>NC_046162.1:32762637-33085137 GCF_011064425.1 Rattus rattus
TCATCCACCTCCCACTCCCCCAGTCCTTAGCCCGTTAGCATCTCAGCCGAGAACTGCAGCTGATGGTCTTATTCTTAAATACAGTTCACCACATTAAAACAGTTCTAACTGCCCTGGGACTTCTACCAACGTTCAACATGAGGTTGAGTTTCATAAAACTAATATTTATCAGGAGTACTCTTAATTCATTTGTGACAATATCTTTGTGCAATTCTACACGAGCTTTTTTTTTTTTTTTTTTTTTTTTTTTTTTTTTTTTGGTTCTTTTTTTTTCGGAGCTGGGACCCGAACCCAGGGGCCTTCCTAGGCAAGCGCTCTAATTTTTTTCTAAAATATAGCTTCTTTATAAAGTCTGGTTGTCTTTATTCTTAATACATTTTTTTAGATCGCAAGCCTTTTTTGGAATCAGTGGCATGGAAAGGTAAGCTGGGGAACAGTAGCTTACACCTGTAGCCCCAGCTACTGTGGGATCACTTGAGCTTGGGACCATCCTGGGCAGCTCAGCAAGATCGTCACTTGCAGCGTACATAAGGCCTGTGTTAGATTTCCAGCACAACACAGAAACACATCTTATTCACTCTCATTATTCAGTGCTGTTACCACACGAGATTGGGTACAGAAGAGTGTCTGTAAATTATGTTTTTATATGCCCCCACTATCTCTTCAGTGTTGAAATCCCTTAAAGCAGAAAAAAAACTAAACACTAAATCTTTCAATGTTGATCTAGGAGTTCTTCACTGTGTAATTTATGATGTAATTCTCTGTTCTTTTCTAGGCATGTTTTCCACAAATCCTGTGTGGATCCCTGGCTCAGTGAACACTGTACCTGTCCTATGTGCAAACTTAATATTTTGAAAGCCCTAGGAATTGTGGTATGTCCTCTGATTGTCCCTACTTTTATGCAGTATCATATCCATATATAATATAATACAACTGACATAACACAAGCCATGCCCAGATCTCGTTAGAATACACTAGCTCTCTTCACCACACAGACCTTGTTGCTGCAACAGTGCCCTCATTTCAGATGACTTGGAGGCTCTAAACTACCTTTTGGGAGCACTAGAAGAGAATATAAGTAACTGTACTAGTCTACTTTGAGAAGTGTGCTTCTGGTTGAGGGTACATAAAGGACGTAGCAAACTGTGGTTCAGTGGTAATTTTTCTCATATTTGGCATAGTATGAAGTGATGTCATATTCTGCCAGTTAAGCTTGCCTTTCACGTCTCTGAGTGTCAGTAACTTGTAAGCAGCGAAAGCAGATGGTGACAACAAAGTCCCTAGAGAACCTCGAACAGCTTACAGGTGTGTGAGCCAGGTGTGCTGCCGAGAGGTCAGTGTGACAGGTGCCTGAGCAATACCGTGAGAATGTGGAAGACTTCCTTGCATTCCGTAAGAAGGGTGTGTAGAAGCCAGGCGGTGGTGGTGCACTCCTTTAATCCTAACACCGTGTAGCCAGAGGCAGGCGAATCTTTGTGAGTTCAAGAACAGCCTAGTTTACAGAGTGAGTTCCAGGACAGACAGGTCTGCACAGAGAAACCCTGTCTTGGGAAAAAGAAAAACAAAAAGGAAAGGGAAAGAAAGGAAAGAAAGGTATGTAGGAATAAAGATAGCTGGTCTGCACAGAGAAACCCTGTCTTGGGAAAAAGAAAAACGAAAAGGAAAGGGAAAGAAAGGAAAGAAAGGTATGTAGGAATAAAGATAGCTCAGCCATTAAAGGCTAAGACTTTTGACAAAATGCCGATAAAGGTATAGTCCATGGTGTGTGTATATATATATATATATATATATATATATATATATATATATATATATATATTTTTTTTTTTTTTTTTTTTTTTTTTTTTTTTTGAGCTTGGGACCGAACCCAGGGCCTTGCGTTTCCTTAGCAAGCGCTCTACCCCTGAGCTAAATCCCCACCCCCCCCTGGTATATTTTTTATTATAAAAAAATTAAGTCTCTCAACTGTTCTCTGAGAGCAAAGTTATCCTCCATGTGAGACTAATTTTACAGACACTCTCACATGGCCAACACATAGAAATATTAACTTGTCCTTTGTCCATTTTTTATTTTTATTTATTTTTATTTTATTTTATTTTTTTTTTTAGTTTTATTTATGTTATTTACATGAGCACACTGTAGCTGTCTTCAGACACCCAGAAGAGGGCATCGGATCCCATTACAGATGGTTGTGAGCCACCATGTGGTTGCTGGGAATTGAACTTGGGACCCCTGGAAGAACAGCCAGTGCTCTTAACCACTGAGCCTTCTCTCTAACCCTCCTGTGTCCATTTTTAATGGAGCCTTCTGGAATAAATGATAGCTGTCATGGTTCTTTGGATATGACACTACTATAAGCATCAGCTCTTAGATTTGTTTTTGTTTTTAATAGAACTTTGGGAGGCGCTAAAACAGAATTCTCTTGCCCTAGAAGCCATAGGTTCTGGGTCATGACTGTCCCTAGTGTGAGCCATTTTTCTGGGCTCTGCCTTTCCTGTGCTGCCTACTGCAGACAGGGCAGCCTCTTCCTCTGCTGTTAGCGTCTCTCACTCACTGCACACAGGTAGACGGTTGGCTGGAGCGAGTACTAGGCTTTGAAGCAGATTCCTTTCTTACAGTTTACAAGCCTGGATTCTGATCTGCTCTTGGTTACATGCTTTGTTTTTAAAGGTAGAAGTTTTGTTTTGTTTTGTTTTTCTTTACTAGGTACCAAGTAAATGGAGCATTTTAGAGAGGTTACAGAGTGAACGAGGAATTCTGTTACCTGCTGACCCTCAACAATAGCATTTAGTGTTAAGTAAGATAATGAACTATATTTTCAGACTGCAAGCTTTCCAGCTTTGTACATGATGCTAGCCTCCCTCTGCCCGTGACAGTGGCTACAAATGGCTATCATTTCTTTGCAAAGCTACAGTGGCCGGTTTGGACCTGTGGGTTTTGGTTTTCCTTTGTACCACTTAGGGAGTTCGGTAAAGGAGGAATGAGCTCATTCTTTGAAGAAGGTTTCTTAAATGACAGGAAAGATAAATGAGATGTGGGGAAAGCATGACAAAGTCTTTGCAGGGGGTGTAAACATTCAGGATTTTATGAACTTGTTCTTGTAATGATTTTTAATCTGGAAATATTTTGCAGCCAAATCTGCCATGTACTGATAATGTAGCGTTTGATATGGAAAGGCTCACCAGAACCCAGGCAGTTAACCGAAGATCAGCCCTTGGTGACCTTGCCAATGACAGTTCCCTTGGCCTTGAGCCACTGAGAACTTCGGGGATATCGCCTCTTCCTCAAGATGGGGAGCTCACTCCTCGAACGGGTGAAATCAACATTGCAGTAACAAGTAAGTGGGGACCCTTTTTCCAGGCACCAGAGAGCCTTGCTGTTGTATTGAGCACCTGATGATTGTCAAGGAGAAAGTTGCAGCCACGTGGTCCAGCAGTTTTGTAAAGAGTAATGTGTACATTTAAACACGTTTGGGATAACAAACTTTATAATAAGGAATGTGTATGCTGGTGATTATGTGGTTACTTCTTTAAAGGTTTGCTTTAATGACTGTTTGGTGTTTTGAAATCATTGCATCACAAATAGTTACTTTAAAGGGAAGCACTGAGGGCAGTGTGGGCTGGCAGGCAGCAGTGTTGGGGTGCTGCATGCTGAGCACTGCTACCCAAGATCTCCCGGGCTGTCAGCAACTTAGGGAAAAACTAATGTAGAATTTGAACCTAGAAAGTATTCTGAGATAGTTATCAATGTCTTAATTGTTGAACTGTTAATAAGCAAAAATGTAGTGAGGGCAGTGCCCGTCTGTGTACAGTGTGAGTGGGCTGGTGGCGTGTGTATGGGTGTTGTAGGCATTCATCTTGTAACAAGCAAGTTCTTTCCTGTTTTCATCCTTACATGCAGTTTCCATCTAACAACCTTTCACCCATCTCTCGTCGCCACTCTGGTGCTGCCTTTTCTAATTACACTGCGCTTGCCCAGGACTTCAAGCCTGGAGTTGATGAGGCTCCGTGCACTCTGGGAGTCAGTAACAAACATGGGGAACAGTTTATGGACTAGCTTGCTCTCTACCTGTTAAGACTTCTGTGCTCTGTTTTGTTGAAATGCATGGTTTAAACCATCCAGAGATTGCCATTTGTCTGAATGCCAAGAGCCCATTCCTTTAGGGGTAAAACTATTCTTTGATATAGTTTGGCTCATTTCTTACCATTTCCCAATGTCTGTTTTAGCAACATTTCATGGTTTTTCTCCTTGGCATTCAGGTTTTATGGTCTAGAGTTCACTGGTATTAAAGAAGATAAAGATGATTAAAATTGCGCTTTTGTAAGTCCTTCATTAACTGGGCATTTATTGAGCACCTACTACATTAAGCACACATCTTATCATTTTTATGTGGAAATGTCTTCAAAATCTTGATAATAAAATCTTTTGATGATAAAAATAATTCACATACCAAATAAAACACCTTTATCAGAATTTACACATAATGCTGGTAAAGAAAATTCATGTGATTATGTAGAGCCAGAGTACCTCTTTTCCATCCAAATCCCTGCATTGCCCTGAGCAAGTACAGTCTATTCAGCCAGCACCACTGTGCACAAGGAAGGCCCTGTGCTGAGTAAGCAGTGGGAGGGCAAAGGGTGGCCCGGCAGCAGCAGATGGTGCTGCAGTACTGGGGAGTGGCACCACGCAGGTGGTGCTTGGGTGGTTTCTCAGATTTCAGAAATACAAATGTACTTGAAGTTTCTAAATAGCAGTCTGCTTATCATTATCAAAGGTTTATTAGAAAGTGGGTTGGCAGCTTACTGCTAGGATCCAGTCTGTGAGGATCGAGGTTCAATCCCAGTGTGGAGGAGTCTGCCTTTAAGGAAGACAAGTAAGAAACAGGCACAGTGGGATATGCTTATAATCCCAGCACTCCTAGTACTTAGGAGGAAAGGCAGAAGGGTTAGAAGTTCAAGACCAGCCTCAGCTGTAGCTAAACAGAAAAGGAGAACAAAATGAATATTGTGTTAAGCTCCTTGCTGTCGATAGTCATTCATTTCTTGAGTTTTTTAAGAATATCAGTATATGTTATTCCCAACTTTTAAAAAAATATATAGGTTAAAACAGTGATTTTTACAAGGACTCTTGAGTGTTCATCTTGATGTCAATAAAAAGCTTAAATCTAATGCTATGGAAATCTGTAATCCAAGAAGCAGTGGTTGCAGTGTCCTATGAAAAGAGCGTACTAGGAATTTTAATCATATAAACCAATCAGGCCTGCAAAGATTAGCTCATGGAACAAACTCAGCATCCTGGGAACCTAGAGAACAGGTTCCCTACGCCTTTTCTAGGAAGAGAAAGAAAGAGAGAGATAGAGAGGGAGGGAGGGAGGGAGAGAGAGAGAGAGAGAGAGAGAAAAGAAGAGAGAGAGAGTGTGCGTGTGCACGCACAGTTTATGCAGTTAGGATTCAGGAAACCCAGATTAACAAATACCCAAGGTGGGACTGTAAGGAGTAGTTCATACTCTTCCAGAAGGACCCAGGTTTGGTTTCCAGCACCCACATGGGTGCCCCACAACCATTGAGAACTCCAGCTCCAAGGGCGCTCCCACACCTTCTGGCCTCCATGGGCACCTGTGCTCACATCCATGCATACGCACATACTTACAGACGCACTTACACATAATTTAAAATATTTCCTGAAGAAGTACCCATGTCACATATATGAAGTCTTATGAAAGCCATTATTTTGTATACTAATTTTAAAATGTTAAAATGAAGATTTCTTCTCCTTTTAGGCACAATTTTGCAAATGAACATTTGTCGTGCCTTGATACAAATGTAGAGGAACTTTATAGAATTACTTTGTTAAACTATCTCTACTTAGTTTGTTGTGGGAATGTTTTATAGTTAAGATTCTGGATTGGTTCTAAGGCTCCAGGTTAGTCTCCCGGCCTCCCCAGGCATGCATGACTTTGATTTTGACTTGTACACACCAGAGTTTCAACTCTCGGATGAGCCAAGTATCTTCTCGGTCACCAGCCTCCTACTTCTCTACAAAGGCAGATAGACAGCTTTGTTTCCCATTCCCAGCAGGAGTTGTGAACCTATTTTGTTGACACAACTGTGATGTATCTTTTTAATATGAAGATTCCAAGTAAGAGAAAACAAGGCAGACATGAGTGGCTTGGAGGGGTAGCTTGCTGCTTAGTGTACCCACAAGACTTCTGAGAACCCACTCTTCGTTCCTAACCCTTATCTAAGACCGAGCATTAGAATCATGCAGAAATAGCAGAAGGAAATTTGGAGATGGTTATAAGTATGGTTGCTCTGTCCTCTAAGTCTGCAGTGGCATGTGTCCATGTACAGACCCCCTGCTTCACTTCCCTGTGCCTCTTGGTGGCCAGACCCCTCGTGTACTTCTGGATCTACACTGAAAGAGATGGTTGAGCCATGCTTTCCTTTCTCCTTGCAGCTTTTCCCAGTCCTTCCACTAACCTTCTCTAGTTAGTAGCTTTCTGGCAAACTTCTCCTGCTTGACTTCCTTGAGCCAGCCTTGGCTTACACCTCCGTTGACGTCTGCTTCGTATTTGAGGGAAGTGTTGACATCGATTTGACTTAAACCTTCTCCCCAGAGTGATTTCCTCCCTTTCCTTTGTCAACAGAAGAATGGTTTATTATTGCCAGTTTTGGCCTCCTCAGTGCTCTCACACTCTGCTACATGATCATCAGAGCCACAGCTAGCTTGAATGCTAATGAGTAAGTAACAAATCGTTTTTTGGATTGCATGTGCCAGATGATCCCAAGAAAACATGTAGTTTTTATGAAGGTGGTGAGACTTAGCTTCCCACCTATTTCATGCTGATCCCAATGGGGTCATAATTAGCAAAATAATTTATTTCATGAGAATCTATTTTAGTCACACAGAATGGGAGTTCACTTTGTTCAGTAAGACCAGCATACACGAGCCTCTGGAGGCTCTCTTTAGTGCATGCTGGATCCACAGCGTCATGTAGATGCCAGGACACCAGAACAGTCTTTGTATGTGAAGAATGTCAGTGGCCTCAGCATTGAGAGGAATAACTCCACTCCGTGTGTGCTCATAGGACTTTACAGGAGAACACTGAAACCTTTGCCTGTGATCAAGGACAGGAAAGAAATGGGAAGGAAGTCCACAGCTCTCAGAACACAGTTGGGAGTAGAAGTATCAGAACAGACAGTCTCTCAAAGGGCAGACAGAGGCCATGACAGGATACAGAAAGTCAAATTTGACCTCCATGAGGAAGAACATCAGTCAGGCTTCTTAATGGTGAGATGGCCCTGCCCCCCGAGGAGTGTACAGAGCTGGGAATGTTGGCAGAAGCTGCGTGTTACTATGAGGGCTGTCGTAGGGGAAACATCTTGGTCATTCTGATGCAGTGATTTCCAGAAGTAGCATCCACAGTGCTGTGATACTGGGGGGTCTTGTCTGCCTTCATTTTAAATGTTGCCATTTTCTATTCAGTCCTTTCTTTTACTGGAGTATTCAGACTCCTTAGAGATGGGTGCAACCCTGGGCCAGTACTCATTCAAGCCTACATTGCTGCTGCTGCCCATCGTGTGCTCTCTGTCAGGGAGTAGACCTAGCATTTTAAGTTGCCAACAATAACCAGTCTCTTGGATTAATTAATATTGTTCAGCTGAGGAAATAAAATAACTTTAACTTCCGCTGACTATTACCTCTAATCTTATCTGTTGACAAATACAGGAAATACCTTCTGGCATCCATGACCCCATACATATTGAGAGGCTGTTGTGGTTCACTGACATTCTTCACCCTGTAGAGGACTGCTCTTCACCTATGTATTAGGTTGGTCAGCAGCTAGCTACCTCTGTTGATGCTACATCAGAACATAGTGTCTTATTCTAGAGTCAGACACGTAGATTTGGTGTCACTCAGCTCCTCCTCTCCAGTTGTGAGACGGGCATTTAAATTTTCTGAAGATTATTTTAATCATCAAAATAAATAGATGATTAGTCTACATCATAGGGCTCTCGACTTAGTATAGTGCCTCGTTCGTAATAAGTGCTCAATAAATGTTAACCAAATTTCACTGAGATTCTGCTATAGTTTTGTGTAAAAGATGGCCACCTGGGGCCAGTGGGAAGGCTCAGCAGGGAAGCCACTTGCTGCCAAGCCTGATGACCTGAGTTCAATCCAACTTCTACAAGTTTTCCTCTGACCAACACACATACATACAAACACCATCGGACAAAGGCACACACACACACACACCATGCACACAAACAGACACACAGACAAAAATAGATAAATATAATTTAGAAATTAAGATACGACCATTTACCTTTATAAAGCCAATTAATTTAATTTTATCCATGAAATCAGATACAGAGCATAGGAACTCTGTGGGTGCCCATGATTTCAAAAACACTTTCATTTAAAGTGAAGTCATTGTTTGGTCTGTAGCCAATTGTCTTGCTTATTCCCAATCAAGCTAGATAATAATATAAGCCCAGTTCTTAAGATTTTACCAGTGAGGGGGCCGGTGAGATGATTCAATGGGTAAAGGCGCTTGCTGCCAAGCCTGACTTGAGTTCACTCACAGAATCTGCCTCATGGAAGAAACAAAAAAAAGGTTTCTGCAAGTTGTCCTCTCACCCACACCACACACACACACACACACACACACACACACACACACACACACACACACACACACACACACGTTTCTTCTGCACATAAATCTAATTAAATATTTTAAAGAATTCAACTCTAAGTAACAACCTGTACAAGTAAATAAGTAAAGAGTGATGCTCTGGGCACTTGTCTAGAATCACTAGACAATTCAATGGTCCTCTCACTCAGATTCTTCCCAGATGCTAGTCTATACATCAGATACTTTAGAGGACGCCGAAGGAGCCCAAGTACCTGGTCATAAGCTTCAGTTGCATGCATAAACCTAAGTCATGGGTCTTCATAGCCATGTCTTAGACAGCCCTTCTCCCATTACCCTTTGTAGATGGGTGATTTGCAATGGTTCATTTGACTGTTACTTCTTTGCCTTCAAAACCATCCTAAAGGACAGTATTCATAATCCCATTTAGAGAAAAAATTGAATGAATGTGTGTGTGCATGTGCACATGTGTGTATACACACCTGAGGGTACATAAAAAGATAGTCACCAAAATACTGGTGGTGAGTACCTTAGGTTCTATGTTTACGATAATATTTTCTTCTCCGTTGTGAGCTTCTGTAACTTGGGGTTTGTTTTTGCAAGCATAAGTTACTTGGTTTTTTGGGGTTTTTTTTAAAGACCATTTATTGGAAGAAAGATCAATCTGCCAATGTCTTTCTAACAGGTTGGTTGAAATTTCTAAATGATTTTATTCCAGATAAAAGGGGTTTTTTAAACAATTTTATAATTCATTTGTGGATTTTTTTAAATCTACATACTCATTTTGCCTTTTTCTATAACTTTATAGCCAAGACGTGGAATGTATCACCACAGCCAGTTCATTAGGCTTCTGTTTGAAAAGAACATTGACAGATGAGCAGAGTGTTGATGTATAGAAGGCCCCGAGAATGAAGGCATTAGATGTCTTGCAGGGTCTCAAGGACTGGTAGAGAAGAGAAGGGTTGCTGTGGATGTGTGCCCCTCTGTGTGCACCGAGGTTTCACACTGTACAGCTAGTGAAGAAGAGGGCAGTGCTCACTATAGTTCTAGAGCCTTGAGACACCACATAGAAATGGATTTAGTGGAAGCAAGTAACTTTGTATCAGGCAGAGTTGGACAACTGGTAAGCTAATGAATTTGCCAGTTGTTGCCTGGCTCTTCACCCAGAACCTACAGTCTAGGGCTTTAAGGCAGGTCAGTCACCCTTTGAGTCACATGCCACTGGGCAGGACCAGCCCATGTGACAAGGATCTGGCTGCTTTCTAGTTCCCATTTACAAGACTGAATTTCAAAAGCAAAGTTACCAGACATCTTTTTTGCCGTCTCCCAGAGTGAAAGCTGTTTTACCTTGTGACCTAGTAGTACTCTCTCTTACATGACTAAAAACAAAAGTTCACAAAGGTGGCTTTTACTGCCTCCCACATCTGTGATGTAAACTGTCTTGTGCTTTATTACCCTGTCAATACAAGCTCTAAACTAACCTCAGGAGCAGTTTGAGAAACACTTGTCAAGAATTTTAGATGTCTACTTTTTCAGCCAAATACTCTTGGTCAGACCAGCATCCATTTTTGTTTTTTTATGTTACCGTGAATACCTTTCTTGTGAACACAAAGATTTAATGCTACTTTCTGAGGTGTGTGTGGGCAATAAGTCTTCTTGTCATATTGATTCTCTTTAGCCAATCTGAGTGTGAGGCTTTAACCACAGAGGAGGACAGTGGGATTCAGGCCTGTGCCTCTGATCCCAGCTCCTTTCTTTACACCACTTGGCTCTGACTGCTCCAAAGAACAGTGAGGGATGCAGTTGTGACCAGAGAAGAAAGTGTAGTTTCTGAGAAGATGGTTCAGAAGAAGAGACCGAAGAAAGCATTAGTTCTGTCGGTCTTTGGCAGTAGCCATTTTCCTTTTTCTCAGAGCGACTACCTAATGTTGAGGTGTTCCTAAAAAGCCTTCCTGTATCATAAGGCCCAGTTTTTCTGAGATTACTACAAGGAAGACGTGGTACCCTCAGTGGGGCCTACGACAGATGAGCAGGGGCGCTTATGACAAGTGACCATTGTTCACATCAGAGCCTTATCCAGAAAGCGTTGGCTAGCTCCCTTACTCGTTTCAATCCCACATCCCAGTGCACACTAGGCACCAGCCTCATGGGATCAGGGGTGTGCTTAGAGACCTAGCCCTTTCTGCGGAGTTAGAAGTGAAGAAAGAAGCAGAAAGGAGCTAGGGAGGGGGCACTGTGCACTTTGGGGCACACCCAAGAGTGCTGCTGCCTTTGCAGAGGAGCCTCGCTGGAGAGAGGAGCAAAGGGAGGGGAGGCAAAGCAGGTTCAGGAGTGTGTGGTCCGATGCTTCCACTGGAGGTGGGAGTGCTGGGAGTGTCTTACGGCTTTTCATGGTGGCTATAAATTTGAAGGTACATATGGAGGCAGAAAGATAGATAAAGTGGGAGCTGAAGGAAGAAATGATCACAGTGGGGAAGAATGAAGAGGCCCTACAGAGTTGTATGACAGCCAAAGGTCTAATGGTTTGAAGCATGGATCCTCAGCACAGGGGAAATCTCAGATTTGGGACAGTGCAAATGAGCCAGATATGGTGGCAGGGAGGCCTTGCTTAGGGAATAAGTCAAGTACAAAGGGCCAGGAAGCCAGATAGGTCAGGGGCTGCAAAGGACAAACCGGGTCCTGGGGCACCAGGGAACTTCCAGAGGACTGCAGGCACTTTTCAGCTCCTGTTAATAGAGGCTCTAAGGTCATATGCCATGCACCAAAATCTGAGCAAGTCTGAAACAGCACCACATATCCCTGCAGTCTGCTCTTTAGCTCTTCCAAATAAGCCATAGTAGTCCAGGGTGATAAGAGGAGCATGCTCAACCAAGGCAGCCACAAACCCAGCGTGGATAGCACTATCCCTGTGTGAAAAACGGGCACTGTTAGCCCATCTTCTCCCTGTATTCACTCTGGGAATATCAAAACACTTTGAAAGAACAAGCTGCTTAACTACTAGTGAGAAACTGCTGGTCTCTGACAAATACTAGGGACTGGGGACAGTCCCAGGCCATCCTGCAGTTAGGATCACATCTGTTGTTTTAGAATGTTGACAACCTCCCTTTAACTAATTAATGACCTCTGTTTTTCCTTTTATTCCATAGGGTAGAATGGTTTTGAAGAAGGAAAACACTGCTTTCTGACTGATTGCCTTGAAGGAAAAAAGAACCTATTTTTGTGCATCATTTACCAATCATGCCACACAAGCGTTTATTTTTAGTACATTTTATTTTTTCATAAAATTGCTAATGCCAAAGCTTTGTATTAAAATAAATAAATAATAAAATAAAAGTACCGTGTTGCTAAGTATCCTTCGCCAGCGTGTGTTTCAGAGGCTGATTTTGATACATGACTCCATAAGAGGGTAGGGACAGTATGGCTGATGGTCTTTACCATGGACTCCTTATGTGCCTGACTGGCATGGCAGAGCAGGGACATCCTGTGTGGCACTGCCCCTCAGTGCCCAGCTGATTTACTCTCTTTTATTTTCAAGGACGCCTATTCACCTGGTAACCTCTCCTTCCTTTGTCTGTGGTCCTAGGACATTAGCTTCACACTCAGAACGTTTAGGTGTATCTCCCACACCTGGGAGTGTGCTTTGCATGTAGTAAGTGCTCAATAAATTGTGGGATGAAGGAATGAGTTATTAGGACTGGCAAACCAAGATACTCCTTTCACTTAGTGTGTATAGTACATATTTTTAAAAAGTAAACACAAAAGAATTATCCATTTTAACATGTGCAAATGAAATATTTTTGCCTTATTGAGGAAAATGTTGAGCTATTTTGTCCTATTGCATGTTTGAAGTATGGTCGATATTTGTAAACCATAGAGTAGTCAATTCTTGGCCTTTTACATTAAGATCTCTGAACTGTCATATTTCTGTGGGTCTTCACAGGTCTCTTAATTCCAAAACAGTTCATCACTCCACAAGGAAACCTCACACCCACTGACAGGACCTCCCAGTCATGCCAGCCCTGGGAACTGTAAAACCCTGTGTTTCTCTGTACCTTACTGAGCACTTCATATGCATATAGTCTTACAGTGTGCAGCCTTTTACATCTGTGTCGTATCATGTAGCAATTCTTCATTCCGATAGAAAGGTGATTTATCTTTGCAAGCCGTTTTTACAAATTTGCTGAATTTAACTAATCTTTGGTGTCCTTTAGGACTTTGTATATACAGGATCATGTCATTTGAGTAGAGAGGTCTTTTGTGTCTTTTATAGTCTGTTACTTTCCTGCTTGTTCATCCGTGGGTGGACAGTGAACACAAAGGATGTGAACTGATTTTCATGTTGTGTTGCAATCTTGGTGGGAGAAGGGAGATTTCAGTTTGTCATCATCAGTGGAAAGTTAGCTATAGGATTTTATACTTACTGTCCATCAACTCGAGAAAGTAATATATCCCTAGGTTATGGGGTGTTTCTACCATGGGACTTTTAGATTGTGTCAACTTTTCCCTGTGACTATCCCAGTGATCTTGTGACAATTTGTCCCATATTAACGTAGTCTATGATGTTGGTTTTCTGACACAGGATTTGGCTATGCAGTTCAGAATGACCTCAGACCTACAATTCTCCCAAGTGCTGTCCGCAGCCCATGCAAATCCCAACGATAACACTTTTTCCATCTACTGAACCAGCCCACGGTCCAGGAGCAATCTCACTCATGGAGTCGTTTTAAGCCGCTGGACCCAGTTAGCTAGGATTTTCTGACACAAATTCAGTTTATAAGAGATCGATGGCTAACATTTCCTCGTCTGTTTTTCCCCTACATTGGCATCATTGGAACGCTGACATTCTGACCTCTGTGTTTAGGAAGAGTGCAAGGGCGGATGGTAATTCTTCAGATGCTGAGAACCTGCATGGTCCAGGCACTTCCTCCTAGAGAGTTTTGAGTTTCTCTAGTGTTCCCACAACAGTCGTGTGCTCCTACACTGGTTGGGGCCCACTTGCTCGCCCACCACTTGACCTCTCGCCCTCTCACATGGCTCTGATCGTCCTGGCACTGTAAATGTGACCAGGCTGAACTCACACCTGCCTCTGCCTCCAAATGTTCAACTACAGATGTGCACCACACACCTGGCTTGTTTCCCTCGGTTAGGTTGTTGATCTGAAGTCTTCAGGGAGTTTTTGGTATTTTAGGTTTGTTGTTTTGTATGGAAACAGTCTGTATGTACCAGGCTAACCTAGAACTCAAGCCCAGTAACCCTCACTCTCAGTGGCCTCAGTAGGCAGGATTATGCATGCTTCACTTCTGTTTAAAGTATACAAGTTTGTAGCCAGACCCTCCAAGTCCTACTTCTCCTAACCATATTTATTTCTATTTGCGAATTTCTTCTTTCCCCTGCGATTTCTTTGACACACTGATTATTTAGCAGTTATATTCTTTAAACCCTGCATATTTATAGATTTTTCCCAATCTGTTACAGATTTCCAATTTCATTTTAAATTCTTCCAGATGTGTTGGTTGGAGTAGGTGGACCTGTGACCTTTACCCTGCTTAATGTACCAAGGCTTCTTTACTCGAGCACCGCATCTGAGGCAGGGGGCGCTCAGTGCGCACCTGGGAGGATTCTGCTGTTACTAGGTGCAGGGCTGTGTGGGTGTCTGTCGTGTCTAGTTAGTTAGTGCTTCTCGTCTGTCTGTTCTGCCTGCCACCGACTGTAGGCATTGACTCTCACCTACTGTTGTTAAATCCTCTGCTTCTCCCTTTGATCCAATTAGGTTTTACCCGTGCACATTGGGTTCTTCTGTCATGCATATGGAATTGGAGAAATGCTTAAGCCACACAGTTTGCTCTTTACATTCCCACACAGTGAGCTTCACTGGTTCAAGGGCCCTCTTTGTGGCATAGCTGTCAGCTGACCTTGTTCTCCAACAGAAGAGTTTGTGGACCTGCCGTCTTCCTCAGTACACTTTGGAGAGTTAGTAGTAGAGTCCCTGCCACCTCATTTTATTCCAGTGCAATCAAAGAGCCTCTGCCTCTGCTCTTTCTTCTCATTTGTGATCAGCTGTTTTCTTTCACAACAGTCGTCAGAAGATGGATGAGCTCAAACATCAGTGTCACTGCTTCTGCAAGGTCGATGTATGTCCTCTTTGCACAGATTCTAAGTCTTTAACATTCCATACTGTGTCTCTAAAACAGTATTGTTAAATAATTTTGCAAGAACTAAAAGATAAAAAGGAATAAATGTATAGGTTGAGACTGGAAATGCAGGTCATCAGTAACTGAGATAAGAATGTGGTATTTTGGGGTTGGGGATTTAGCTCAGCGGTAGAGCGCTTGCCTAGCGAGCACAAGGCCCTGGGTTCGGTCCCCAGCTCCGAAAAAAAAAGAAAAGAAAAAAAAAAAGAATGTGGTATTTTGTATCTTTGATATTTAAGTGACATCAGGTTTTCATGTTCTAACCGTGATCTCAGTAACCAAGAAAGCAGTGGAGTGGGTGTGTGTTCGTGTGGGTGTGTGTGTGTTGTACATTGGGCACCGTACAGAATTAGCATCAGAATGGAATTGTTTACTTTTTGTCGACATGATATGCATGATATGGTTTAGTTAATATATAAAATTGAATGCTTTTTTTCACTTAGTATTTTAAACCTTAGAATGTGAGCGTATTTAGGCTAAGGCAGGTATTTCAGCTCTAAATCCTTGGGGAAGTTTTTTGTAATAGGTAAAGCATACGTTGTTTTTACTTTAGTTCTTTTGTTTGTTTGTTTATTTGTTTGTTTTTACAAAAAAATGAATGTTTGTAAGAATACTTTGTGTCAGGGAAGCCCTGGCACCAGTGGACCCAGAGTTGGTGTGTCTTGATAAGTGTTGATAAGTGTGTCTAAAGAGAAACCTGCAGAGTCCTCTGGTCCTATGTCAGGCCAAAGGCAGCTGCAGCCACTAAGCCTGGAGAAGCAAGCCTGTTTCCCTTTGGCCAGCAAAGTTCTAGCTTTAGACTTTTTAAATAGCAGAGAAAAGATTCCAAAGTGTCCTTAACGTACTTCCTTACCAGTTGTTTGGTTTTACTATAGTAAATTCCTTATCCAGAGTTTAAGAATTGGATTTAACAGCACCAGACAACTCAAACACTGAACCTGCCATTGTCTACTCCCTCCCTCTACTTACTCTTGCAAGTGCTGCAGCTCAGCTTTGGTCTGGGACCCTCTCTCATTTGGAAATAAGGACAAGCAACAGAAGCCTGTGGCATTAGGCTTGTGTCCAGGCAGGCGTAAGCTTTGGACAAAGTAAACGGAATCTTCACCGTCTGTCCAGAGAGCTTCACCTGGGCCTAAAGCTGACCTGTGAACCAGTGTCTGTTTTATGTTGACTCGGTCTGCATTAGAATGTGTAGCAGACAAGCATGAGACCCTTGCCTGACTCACTGAGCTTCATCTAGCCTCAGTCTCCTCACCAATGAGTAAAGGTTACAGTAGCAGCATATAGGGCTTGGAAGATTTGAAAATTTGTGTTAGTGAAGGTACCTGGCTTAGTAGTTTCTGCATTTCCTATCTTTATTTAAAAAAAAAAAAAAAAGAGCTGATCCTGCAAAGTCTTTCCTGCTATTGAAAAGGGGAAAGCCTTGTCAGGCATATTCAGCCTAAGAAAGACTCTGACCACTGAGGTCTTACAGCTCATCTTCATTTCCTTCCTTCCTGTTCACAAACTGAACAGTGGGTAGGCTGAGCTGTTCACCACGAAAGAACAAGAGGGCCCTCTTTCAGGGAGAATGCATAGCCAATGCTCAGAATCATAGAAAGACTCACTCTCCTTCCCACTGCTTTATATGAGGAAAGGTTTCTGTGGAAATCCTAGCCGTGCTGCTTTCCACCCATGCAGTAACCATGAAGCCCAAGACACAGTGACAAAACAGCCTTCACCTATGATCATGAACCATCACCTGACCTGGAAATAGGGCCTGTACCAGTATCCAAGCCTTTTTAACGTGAGAATCAGAGCAGATTTTGAACATTGTTTATTTAGTTTTTTAAAATAATATTCAAGACAATAGATTTATAAGCCACTGTTAAATTTTAGAACACAGGTTCCCACAGTGAAGAGTTTGAGGGCTGTTTTTGTTGTTTTAAGACAAGGCCTCCAGTAGTTCAAGTTAGCCTCAACTTTGACAGGTAGACAAGGGTGAGCTTGAAGTCCTAAACTTCTTGTCCCCTTTCTCCCAGTGATGGTGCTCAAACCCAGGGCTTCATGCATGCTAGTTCAGCACTTATCAACTGATTACACTCTCCAGCCTTTCCAAACTAATTCTTAAATTTTGTCAAATCCGAGTTATTTAGTGGGCTTATTGGATACCGCTGGGCCCCGCTGCCTTCACTTTGTGGTGGTTTTGTTTGTTTGTTTTTTGTTTTTGTTTCATCAAAAGACAGGATAACAACCTTGGATCCACTTCATCTAAAGACCCTGGAAAGCTGTTGAAATTCGATTAAGTTTTGATTGTCTCAGAAGTGATCGTTACTAGGTCACTAGACTTTCTAGTGTAGAAATAGTTATGACTTAGGCTGAGTTAGGCAAAGTGGAGTAGGGAACCAGCGTTTGGGAAGCTGAGGTAGGAGGATCCTTGGCTACATAGTTGAGACCTCAACAAAAACACATAAGGAAAATAATTACAAATAGAAATTCAGGAGAAGATAGAGAATAGAAAGGGTAATAGTGTTTAATTTTAAGTGATTATTAAAGTACTAAAAATGTCTTAAAACCTGTATGATGCCCCTTTTATGTTAGAAATCTATGACCCTGAGTTTAGAGAGGCTAGAAGCCAGTGCTCTAGGCATTTCTCTCAAGAACAGCAAACTGAACTCAATGAACTGTCAGGAATGGAGAAAAATGAACAAATCAAGCACAAAGGCATTCCTTTAAAAAGATAATGAAATTAATGCCATTTCCTGATCAAGGAGGCACCAATACCCAATACTAAGAATGAAAATACATGACTAGAGAGTGCACACATCAGGAACTACAAAGAAACACCGGAGAGAGCAGTGAGATCAGTCCTGGGGAGGGGAATGGAGAGCTGTTTGGTGGCTTTAGCATTTCAGGCTTGCAGGTTGAAAAGCCCTGGAGACGCCCTTCACAATAACATACGTGAAAGTGCTCAAGATGTACTAACGTTTCTAAACGATGAAAATACCAAATGCTGCTAGTACTTTTTGTCTCAAAATTTTAAAAGTAGCCATGGGGTCTGGAGCAGCAGCTAACAGCACTTCCTGTTCATCCAGAGGACCCAAGTTCAGTTCCCAGTAACCATGTCAGGTGCCTCACAACTGCCTGTAACTCCAACTTCAGGAAGTCAGTGCCGTCTCTGGCCTCTTTGGGCATCTGCACTCAATGTGGCATACATTCATACAGACCCAAACACATTAATACAAAATGAAAAATTTTAAAGTAATGATAAAAAAAACTATAATTTTGTCAATAAATGCTGAAGATTAAATGTTGATAAAATGTTTCCCAATTCAAAATTGCTATGAGAAATAGGAAATTAAATTCACCAACATCTAAGTAATGCATTAAACCTTTAAGTTAAAAATCATTCCTCAAACAACACCCTAAGATCCAGAGTGGTGGTTCTCAACCTTCCTAATGCAAAACTTTACTGCAGTTCTTCAACCTTATGTAAACTTGCTACTTCGTAACTAACTATGCTACTGTTATGAACTGTAACGTAAATATCTGTGTTTCCCAATGGTGGTAGGCAACCCCTGTGAAAGGCTCATTTGACCACTCAAAGAGGTCACGAACCCCAGGTTGAGAATCATTAATCTAGGGGCTTCTACTGGAGAATTCTTTGTGACATTTAAGGAAGAGTAGAAAAGGTAGAAACTTCCTTTCTGTGATCCACATATCATTGGTAACAATTAACTACAGTTGAAAGGGAAAGAAAGGAGAGGTAGGTTATTTTGCAAATATAGGTGTGAATATTTTGGTTTTGGTTTTGTTCTCTCTGCATATGTATGGGTGCTTTGCCTGCATACCTGGTCCCCAAGTGGACAGAAGGCAGCATTGGATCCCCTAGGTGGTTATGAGCTGCCATGTGGGTGGGAAATTGAATCCAAAGCCTCTGGAAGAGCAGCCATCCCAGCTCCAAAGATACAGGGGTTTTAAACAAAATACTAGGGGAAAGAATCTTGATAGCATGTAAGTAGGAAAACCTAAGAGTTTGTTGGGGTGTGTGTGTGTGTGTGTGTGTGTGTGTGTGTGTGTGTGTATGTGTGTGTCTGTGTGTCTGTGTGTCTATGTGTCTGTGTGTCTCTTCTGAGACAGGTTCTGTTGATATTCCTGACTTGCTTTGAATTTAGGACATCCCTGTCTCGGCCTCCCAAGTGCTGTGATTACAGCCATGTACTACAGACCTGGCCCTGGCCATCTTTGGGTTTGTTTCTTTGAAAATGAGTATGTTTGAACTAATTGACAAGCAGGGGGAGGGGAGTGGAAGGTTGTGTTTTTATCTTAATAATTATAGGAGAAAAAATTGCTAGAATTCCATGCTGTTTCATAAAGAGAATGAACCACAAACCCATGACTTTCATTCCAAAAGAGTATTGGATATACAGGAAGACTGAGGGAAAGAAGCAAGCAGTGTACATCAGAAAGACAGTAGAGTGTTCGATCTGACACTTCTACTGTCCAACAGGCTGACTGGAAAACCTAGGCACCAAAGAGTCCATCTGAGTGTCCAACCAATGAAGAGGGTCCCAGGCAAAGTGTCCTCTCCTCCATGAGACTTTCAGTCAGTTCTTCCCACATCTGGCGCTCTTGAATCCCGGGATAAACTGTAACTGAGTCCTATGCTTTGTGCTGGACAAGGGGGCAGGGTGTGTGGCAGCCCCACCTCCAGAGCCAGCTTTTCCCTGAGCTTACATAGCATATGGCAACTTACTCAGACAACGTCTATCACCGATGCCAGATCTTGACCACAAGCGTGGAAAGAAGCATACCAACTGTGAAATCTGCCACACCATCAGCAGTGTTAGCTACTACAATAAGGCAAGTAAAAGAAATGAAAGTTGTAAGTAAAAAGTAAGAACTAAAACTACCACTGTCCACAGACAACTTAGAAAATCCTTGGAGCCTACAAACCAGCTCTTAAAATGAATAAGCAAATTTAGCAGAATCAGTCACACATTGCGGTATCAAGCCAGGCCCAGTAGTATGAACCAGCTACACAGGCTGAGGGAGGAGGGCCATCTGACCCAGCAGCTCTGGACCCAGTCAGCAAGATCCTGTCTTTTAAAAAAAAACAACAAAAACAAAAACAAAACACCAACAATAAGCAATTAAAATTAAATTTTCAAAATGATACTGCTTACAAGAGTATCAAGTAGACAGCCTGTGAAGGAAAAACGCTGAAAGAGACGTGGGGCTTTTACACAGAGCGCTACCATGCACTGCTAAGACATTTGAGGTGATCTCATAAAAGGAATTTCACAAGTTGGAGGATGGATAAACTCAGTATTGTCTCCTATTAATCTACAGATCCCCTGAAGATTCTGTAAGATTCTAGGAGGCAAGTGTGAAAAGGCATAATTTTAAAAATTTGCTAAATTCTAGAATTTATGTGGAAATGAAAAGGGCAAGAATAGCAAGACCATTGGGGCAGATAGGCAGAGGACTTACAGAGACTGCATAAACCAAGAACAGTTAAGCCCATGCAGTGCTGACTCAAGGACAGACAGGAGCATCACAGAGTTAACTCCCAAACACTACATCTAGGGACACTGCAGCAAGAGGCGATGGCGAAGGACGGTACCATGTCTGCACAGGTGAAAAAAGAATCAAAAGTCCTGCTATACTTGAAAATTTGGGCCTAAATATGAAAGGCTAAATAAAAAATGAAGCTTCTGGAAAGTAAAATTGAGTATCTTCAAAACTTTGGGTTTTGGCAAAGAAGCAAAGAATTAATTGTGACTTTTTTTTTTAACAAAGCACAAATTGAGTGCTGGAGAGATGGTTCAGCGGTTAAGAGCACTGACTGCTCTTCCAGAGGTCCTGAGTTCAAATCCCAGCAACCACATGGTGGATCACAACCATCTGTAATGAGATTTAATGCCCTCTTCTGGTGTGTCTGAAGGCAGCTACAGTGTACTCATAAATATGAATTTTTTTAAAACACACACACACACACACGCACACGCACACGCACACACACGCACACACACACAAACCAAGACAGACATCGTAGTGAATGGCTTTAGTATACGCATTCAGGAAAGAAAGGCAGACAGATCTCTGTAACTTTGAGGCCAACCTGGTCTACACAGTAAAGTCCCAGGACAGTCAGGGCTATGTGGAAAGAGCCTGTCTCAAAAAATAAATGAATAAAAATGTAAAAAAAGGACACACCAAGTGATAGATAAGTTGATCCACACCACAATTAGAAAATTATCAGAATATACTATGTTGGGAAAAGATTCCTGAAATAAATATCCATCACTAAAGATTGGCTCAGAATAAAGATGGCCAGGGCTAGCAGGGTATCCCTGTAACCTCAGTGCTCAGAGCTGAGGTGGGAAGGTCCAGGTTCAAGGAAGAGTCTGGACATGGTCCTCCCCAAGGAGAAGGGAGAGGCGATCATGCTAGAGAGCCCCAAGAGGACTAGCAGGGCACTGGAACTTGCAGTAGCATTCGGCTTCCAAGACCAGGGGTGTGCCGTCTGTGGGAATTCAGAGATTCACACATTTAATAATAATATCATGTAGCCAATAACAACAGCAGCAAAACCAAGAAAGGGTTCACAGACACTCTTTACTTCCTTAACAAATGCAGCCTCATACCTCTGTCTGAAAATGTGTGTGTGTGTGTGTGTGTGTGTCTGTGTGTCTGTGTGTGTATGTGTGTGTGTTTGCTTTCAGTGAAACTAATTAACAGATACAGGTTAGTGAACGAAGTGTGGACATTCTTGGTTTCTATTCTTATTTTTTAGATGTATTTATTTATTTATCATGTGTACACTGTAGCTATCTTCAGACACACCAGAAGAGGGCATTAAATCCCATCATAGATGGTTGTGAGCCACCATGTGGTTGCTGGGAATTGAATTCAGGACCTCTGGAAGAGCAGTCAGTGCTCTTAACCATTGAGCCATCTCTCCAGCCCCAAGTTTCTACTCTTACTAAGTGCTAAAGTTTGAACCCAGAGCTTTAGCATAATAATCTTGCGCTCTACCACTGAGCCCCATTCTGACCAGCGAGGGAGGTGGGCAGGTCAGATGGTCTCAGCTGATCCTAACAGAAAACATTGACTCATCCGAGCTTCTGATGGCTTTAGCTCTTCCTGCAGAACAGAAAGCGTCCAGACTTAGCACTTTGAAACATGCTGTACTCTTTACTACCGTTAGATTATACAGGTTGAACTGGAAACCAAGATTCAGTTGTCAGAAAACATGTAACTCATTTTCTGTCTGGGACCTGATGCTGAGGGCCACTTTGTACAGTCAGCAAGTATCTTTAAATTCAGTCTGGTTTTTAAAATATGATATATTTTTTTAATTTTATGTGTATGTGTAGTTCGCTTGCATCTGTGCCCCTGCACCGTGTGCATGCAGGTCCCAAAGACGACAAAAGAGGGCACCCGATCTCCTGAAGCTGGAGGCACAGGGGGTTGTGAGCTGCCGTTCTCTTAGCTGCTGAAGCATTTGTCAGTCGTGACAGTAAGATATTGTGTGTATAAAATGGAACTTCAACCTTAATCCCTACCAATTCAAACATTATAAGATGTCCGATGCCTTTCTCAATGACATCATAGGGGAAGAATCTCAATAACCTTGAAATTGGTGAAGATTTCCTTAATCTGACACAAAAGTGCAGGCTAAGAAAGGGGGAAAAGACAAAAAGAAAGAAAGAAAGAGAGAGAGAGAGAGAGAGAGAGAGAGAGAGAGAGAGAGAGAAAGAAAAAGGAGGAAAAGTCAATAAATGGGATTTTACCAAAATTTGGAGCTTGCTCTTCAAAATTCATGTCATTAAAATGAAAAGCTTCTCTTGAAAACATTTCAGAACATTTCTGACGAAGGGCTTGGATCTCAGTTCTTTTTTATGTAACTCAAAAAACAAGAGCAGATGGCTCATGCCAGCACTCAAGGCAGAAGCAGGCAGACCTCTGGGAGTCTGAGGCCAGCCTGGTCTGTGCAGCAGATTCCCGGCTAGTCAGGGCAACATAGATCTCCCCGCCAAGAAGGAGGAGACCTGAGGAGTGGCTGCATGGTGGAGCTCTAGTCTCGTGTGCTCAGTGCCCTGGGTTCAAGCCCCAGCACCCAGCCCTGAAAAAGAAATAGAATTGTTGACACAAGCATGGCAGAATGCCTGGCTTGGTTAATCACCAGCAAAGGGCAAATCAAAGCTGCAAGGAGAGGGGCTAGAAGGATGGCTCCATAGGTAAGAGCACTCACTGCTCCTGCAGAGGATCTAGGTTCAGTTCACAGCACCTTCATGGTGACTCACAACCATCTATAACTACAATTCCAGGGCATCCAATGCCTTGGTCTGATCTTCGTAGGTACCAACACACACACACACACACACACACACACACACACACACACACACACACACACAGGCAAAACACTCATACACAAGAAATGAAAATAGAATCTTAAAAGCTATGAGGAAAGTTGGGTGGGGCGGTACATACCTGTGAGTCCAGCATTTGGGAGGTATAGGCAGAGTAATCCTGAGTTCAAGGTTATCCTCAGCTACACAGCCAGTTCCAGGCTAGCCTGGGCTACTGAGACGCTGTCTCAAAGGAAGTGAGAGAGGAAAGAAGGGAGAGGGGGAGAGAAGAAGGGTAAGAAAACAAGAAGATACCACTCACATTCTTCTTAAAGGACTAAGATTTACAAGACTGGCACAGGGGTGGTGAGGAGCACTGGTATTCTCATACAGTGCTCAGAGGACCGGAAAGCAGCACAAGCACTTTGCATAAAACAACCTGGGAGCCCCTTAAAAAGTTAAGCACAGACACCCCCACCCAGGCTTTCCACTCCTAGGCATTTAACCCAGGAGACGTGAAATCATATAATCACACATAGCTTGTACATAAATGTTCATAGCAACTTTCAAGGATTCAACATTCTAAAAGGATACAAGATAGCCTGTTTCCATGGTGATGGAGTAGGCTGGTAAGAGAGGAAGGGATTACTAAAAGATTCCAGGAAATTTTGGCAGGTGTTGGACATGTTCATGTTTTATTGTCTGGCTATGTTGGTAGGTATACGCATAAAGATCTCCATTTTCCTAGATTTATTGTATTCATTTGTGTGTGAGGGAGTGTATACAAATATGTGCTGGCGGGCTTGTTTGTGCAGATGCAGAGGCCAGGAGAGACCATATGAGATAGCTTGGCTTGGATAGCTGGACATGAGAAGCTCGGCTTGCTGTACTTCTGTACTGGGATCTGAACTCTGGTCCTCATGATTGTGCAGCGCACTTGTAACCACTGAACTGTCTCTCTAGCCCCCTACAGAAGCCCTTGATGTTGTAAATTCTAATCATGTTCATTTTACTTTATTTCCCTGTTACCTCAACAAAACCACAGCAACAAAACGGAGCCATGCAGAAAACAGGAGCGTGGCTTAGTTCTCAGCAGCTCAGTCAAGTGTATAACACTAAATGTATGAAACTTTCAAAAAGTAATTAATTGGACCATGGTTTATGGGAGAAGGAGGGGACAAAGATAGGGCAAAAAAATCCTAACGTTCCTTAGTGGGAATTCAAGAGAGAATTGGCATCTCATACTGGTACCTCTGAGGCAAGATGACTCAGAGGAAAAGGCACCTGCCACCAAGCCTGCAGCCTGGGTTTCGGTTTCTAGGAACCACGCCCCCAAGGTGGAATCTACTCCCGAAAGTTGTCTTCTGACCCCCATACAGGCCGAATGACACGCAGTCACCATCCCCGACACCCACACAAAATAAAATCTGTTTTGTTTGTTTTTGAGACAGGGTCTCTCCATGTCACTCTGGCTGTCCTGGATCGCGCTCTGTAGACCAGGCTGGCCCTGAACTCAGCGATCTGCCCAGGATCTTCCATACTCATGCTGGGACTAAAGCCATGTGTCGCCACCACCTGGCACAAAATAAATTTTAAAAGTGAAAAAAAAAATTAAGTATGTTATTTAAAGCATAAATTCTACAAGAGCCACTAAAAACTGTACACCCTGACGAAGTGAAGTGGGCGGCTGTGCCCCTGAGAACACGTAGTTCAGCTGGTTCTGTAGGTCTGCGCAGTCACTGAGGCAGAGGGAGTGCCGGTTCAAGGCTTCCCTGGAAAACTTAGCCAGACTCTGTCCCAAAGACAAGAAGAGTGACTGGGAATTTGTCATTTCTTAGTAGTCATCCGCCTTGTTTTGACCTGGAGCTCGATTCTTAGGCTATACTGTCTGGCCAGGGAACCCCTGGGTCTGCTGGTCTGGGGTGTGTGTGTCTTCCCAGACCTAGGATTACACTCGGCCTTTTATGTTACTGTAGATGTGGGACTAGGGCCCTTAGGCTCTGGAGCACTTTTGCCTACTAGGTCCTAAATTAAAATTTAATTTTAAAAACTGTTTTATTAAATTTGACTTAGTCTATGTTTCCAAGCACATACTTGTTGTGGTTTGCCCTGAAGTTACTGTATTTTGATGCTAATTCCACTGCCCCAAGGACAGCTGCCTAGTCATGGACTCAGAACTCAGGTGACTTCACCAGAGCCACCTCTCCATTGAATTTGTAATGTACTGGTGAGGGGCAGGTACAGGATAGAAGGAGGCCTGTCATTGGAGGAGAAGGAAGGATGGGCGGGAGAGAAGTTTGAAGGAAGAGGAGGAGACTAGGGGAGAGAGAGGGAGGAGTCGGAGAGGGGGATTAGATTCAGAGAATAGGGTTAGAGAAGACAGTTGGCGACAGTTGAGCCAGTAGAACCTGAGAAGGGGGGAAAGCATTGAACAGTTGATATAGTTGGCAGAGTTAGTAATGAAAAAAGTGGGAAAGGGACTGTTTAAGCACACGATGGGGAACTGAGAGAGGAGGAGACAGGAGATGAAGAGAGGGGAGAAGCCATGGCAGGTGATGTTAAGATTCTGTTCTGTATATTTATAGGTTGTTATTAATGTTCTCAAGGGATAGATGGTACTGGACTTTGTATGTTTAAGTGGGCAATTATATCTTACCAATTGGATCTAAGAATACTGTGTTGTGTGTTCTTTTATGTGAGGGTTTGAATGTAGGAAAGTGTGGGGCTGGGCTGTGTTTCTGCCAAGATATCTAGCAGATATCTGGGGCACTGAGGTGCAGGACCTAGCGGGGTAAAAGACCAACATTACCGTTTTATTTTTATAATTATACAACAACACATACTTGCTGTAACACACATATAGAGTTCTGAGCAGAGCTTGCAGGAGTTCGTTTTCTGGGCCCACCGTGATGAGTCCCAGGGATCAAACTCAAGGCACCAGACTCGACATCACGCACTTTTACCATCTTCTTCTGTCTACAACTTTTAGATGTGTTATCAGCTCCTCAGACTCACCACCCAGAATCCCCAGGGTCTCCCAGCGGCTGGAGTGCTTCTGCGTACTCGCGCCTGCAGGCTAGGCCAGGACAGATGTTCAGGGGGCGGGGAGGATTGGAGTTCTTCACATGACTGTGTCCATAAGAAGTCTTCAGATTTATCAATGGACTCCTGTCAAGAGCACCTGCAGCTGTGTGTGAGAGACACAGTGATGCCTTCGGGGATCCTAACCGGGTATACATATCTTGGAAGGCTTTTAAAGAGATCTATTTTTGTTTTATGTGTATGAATGTTTGCATATGTGTATGTGTGCCATCTGCGACCAACACCCATGAAGGTCAGAAGACGACATTGGATCCCCTGGAATTGGAGTTGTAGACAGTTGAGTCCTGATGTGGGTCACAGGAACTGGACTCCAGACCTCTGCGGGAGCAGCAAGTGTTCCTAACTGTTGAGCCATTTCTCCAGCCCTGGGAATGCATGCATTTAAAGGAGCCCACAATGGGCTGTGGATGTGACTCAGTTGGCAGAGTGCTTGCCTAGCGTGCACAGGGTCCCGGGTTTGTACATCTCATAAACTAGATGAGGTAACACATGCTTGTAACCCCAGGACTCAGGAAATAGAGACCAGAGGACCAGAAGTTCAAGGCCAGCTATAGTGAGTTCAAGGCTAATCTTGACTATATGAAGCCCTATCTCAAAAATAAATAAATAAATAAAAAGGCAAAGTCGAAAACCAAGTCAATCATGCTTACAAGGCCCAGAGGTGGCTCAAAGGTGCAGAACTCCTCAAGCACGTCAGAGGCCCTGTGTTCCAGCACCAGCTCTCAGGAACAGATCCCCCATATTATCTTCATTCTAGTGATGAGAGACAGCATTTCAAAGATACTCAACATCTTCCTCCAAGGCCCTACTGACCCAGGTTAAGGCCATACTAAGTCTGTTTTCTTGTTCCTTCTTCAGGTGGGCACGTCTTTCACCGGAACTCCCTGTCGCCTCGTAGCCTGGTGTATGAAAGTGAATTCTCCACAATCGAACCTTCTTTGGACATGTATGATGAGAACAAAACCTGATTTTTTAAAATGGGCTATTGGGGGTCTCTCCTTTTGAGATTTGATTTATGGTCACCTTTCTTACTTTGTATTCCTCTGTCATCGTCCATCTGGGAAGAATGGCAGTAACTCTGGGCGCAAGTTGGGGTTCAGGGTTAAATTACAGAGTTCCCCCACAGTGAGGTTTGAGGGCAGCGCTATTGCCCAAGTGAGCTTCATGGTACCACCCAGAGCTGATCACTGAGCATGGGCACCTCAGGAGCCTTGCTGTTTCCAGAGAAGAGGCAGGGCCAGGGGTGAATGATGCGTTTGTTGCAAATGTGTCTGTGTCCCCAAGTAGTTGCACGCTGTCTGTGTCAGGGTGGCATGGGGGTTTTGTAAAATACATTTTGTGATCCTCACATGCACAGGAAAGCCTGAAGACAAAACGTCCCACTGATGCAGGGTATGAATCATGGCTCCCCGACCTCCTCCCTTTGTCCTCTGTCCTTACTGTATTTTCTGGTAAAAGGCCTCTTCCCATAGGGAGTCCTTCAAGAGAAGCTTCATCTTCCTTTCCCCCTGTGAGACTCCGACCTCCTGTCGTCCTCCAGAGCTTGGAGGACACAGGCCATGGGGCCCAGAGTCTGCTGTCACAGGATCAGTCATCTGCTTTGTCATCTGTTTTCCAGCATCTGTGATGAGCATGACCTACGATGACAAGTATTTACATAGGCACTGGACATGGGAGGCATTCGTCCCCGCTGTCTGTAGTGTCTATGGGGAGGTGGCACCAGGAGCCTAGCACAATGACTGCAAGGGATAAGGTCAACAGTCATCAACACCAAAATGGTTCTGAATGTTTTATCGGGAAGTGCAAACCAACCTCCTACTCTTAAATACCAAATGGGGGCTCCTCCTTCCCCATCTTGATTGTCCAATCCAGTGCCATCCTGCCAGCCTCAGCACCAACATGAAGAAACACTGGAGTACTGGCAGACAGACTTACAGAAGAGGATGCTATGGCCACCATGGTGGACACTGGGGACATGTGTGATCTTCCCACACATCCAGAATGACATCAAGTTAACATATGAGAAACTTGTGGAACCCGGATCAGCAAAACACCTCCCTTCTATAGAAGTTTGTGCCTCTTCACAACTTCTGAGAAGTTGCTTCTCTTCAGAGCTGCAAAGGTGTCCAGACCCTTGTTAGGAGAATGCATCTCCATTGTGTCTAGCCATGCGCATGGCAACACAGACAGCGGGGGACAGGCTCCTACCCTGACACTCTCATTGGCTCTATGGGTCGTAAGTTTGTGGCATGTACATGTCATTTTCACACATGTGGCTTCTTCTCTGTCACAGCATCTTGTAACGTGTCCCTAAGATCCCTCAGAGGCCCCTGTGCCTGAAGCAGACCCTCAGAGAGCCTGAGTGCTGACAGCTGTAAGAACGTGGTTGCAGGGTGAGCCTCCGCACTTTGCTTGAATATGCGAGGCTGGAACAGGACCGACGTCCAAGGTCTAACCTGCTTTCACTTTTACTGCTTACCAAGGGCTTTTGTCTTTCTTTTTTATAGTCTTTGTACTATAAAAATATTTTTGATAAAGTTTCAGTAGATTATCGTTCTGAAAGACAGGTTCTCAGTGAGAGCATTTCAGCAGGAGACTAGACTACGAGGGTCACAGGCTCAGATAGAAGTGTCTGGTGTGGTGGACCAGATGGATGCTGAAATTGCCGTGTTTTCCGAAGCCTGGCCTTGTCTTCTCCACAACCAAAACTCACATCCCAGCGACTCGTTTTCTTCAGGTCTCACCTGTCTTATAAAGGCATATACATTAAGTCCCACTCTAGACGGTTTCTTTACTAAAAATAGAAATGGGACTTCTTGGGGGAAATTTTAAATTGAGTCCTCTAGAATCTACTGAGACAGTGTTTGAATCCCTGGAAGAACTGGGGCATGTGGTCATTGTAGAACAGCCAGAAGGCAGTTCCTGTGACGGAGTTCACTCCGAATAGTGCTCCAGATACCAGGGCGGCCCCCTTTTCCTGAAAGTTGGGGTCTCCTTCAACTCAGATCCAGATGCCCTGTCTTTGTCTGGAAGGTCATTGGCGTCTTCATTGAGGGCGTGTGCTCTGGGAGTACAGAGGATAAGCGCTTCCTACCAGGAGCCATGATGAGGGGACTTCCCATGAAGCCACCCTGGATGCCCAGGTGGAGCGGGGTGCACAGCCGTCACTGGCTGTGCCATAGAGCACAGGCCCATCAGGATCTACAGCCACGGGTGGCATTAGCTGCGAAGGGGGCTGCAGCAGCCAGGATACGGAGGTTTAAGCTTTTGAGATACTTAGCTTCCCTGTGGAGGGGCCACTCTGGTCCTGTTACTTCAGGGAGAAAGGACAGCTCACTGGCCTGGACATCAGGTATAAAGTCCCCAGAGGGTCTCCAGAAGTAATGAGTGTGTCTATCCAGGGCCCCAACTTTGCTCCCCTCTTAGGAAAACAGGTTCTACCATCAACAGTTTAAAACCCCCAAGGCCCACTAAGCCTTTCTTTTGAATCAACCTCTCTCTCTCCTGGCTCCTCTACTTGTTCCCTCATAGGACACGTCCCTGAATGCCAGTCCATCCTGAAGCTGAGCCTGTGCCTCCATCCCATCTGCCCTGAGGCATGACAGCCTGGGATGCCAAAATGTGTAGTCGGAAAGGCATAAACCACAGGCTGCTGAACCTTACTAACCGGCATGTCCCTCGGACTTTGTGAGCCTCCCTGGCTTTATTACCCTTCACCTCCATGGTCTCCCTCATCTATGCACTAAATGACACCAAACCGAGGGAAAGAAAGCCACTAGTTCCTTTGCTGTTCACCTTTGCTCTAAGGGTCCTCGACCTGCTGCAAAAAAAAAAACCAAAAAACAAAAACAAAAACAAGACTTATTTCACATCAGGAGTCCTCCTGACAAGGGCTCATAAATGTCAAGAAAGAAAACTGCTGAATTTAAAACCATGGCACTTAGAAGGGAAAGGCAAGACCATACAGTTACTTTCGACAACCGCCCTTTTTGTCTTTTTCAGTTTTTCAAAACAGAGTTTATTTTTCTGTAGCCCTGGCTGTCCTAGGACTTACTCTGTAGACCAGGCTGGCCTGAAACTCAAGAGATCCACCTGCCTCTGCCTCCCGAGTGCTGGGGGGTTTTTTCTCCCCGCTTCCCCACAGAGTGCTGGTTTAAAAGGCATGTGCCGCCATGCCTAGCCTGTCGACAGGCATTTTACAAAGTTCTCCCTGTGTACCTGACTTGTACACTGAGCGTTCGGGTGGAGTAGTGGTGAAGACTTGGGAGCCTCGGGGTGCACTCAGCGCTCAAGCACTTCAGTGGTTGTCCTGGAATCTGGCGTGTTAGCAACACTCTGCAGAGGGAGAGCATGTGACATGGGGGTGGGTCTCAAGGGGACAGTTCCCTGGACATAGGTGGAAAGGTAGAGTGCAGCCTGCTGAGTCTGGGTGGAGAAGGGTCATGAGGAGCAGCAGGAGTAAGGCAAGGTCCTTACACTGGAGCCACCATCTCCCCTTCTCGGTCCGCTTGGGAAAAGAACACTGAGCTGTAGGCAGTGTGAGAGGCAGAGGGTAGACAGGCCCTCCTGGGGGCTGGCATCCTAGTGGCTGGCTTGGGACCAAGGGACCCCAGACTGAACTGACTAAATGTAGGAAACACAGGAGTGGGGATGTTGTGAGAAAGAAATGGAAGGTAGATTTCTAACCTCAGTGATTGAGTGAATATTAGTGGGATGCAGGAGAACCCATAAAACTCAGCCCCAGAATGATGTCTCCATGATCCCAGGCACTGGGAGGCTCTGCTCTTCCTCTCCCCAACCCTGTGCAGAGGTGCGCACTGGGCACACATGCCCACCCTGACTGAGGTGGACACTCAGTACAGGTGATGGTGCCAGCCAGAGAGACCCTGGGCTAGACAACGTTGATTGGGATGTACAGCACACAGAAAAGGCTATCAGAGAAACTGGTGTAGAGAAATGGTTGTGCGTGATTTCTCCACTCAAGAAAGGTGAGCCCGGCAGCTCCCATCCTCCAGTGTTCAGAACGGGAGGTCTGTGCCCTTAAGCTCAAAGGGAGTGTGAGGAGGTGAGAATAAGGGATCATTAACACAGGGCGACTGACCGGATACCCACAGCTTAAAACAAGCGCCTTTCCATGCAGATCCAGAGGAGGCAGTGCTTACAAACAGCGCATGGAGTTCTGCCGTGTTTGGGCCCTGTGGGTGCATCATTTTTAAGCTGTCTGGAAAGGGGGAATTGTAAGATGCTTGGATGTGGTTGAGATCACTGCCAGACTGGGGAAATGCTTTACAGGCTGTGATTATTGTGGACTGGAAGGAATGTTGGAATAAGACACCTATGTCTGTAGCCCAGGACCATGCTTGCCTGGTGGTCCAGCAAACAGCAAGAAAAGCAATTAGATGGGAAAGGTGCTCTTGCAGACAGACTCCTGGCTGGCCCCTTGGCTCTCCGCAGATTACAGTACTTACAGGTCACATCAGCCTCCTGAAGCCTGAGTATAGAGCTGAAGTTTGTGATTAGGAGGCCCCCTTGTAGCCAAGGAACTCCTTCGGGGCTCTGGCAGGGTTGATAGGCTCCTCTCTTCTTTATGGGTATTCCCAGATGAGGACAGACCTAGTGGGCCCCAGCAGGCCTGGGATAATAACAGCCATCCATGTTTTCCAGAGCTGTGACCCCACCAATCTGTCTTGACCACAGAAGCAGAGAAAGCTGTCAGCCTCAGCTGCTAAAAGGGTGGCATTTCTTTCTACATTACAGACCTGGCCCTGAGGGCCCTAAAACAGCCCTGTGGAAGCCACCCCCCCCCTTGATTATCCTCCTAGGCTCAATACACTTTTCTCCCTGCTTTCTTCACTCTGATTTGGGGAAGGAAGAAGAAACACATGGTGCAGGGCAGAAGGGCCTTTGAACTTTGTGCAACCCAAGTATTGAGATTCTGGGAGGATTCCTTGCTTCCAGAATAACTCAGGCCTTGGCCCTGGGATCCTTCAGTTTCTTCCTATTGACTCTTTAAGACAGGCTTGAGGTGGCCAGGACCCCACTCCACAACCTAAAAGTATGATCTTTCTCAGATGCACTGGTGGTAGCCAGAGCTCAAGGTGGAGCCCTCACTCAGCCGTTAGCGCCTTTATACTCATTCCCCTCCCAAGGAAAGGCTGAGCGCCAAGATCATCTCACACCTCTCCTGTAGTGGACCCTCCATCCCCTCACCATCCACCATCCCCAAAACATTTGATGCCATTGTGTGTCATTCCTCTCATGTCCCCTCAACTCCACTCGCTGGGCGGGTACATGCATGGGGAAGGGGCCTGTTGGCCACCCACAAGCCCACAGCTGCCATTAGACCCTCCTCCCTGTCAACAACCCTAGCCTGATTCTACCCACTGGCAACATTTAACCCTGTACTGGGCTACATTTTCACAAATTTAACCCAACAGAAAGTGGGTTCTAACCTGCTTTTGGAATTACCCTTCATCCACAACTAAGTCTCAATGTATTTACATTATATTAAAGGACTTTTCTAATGACTAGAAGGTACTAAACCAAGATATTGGTTTGGTTTGGTTTTTTTTTTTAATGTAGGAGGGTCTGATAAAATGAGACATCCCAAGTCATAGTTCCCCTTCAGGTTAAGCAAGCTGCACCCGCCGACTGTCACCCATGCTTTATGCCCCAATCACTAGATCTGTCCTGGTTCTACACATAGACCTTTTAGGAGCAGTCACGACACACGCTACCTCCCTGGCAGCCCTGGCTGGCTTGCCGACCCAGCGTGAATACAGCTCCCTTGGCTGTTGCCTGGGATGGAATCTGGTGTCTAGCATCTGGTGCCTACCATGGGAAGTAAGATGGACTCCTGAGTGGCCAAACCTCACCCAAGAAAACTGCACCAGTGTCGTTTACAGGGGCAGAAAAGAGCTCAAGCTGGGAGGAGACATGGGCATCGCCTCATAGACATACGCCCCCGCCCCCGTAAAAGGAGAGGAACCAGTTTAAATTCTAGGCCCCACGTGTCCAGGTTGCTTCTGACCCTCCGTAGCTTTTACAAACACTCGTATAAACACTGAAGTCACCCCCTTCATATCTGGATCATTCAACGAGCCCTACTCCCTCCAGGTTCCTGCTGACTATGCACAACATTTCAGTGGATGGCGTACACAACTGTTTGTCTAACCTAAGCACTGGCAACTTGGGGTGGGAAAGCTCAGAACACGCCTTAGGCAGATGGCAAGGCGGGGCACCTGGAGGGAAGCTATGCACCTGACTGTCTCTCACCAGTGGATGGTTTGTGCCAGAAAGAGCACACATCAAATGTTCAAATAGCAAGATTGCTCATCAACTGAATGTGCGACGTCACGGTAGGGGGGGTTACCCTGTCAAGAATTCAGACATCTGCAAGGACAATGTGATTTCTTGACAATCAGACCTGTCAACCCCTGGAAATGGGCAGCATAACTCCTAGGTCCACACGGTTGATGTAAGTATAATTAAGTAGTGAAATTGTCTGGCATGTATCTCTATGCCGATAGTGTACACCTGTATGTGTGGAACTTGCTAATATAACCGTTTCAATAAAACTCTATTGAAAAAGCTGTTCGTGTCGTGTGGAATACTCTCTGCAGGTGACAAAAAAGCACAAGTTCCTTTAAGGGGACATGGTAGAAAATACAAGTCCAAACCACAGTGACACCACTTCACACGCTCTAGAAACGGCTAGATGGGTGTTGAACCATAGCTTGAACTCCGACACACTGTAAGAATATCGGATGAGAAAAGCTGCTTTGAAAGAGGCTGGTGTTTGCTCAGAAGCCTGGCTTCCGGGGCTAGGGAGAGCACTGGCTGCTCTTCCAGAGAACTGGGTTCAATTCCTAGCACCCAGACGGTGGTTTACAACCATCCGTAACTCCAGATTCAGGGGAACCAACTATTTCTTCTGCCTCCGAAGATACTAGGTACTCATATGACATACAGACATACATGCAGGCAAAATAGTCATACACATAAAGCAAAAATAAGTAAAATCTAAACAGTTTTTAATTAAAAGAAAAAGTTAAGTATGGTGGTGTACACCTTTAATCCCTGTACTCAGAAAAACAGAGGCAGGTCGATTTCTGCGAGTTCAAGACCAGCCTGGTCTACACAGGGAGTTCCAGGACAGCCAGTGCTCCATATAAAGACACTATCTCCAAGGGAGAAAGAGACAAAGAGACAGAGGCAGAGAGAGACAGAGAAGAGTGTGGCTCTTAATTCTTAACATTATTATCTTATTGGATCTTATCGTATCCAAAAGAATTAAAAAAACACTTTCATTCAAGTTTATACACAGGGACTTGAGAGTCAGCTCAGCAGTGAGAGTATTTGCTGCTCCTGGGTATCTTCGGAGCCCAGACCCCATTTAACAAGCCAGACACACTGGGCACACTTGTACCCCCAGCTGGAGGGATCAGAGAATGAGAGGACTGATGGGGCTTCGGATTTCCAGCATAGCTGAGAAAACAGAAGCCCTGGATTCAAGAGAAAAAACCTCGTCTCCATGAAATAGAGTGTGATAGCAGAAAGGACCCAGTCCCTGACTTCCTCACACACATGTGTTGTGTGGTCATGCACACCTGTTCACAAATATGCCACATACTCAGACACACATAAAGAGGTAAAAACCGTTTTAGAGACGTGCACAGTGCTTATGATAATATTGTTAAGAGCCAAGAGACTGAAATGTCCATCCATTGATGGATAACAAGATGCGGCATATCTCTTCACGCAATATTCAGCCATAGCATATAAGCCACAGTCATGCTAAGACATGGATGTACCCTGGACATGGGATGGTGAGTGAAGAAGCCAAGCACAACAGGACAGGTTATTTTGTTCACACTAAATGCCCAGAACAGGCAGATCAGAGGGGCAAGAGCAGATTGGCGGTTAATAGGGGCTGAGGAAGAGAAGGCTGGGCAGGAGCGGCGCTGTGGGCAGCATTTCCTTCCAGATAATGAAAAGGAGCTGAAGTATTAGATAATGTGGTTGACTGATAAGTCCTGTGATGATGTCAAAGCCTGAATTTTGCATTTTTATCAAGCAAATTTTATAAAACAAAATCACAAGACATAGGCCCAGCACATGTTGAGTGTTCAATAAATAGTATTGTCCTTACAAAGACGAGTCCTTACAGGTTGGTCTCTGGGTCAACTGCAGCACCTAGGAGCGTGTTAGCTATGCAGAGACATAGGCAATGCCGGCAGTCTATGTCTTGGCCTCAGATGTCCGAGGTCCGCCCATGTCTTGGCAAGTCAGAGGCTAATATCTATGGCTGGGTGTTGCAGGGAGGGACATTATCCCACTTTTGTTATCCATCAGTTAGTTGGTGGACATTTTCGTCTCTTGACTCTTGAGTACACTAACGTATATTCAAATTTGACCATCCTTTGAGACCAGAATAGACGATCCTTTACTGCACTGCAGGGTAGAACAGATACTTCCAATTCTTAAATTACATTTAGTTAGTTTTTATTTTTATTTTATTTAGAAGTCAGAGGACAGCTTGCAGGAGCTGTTTCTCTCCTACCATGTGGGTTCTGAGATCAAACTCAAGCCTCTCGCTGGTTCTCGGGTATTTCCAGATGCTTTTTATGAAATTATGATTCTTCCAAATTACATTTTTTGCAGATTTACTTTTATCTCTGTCTCTCCTCCCCCTCCCGTGTGTGTGTGTGTATGTGTGTGTGTGTGTGTGTGCGCGCACGTGCATACACAAGTGAGTGCTATTTCTGTTACTCTCAGCAGCCAGAAGAGAGTATCAGATCCCCTGGAGATGCATCCTCCATCTTCTGCTGAGCCATCCCTCCAACCCACTATTTCCAATTTATTATTTATTTTTTTGAGATGGAATCTCTCTACGCAGCCCTGGATGTCCTAGAACTTGCTAGGTAGATTATCTTGATTTCATAGGGATATGCCTGCCTCGGCCCCCAAGTCCTGAGGTAAAGGCGTCTACCAGGATGCCCGGCTTACTTCCGAATTCTTGAGTGTAGAATTCTCCAGAGAGCACAGTGGCATTTGTTTGTGCTTCCGAAGTCCTCTCTCAGGATTTACTATTAGAACGCACTAAGGCAATGGGCTGTGATTATGTGAAAGATGATTATTTATGTTTTCATATATGGATATCATACTCACTCCCCCATGTAGAAATATGATGGACAACCAGACCGACTGCTGTGTATTCTGTCAGGATAACCCGAGTATATTATACTTCAGAGTTTTCAAGAAAGCCGGTCTCCATATCTTGAAAGCGGAGTCACACACTGCATTTCAGAAGGTTGTATTTCGGGGCTGGAGACATGGCTCAGAGGTTAAGAGTACTGACTGCTCTTCCAAAGGTCCTGAGTTCAAATCCCAGCAACCACATGGTGGCTCACAACCATCTGTAATAAGATCTGATGACCTCTTCTGGCTACGGTGTACTTATATATAATAAATAAACCTTAAGAAGGGGGGGGGGAATTTGGGGATTTAGCTCAGTGGTAGAGCATTTGCCTAGCAAGTGCAAGGCCTGCAAGGCCCTGGGTTCCGTCCTCAGCTCCGGAAAAAAAAAAAAAAAAAAAAAAAGGTTGTACTTCACTCTGGCTGTCACCCATTACATCTGCCACACCCCCGAATGCCAGTGACAGAACCCAACTCAAGGGCCTGTGGATGCAGGCCAGAGTGCTTGCCTAGCATGTTGAAGTTCTCAGTTACATCCCCAGTACCACCACCTAGCAATGGGGATGGTTGAGGGAGGGGAATCAAAGAGTCTCAGATCATCCAGAAAGTTTGAGGCTCTGGATTAGAGTCTCTGTTTCAAAAACCCTCCAACTAGCTCTCCAAATCCTCTCAGAATGATCTACCTCTCCTTCCTTTCACCTTCTGCCCTATCCAGGTGACATGGGACATACAGCTGTCTCCCTTGCTTTTACCAAAATAAATATGGTTCACACCTGTTGTCCAGGCGGAGTCCATTGCGCCTTTGAGCCAGAAACTGTCGTGTTCCTAATTGCTTCACCGGGCTCTAGTTCACAGAGCCAGCAGTAGCTAATTTTGCTTCATGGTTCCGTGGCAGAAGCCCTGGGCTGGGAGCTGAAGATAAATTTTTACTGTCAGAGACTGCCGCCTTCAGGCCAGGAGAGGTAAGAGCAGTGCACTGCACTTCCAGCTCATACTGCTGTCGGCTAATGCAAAAAAAAAAAAAAAAAAAAAAAAAAAAAATGGGGGCGGGGGAGGCTTATGTGTGACCCCAACCTCAAGGCCACCCCACTCCAGTCCATCTGTCAGAAGGTGTGAGCATACTTATTTCAAAGGACACCAACTGCTCTTCCTGACAACTGGGCTCTTGAGGTTTCCAACCTTAGATTTGAGTCAAAATTCCGAGACTGACCAGGAGCTGCTAACCCTTCTCCCGACGCTTTTTGTAACATTAACTCTCCTGGGCTGCACAGTAGGCGGAGAGCATGTGATCCCCTACACTCTGGAAAGCGGTGGCGAGGCTGGACAGGACTGCCAGGCCAAGAGAGGTCGAGGAAGGCGGCGTTGTGAGCCTGTGCGGCCGCTAGGGGGAGCCACCATCAGGCCGGCGTCTCGACCCCGCCCCGGCCTCTCGGCTCAGCTCGGCTAGACTCGGGCGCAGCGACCGCGGCGCGCGCTTCCGCCTCACGGGCTCTGGCCCGGTGTGAGCGGCCGCGGGATGTGGCTCGGCCCGGAGGAGGTACTGGTGGCCAACGCGCTATGGGTGACGGAGCGGGCCAACCCCTTCTTCGTGCTGCAGCGGCGCCGAGGCCATGGCAAGGGTGGCGGCCTCACGGGTGAGCGGGGTGCGGGCGGCCGGGCCTGTGCGCACCAGGCCTGGCGGGGCAGCAGGACGCGACCCGCGGGCACGCGCAGTGGCACAGGGGGGTCGGAACGCGGGTGAGGAGGACGGTCCTGGGGCGGGCAGCAGGGGAAGGACACTAGTGGCCCTCCGCCGGGACGTGTGCACCGTCCTGTAAAGTGACTTAACAGCCAGAAGCCAGCAGGGTTCCCCCAGCTCGCCCTCTGCCTCAGTTTCCCCAGCTGCCTCTGAGGGACCAAGTGGTATAAGCACACGTTTTCTTTTACCCCCTTTACTCCTAGCTCACTGAAGAATTGCCTCTTTGTGAAGACCAAAGATGCCCTGACCTCTGCTCCCCTTCCTCCTACGGCTTCTTCTCACTTGATGCCATCAGAGTTCCCAGCCCAAAGCTTGTTTTTGCATATTTATCAGCATTTATGAAGTGTCCCTCTGAGCTACCCCAGGTGCCTCTTAGGTATCTGGGAACTACCACTCACACAGAAGCAGCTGGAGTGGGTGCCTCTGACTTTGTGTGACATGTGGCACTGTAGGAATCTATTGAGCAGAATTTGTTGGAAGCCCCTTAGGCTCCAGGGCCTGTCAAGTACCACAGGTCTGGCCCTGCAGCAGACCCCAGTATGTGGACCCTTCTGGATGCCAGATCTTTCAATACAGAAAGTGAATTTTCCGTGAATGCCCTGATTTTTCAGTGTGGCAGCCGACAGTTCTGCCAGATGCAGTTGGAGGCCTCTCATAGGTGACATCAGCTGCCAGCATCTCATGAGCCACACTTCTTAATGTGAAGGGACTGTACCTATTCCAAGAAAACTCAATGTTCTCTTCCACAATCAGGCTGCTTCTCAAAGGGCCTAGAGAAGACTGGAGGTAGTGCTGGGCCTGCCTCTGGGGCCCAATGTTTATTGTGAGTTAGGAAACGGCCCTCCTGGACAGCCCAGTGACCAACCTTGGAAGCTACCATAAGGCCACTGAGGAACACAGGGCACTGTCATGGGACAAGTCCTTTTTGCTTTATCATTTCATCTGTGTCCAAACCCCCCCACCCCTCGGCCCCCAAGGCTGAGCAACCAGACTACTGTGCCAGCTGTCCTGTAAATTCCAAATCCCAGTGAGCCAGGTTTGTGCAGTCTGCCACGGCTTCCACAACCTCCTTAGCACTGTATCCCTAAGAGATTCATCAGTAATGCAGGTTTCTTCAAGCCTCTTTGCAAAACTAACCAGCCTGGCCTGAGGAAGCAGCTCAGGGGTTAAGGACTGTAGGAGCCAGGTTCAAATACCACAGCCATCTGTAACTTTGGTTATAGTGGATCCAGTACCCTCTTCAGGCATCCATGGGCACCAGACACAAACACGGTGCAGAGATAAACATGCAGACACAACACCCGTACATGTTACTAAGAATGCGATAAGTCAGCCATGGTGGTACATGCAGAGGCAGGGGGATCTCTTGAGTTTGAGGCCAGCCTGGTCTAGTGTGAGTTCCAGGACAGACAGGGTTACACAGAGAAATGCTGTGCTGTCTAAAAAAAAACAAAAAAAAAAAAAAAAAAAAGGAAACGATTAAGATAATAATTAATATTAATAATAACTTGCTAACTTGAACATCTAATTAAAGAGTGGGTGTGAGGAGAGGGTCAGCAGGTTAAAAAGATTTCAGGTCCTGCAATATGGCTATGCCAGTAGTTTATACAGAAACTCTAAAAGAGTGTTCCCAAGACCGAGAGGAAAACCTCAACGTGAACATTGAGAAGTTGACTGCGAACCATATAGTAAGGCTCAGACGTGCCTTTTTTCTTTTGTTGTGGTTGTGGTCTCACTATTTCACTTTGGCAGGCCTGGAACTCATTACATAGACTAGGCTAGTCTTAAACTCACAGAGACCAGCCAGCCCCGTGTGCATGCAGGAGCCCATGCCTGTATGTGTGGAGGCCAGACGTTGGCATGAGTGTCTCCTATAGCTCTCCCCAACCTTGTGCTTCAAGATGCTTTGTTGGTCAGTGAACTCCAGAGATCCCGCACTCAGGTTACACACCCAAGTAGCCACGCCCCTCGTTTTGTGGACACATGGGATCCGAACTCAGATCCTCCTGCTTTCATGGTGGGCATTTTGTCAGCTGAGCTACTCTCCGGATTCCTAACTGCAGGGTAAAGTGACTGGACTTTTTTTTTTAACATTTTAGTAAAACAAACGAGAAATTGTTTGGATCTATTCTGTAACTGCTCGCTGCGCTTATTAAAGATGGGGGGGGTGTCAGATGAAAAGTGGTAGGTTAGCAAAGAGTATTAAAAGTGAATAATAGAGAGAAATGGTTTTGTGAGCCAAGAAGACAGCAGCAGCAGATTTCCAGATCTCCCCAGAGGCAGCACTTCCTCGAAAAGGAAGGAATAACGTTTCAAACAGGAACAACAGGCAGGGCCTTTCGATTACGTCACTGTTTAAGTAATCAAGAGGAGTGGATCAGGCGGACGGTGGCAGAAGATAGGGGTTTCCTGCCGATTTGCCAGGAAATGATGATATTGACAAAGAACACTGCCACAAACTGTCATCAGGCCGGAGGGTAAGTGGAGTGGGTAGGGAGGACTTGAAATGCCCTAAAATGCTTCAGTTCCAAGGGGGGGAAAAAAAAGTTTTTCAAAAATCTGATGATTCTAAAAGATGTTTCCTTGTCCTTCTCAGCCATGACTTTGAAGGCCGCCCAGACTTTCCAGAACTGCAGTGTGCAGAACCGCACGTGCAGTTTAAAAAGTCTGCGTTGCCTTCCTGGGTTTGATACGGAGGGCATTAAGATGTCCTCGCTCTCTGAGGAACCAAAGTTCTGAGCCAGCAGTGCCGGAAGGAGGGGGACATTCTTAAGAGATGCATCTGGCAGTTACTTAAAAGACAGTGTGGGACCAGCAAGACTGTGGGACCAGCAAGAGAGTAAAGGGGCCTGAAGACCAAGTTCAGTCCCCGGGTCCAGTGGTGGAAGGAGGAAAACAACTCCTGGGAGTTGTCCTTGGACCTCCTCGTGTGCCACACCATGATAAAAACAAATAATTATAGAAGATAAAGTATGTAAGTTAGGTATGGTGACCCACTGTGATCCCACCTCATAAAACAGAGGCAGGGGGATCATGAGTTCAAGGCTTGCCTGGATGACATAGACCCTGTCTTTAAAAAAAGAAAAAGGCACTGTGCTGTTTTATTATTTTAGTTTATAACATTTTCTCACTGTAAAGAAAATATTTGGCGATCTTTTCCTCTCTGCCTTTGGATCAAGATAGAGAATTTTTGGCTCCTCCAGCCCCATGGACTCTGCCATGCCCCTGCCTTAATGATAATGGATTGAGCCTCTGATCCTGATCCAAGAACACCAGCCCAGGGATGGCACCGTCCACAATGAGCTGTGCCCTCCCCCATCAATTACTAATTAAGAGGATACCTTATAGGCTTGCTTACAACCTGACATTTATGGAGGCATTTTCTTAGTTGAAGTTGCAGATGACTTTAGCCTGTGTCAAGTTGGTATAAAACTATCCAGCGTGGCATGTATAAATCTTCCTTTTTTTAAAACAATTTTCATCTTTAAAAAAAAGAAAGAAAAGAAAATATTTAGCCAGGGGTGTAGGTCTGCCAGGAATGCCTGCCTAACTTGTATAAACCCTGGGTTCGATACATACATGTTAAAGGGATGTTCATCTTAACCTAATTCGGGGGCTGAGGATACAGCTCTGTTGGTAGTGCTTGTCTAGCACACAGACAAGCTCATGTCTCATCCCCAACACCACGTAAATCAGGCATAGTGGCACATTTGACTGATGCCAACACCAGGGAAGGGTACCGCAGGAGGATTAGCCCAGTCATCCAACCTTGACTACTGAATTTGAGGCCAGCCCAGGATTCTTGAGACCCTGTCTACAAATAAATAAAACCTACTTTTGATTTTTCTGCAAAAGAGACTCCCATAATTGTTTGAGCTTTGAGTCCCATTAAACATCTACCGCGGCCAGGCACAGTGACACAAACCTTTAACCCCGGCACTCAGGAAACAGAGGCAGACAGATCTTTATGTGTTCAAGGCCAGCCTGATCTACTTAAGTTCCAGGCCACCTAAGGCTACATAGTGAGGGCCTGTGTCAGAAGTCCTCTACTGTGTTTCGGAGCCAAGAAAATAGATGCTTCTAGAAGAAACAGGAAGAGTAGTTTCGAGAGACCCTGGCAGGAAGCCTGAGAGTAGTGAGAAGTCTGGCTGTTTAACCTTACCTGGCCTTCCTGATGTACTGTGTGAGCTGACTCAGGCTAGGCTTGGCCCCCAGGGCTCTCACCTTCCACCTCTCTCTGCCCACCCATAGGTCTTCTTGTGGGCACCCTGGATGTGGTGCTGGACTCCAGTGCCCGTGTGGCCCCCTACCGCATCCTGCACCAGACCCAGGACTCACAGGTCTACTGGACAGTGGCATGTGGTAAGTGCCCTGAATCATGAAGTCACACTGGGAGGGAAGGGACAGGAAATGCATTCTGAATGGGGTGATGTCTACCAAGAACCCCATGATGTCCCTCAAGGGAAGTGGAGCAGCTCCTGGGGACTTAGGCCTGGACTTCACCAGAACCTGTGTTCTTGAAATCCCCCTTGTCTCAAGGGAGGTGCAGTTGGACCTCAGAGGTCCATTCAATTTCTTGCTCATATTTACCTCTAGACCCCTCATTTACGCCCAGCATTGAATACTCTTACACACATGGTAAGAAATCTGGTTCATGTGGTGGCCTGGGTCTCCAGTGGAAGTGGGTCAGGGCAGCTCTTAGCTTTCTTATTTTGGCTCTCTACTAGAAACAAGGTCCTTTTTAATCAATGGGGTGACATATTTTCCCATCTTTCTGCTCTGGTGATTTCACTAATGAGGATGGGCTCCATGGAGAGTGCTCGAGAGCTGCCTTCCCCCCTGGGTATAGGAAGACTGGGGTGCCCCTCATAGAAAGAGGACATCAGAGAAGCTTGTGGTACCCTAGAAAAGGGGCCTTGAAGAAGCACTGTGAGACAGGGTGTGCCTCACAGAAAAAGGACCTCAGAGAATGTGTAAGACAGGGTGCACCCCACAGAAAGAGGGCCTTGAAGAAGCATGTGTGAGACAGGGTGCACCCCACAGAAAGAGGGCCTTGAAGAAGCATGTGTAAGACAGGGTGCACCCCACAGAAAGAGGGCCTTGAAGAAGCATGTGTAAGACAGGGTGTGCCTCACCGAAAGAAAGCCTCAGAGAAGCTCACTCTGAAATGAACCTCAGTGCTGTTCATCCCATTCCATGCAAAGCATCATTAAATAGAAAAGCTCATGAGAGAAAGTCATACACGGATGAGTGGCTAGAACATTGAGACCTTCACCTAGCTTGTATTGGTCCTGGGATAAGGGTTGAGTAGTCTCTAAGTCAGTGTTTGAGGGACCTTGTAGTATATGTCTGCCATGAGCGACAGGAGTCTACTGTAGCTGCTGTTTTTAGATGAGGTGAGCCCATCTACGCCAGAGCAGGAGGACGGTCAATGTGTGTCAGTCAGGCTGAAGTGACTCAGTGTCCAGACAGCACTTCCTGTATCAGCTGCTCACCTGAACCTCCACACAGGTATTTCAGCCCCCTCTGTTTTGAAGATGAGTAAAGCCATGGCCCAGAGCAATCAAGTGACCTGTCCAGCATTACACGGAGTCGGTGACCCAAGGTTAAGATGACAGGTCTCTAGAGTTTGTAGAACTCAGCCAGGCATAGTTGTGTTTGCCTATAATCTCAGGCTGAGGTATGAGATCATGAATTTGAGACCAGCTGGGGAGACTTAGCCCCTGTCTCAAAATAAATAAGTAGGAGCTAAGGGCGAGGCTTGGTGGAGTGTTTGTCTAGCATCACAGATCCCTGCATTCGGTCCCTAGCAGCACATAAACTGGGCATGCTGGTGCATACCTATAATCCCAGCACTTGAGAGGTTCAGGAAGAAGGGATCAGAAGTCTGTCATCCTTGGTCCTGTGGCAAGTTCAAGGCCAGCCTGGGCAACATGAGACCTTATTTAAAAAAAAAAAAAAAAAAGATAAAAGAGAAGGAAAAAAACAGGCAGTGGTGGGTTAGGATTTAGCTCAGTGATAGACTGCTTGCCTAGCAAGCGCAAGGCCCTGGGTTCAGTCCTCAGCTCCGAAGGAAAAAAAAAAAACAGGCAGTGGTGGTGACACCTTTTTTTTTCTTTTTTTTTTTTTTCCGGAGCTGGGGACCGAACCCAGAGCCTTGCTCTTGCTAGGCAAGCACTCTACCACTGAGCTAAATCCCCAACCCAGGTGGTGACACCTTTTATCCCAACACTTGGGATGGAGATGCAGGCAGGTCTCTGAGTTCAAGGCCAGCCTGGTCTACAGAGTTTCAGGACAGCCAGGACTACACAGAAACCCTCAAAAAACCAATAAATAACATCATATAAATGACTAGAGATGTAGCTATGTGGTACAGTGCTTGCCTAGCATGTGTGAGACACTGGGAGGCTCAGTACAGAAGTATGTAGGCCTTGCAGTTGGACCCGGCTTCAGGGTGGAGGTTAGACGGTCAAGGGCTTGAAAGCATAGGCAGGTGGTAACCTAGAAATGGACACTGTGCCCTAGGTGCTATATTCTTCCTCCTTGGCACCCTTAACAGTAATGACCTGTGTCTCTGTAGACAAGTAAACAGGTCAGTATGCTCAAGGCCAAGTAGAGAAGCCCAGCAGGACCCCAGATCTCCTGGTTTTCAGACCCACAGAGGTTACTGGGAGTTACAAGAATTACTTCAGGAGATAAGGGTTCTCTGAAAGGTTTGGGAACTTTATGAGCCTTGGTCCCACGGAGGCAAGTGACTTTAAAAAATAATTGATTCGGAGTGTGTGTGTGTGTGTGTGTGTGTGTGTGTGTGTGTGTGTGTGTGTGTGTGTTTGATGGGTGGTAGCCCCAAGATAGAGGAGACAGAGACAGACAGACAGACAGACAGAGGGGGGGCCAGTGGTGACCCCATGGTTGGGGGGGGATGACACATGGTAGCCCATTCACTGGCCATAGTTCCTTTACTTCCCCTACCAGATGCCATCCCTGCCCTAGCCTTGCCTGTGCCTACCTCCCCAATAGTCAGGGCTCTGTCTCAGAAGCAGCTTGCCAACAGCAAATGTCCTGCAGGAATGCTCTGGGGTAAATCCCAGTCTCTCACCTTGGCATTCTGGATGTCCAAGATCTGCCCACCTCCACCCTAGACTCCTCCATAGCTGTGTCCTGGTGTTTGTGACTTCCCACCAGCCTCTGCTGCTTTCTGTGCAGTGTCCCTTCTGCTCTGTTAATGCTCATCAGATGTCACCTCCCCAGATTCCTCAGACACACATCCACCTCCCACTTTCCTCCCTCCCTGGGAGTGACTTGGCTGCCCCATGGGATGGACAGGAACTCCTGAGGATGAGAGCAGGCTACTCCAGGCAGCTGGACTGGCATTCTCACTTGTCACTTCCTTGCTAGGCGGCTTTGGATAACTGCCTGAACTTCTCTGTACCCTGGTGTCATCCTGTGGTACCTGACATGTCCTGGATGAAGGGAGCTCTGTAGACAATTCTGAATTTACAGAAATTACACTCAGTAATTTAATTAGCTACTACATTTCTTTTTATCCCCAGTACCTGACAGAGATGATATAGTTTGTATCCTCAATATTAAATGAATGACTTTTTTTAAGGTTTATTTATTTTATGTATGCGAATACACTGTAGCTGTTTTCAGACACACCGGAAGAGGAAGTCAGATCTCATCACAGATGGTTGTGAGCCATGTGGTTGCTGGGAATTGAACTCAGGACCTCTCTGGAAGAGCACTCTAGTGCTTTTAACCACTGAGCCATCTCTCCAGCCCTGAATGACTTACTTTTAACTAAGAGATGGACACATAAACATTTATAATCGAAATACAAACAGGTATAGACAGACAGAATGACGATTTTATCTATGGCTGCTGGGAATATGCTTATAAAAGAGAATGGCCCTGGGGCCTGGAGAGTAGTTTAGTGGTTAGAGCACTTGCCAACTTGTAGAAGACCCAGGTGTGGTTCCCTGAACCTGTGGTGACCCATAACCAGTCCCAGATGATCTAACCCCCTCTTCTGACTCGTGAGGGCACACAAGTGGTGCACAGACATGCAAAGTAAAACATTTGTACACATAAATCTAAGTTTTTGAAAGATGAAATAATACTGAGAGTTGCATCATATGTCAGTTCAACTTCTGAAGTGTGATCGTGGTTTCTGGCCAGAAGGGAGTCCCTTCCTACTAACCACGCCTCTGTGTACCAGGAGAAGGAGACCATGAGAGAAAAGCACAAAGAAAAGCCAGGGAGGGGAAATGGGTGGCCGAAGGGGCTTACAGGGCGACAGTGAGACTGTGAGGCTCACTGACTTACCTAGTACTTCCGGCGCATGTCTTCCCGTGGCCGTCCTCCCCGAGGCCTGTCATCAGAGAGGCTCCATGCTATGAAGTTGCTTGTCTGGTGAGCTGCTTGCAAACAAACCATCCCTAATGAAGGCACACCAGGCTGCAGCACAGCCATGAGCAGAGCCATGGGTGGGAGCAGGTGGTGGGGACCACCGGGCCTAGCCAGGAAGGGGTCAGGATCACAAGCACAGTTGGTACAAGAGTGTTGCCAATCAGAGAAGGGTGTCGCCCTCAGGGCTGGAGGTGTGGCTCCCTAACGAAGCATTTTCCCAAACACCCTGTGTTCTGACCTGGTTCATAGTTAATAGTGTGTGGGCCGGGCTGTGACACGTGGCTGCTTTTCCTGCCAGGACCCATGAACTGCCCCACCCTGGCCCAACTGAGGAGAATACAACTTGCTCCCTCCTCCTGTCCTTTTGGGCATCCATTCTGAAAGGTTTTCCAGTGTAGGGTTTTTGCTTCACCTCCAGGGCTGCACTTCTAGACTCTTGATGGAAGCAGACAATCCCCTGGCCTGTTGGAACAGCACTATACTGCCTTTTCTACCCTGCTTGCAATGCTCAGACAGATGCTGGGGGATAGGGAAGGCCAGCAGGAGACAGTAGCTGTTTGGTTGCCCTGCAGAGAATCTGTCAACTGGACAAAGAAACTTGATGAGCCCACCGGCTTAGGGCCATATAGATTGTCTCCAGAAGAACAGGAATCCAGAGCCAGAAGTTGCCCTTGGTAGAGGGGAGAGAGGGAGGGTTCTGTTGTGATAGAGAGTGTAAGCAGGAAAGGTTCATCTGTGCCTTGGAAGGCAGTGGTCAGGTGAACAGAGCACTGGGGACCTCTCTGCTGTGAGTCTGAGTTCTCCTGATCTCATCCACCCTCACTGAACTAGGTTCTTCCCGCAAAGAGATCACCAAACACTGGGAGTGGCTGGAAAACAACTTACTTCAGACGCTGTCCATCTTCGACAACGAGGAGGACATCACTACCTTCGTCAAGGGCAAGATACACGTAAGGCCCATGTCCTACTAACAACCAACTCTGTTCCCTTTGTGGAGTGCTAGCGGCCACACAGTTGGTGGTGCGTATCTGTGGGAGACAATGAATTCCATAGTCAACCAACCGTGTGTCGGTAAGATTTGGGGGATGGGGGGTTGGGGATTTAGCTCAGTGGTAGAACGCTTGCCTAGCAAGCGCAAGGCCCTGGGTTCGGTCCCCAGCTCCGAAAAAAAGAAAAGAAAAAAAAGAAAAAGAAAAAAAAGGTTTGGGGGACAGATGGTATCTTTACTGAACACTGTCAGAGAGCAGAGCATTCCTGCTGTGATGCATGTTGTAAGAAGAGCTGAAGCACTCAGGAGGGTGGGCGCAGGCTATCAGCAAATTCTTTATAGAAGAGACTTGAACCTATGTAGATTCGTGTATCTCTGGGGTCCTGGATCCACTGCCCTGCAGACTCCAAGAATTAAGCTGTGTTGTCTGTCCTACCTCATCTTTAAACAGCCTGGAGTAGGCTTTGTACCCATTTCACAGGGTGAACACTGAAGTCTTTTCTCATTTTCTGATGGTTGAAAGGACTGTGACCGTGATTGTCCCTTGTTCTAGTTGGGATCTTGAATATCCCCCAAAGGCCCATGGTTGGTTCTCAGCCTGTGGTCTTATTGGAAGATGCTGGGCCCTTTAGCGGGTGGGAACTTATGTGAGACAATTAGGTGGATGGAGATGTGTCCTTGAATGGGGACGTTGGGACCCTGGTCCCTTCTACATTCTTTGCATTTTGGCCACTGCAAGGTGGGAAGGCCTCTATGGCCATACACTTTCCACCATGATGTGCCATGCCATCACAGACTCAAAGCAACGGGAGGCTGCAGCCGTGGACTGAAAACTTTGGATCCATCTGACCAAATAAAGGAAGGCAGGTTCTTCCTTTTACACTGATTTGTCAGGCTAACAAAGCTGACCCACACACCTGCAGAGCCCCTGCCTTTGCTGGCCTCTGGAGTCTGAAGGTTAGCCTGGGGTGTGTATTCCTTCTGGAATGCTCTATACATAGGCATGTATGTAATTGTGTTTGCCAGGGCCTTGACCAATGGGGAAAGACACTGGAAATCTTTTTCTTGGTGTATTTTTACTAGTTTGTTTGTTTGTTTGTTTGTTTGAAACAAGGTCTCTCTATGTAATCCTGGTGTGAAAGTCCCTATTTAGACTGTGTAGACCAGGCTGACCTTGAACTCACAGAGCTCTGCCTGACCCCCTCAAGTACTAGGATTAAAGGTATGTACCACTATGCCCAACTTCCTGGGGTTTTTTGAGATACAAGCTTAGGTAGTTCATGTTCACCCAGAACTTACTATGTAGTCAAGGCTAGCCTTGAACTCTTGACCCAAGTGCTGGAATCAAGACATGCACCTCTATACTCAGACCAAGTAACAAAAGATCTTACAAATTAAAAGGTTTATACCTTTTTATGCAGCGATTCTCGGGGGTGTGCCCTGTGGTGTATTAATAGATGCAGAGTGACTGACATGTGTTACTACTGTGCTCCCTAGAGCCTTGATTACCCCAAACACCACAAGCAGTGCCTCCCAACCCCATAAGAGGGAAACACTTTTCCTTCCTCTGTAGTAAGAGAACAATAATCTTTTTCAGAGCTGGGGACTGAACCCAGGGCCTTGCGCTTGCTAGGCAAGCGCTCTACCACTGAGCTAAATCCCCAACCCCGGAGAACAATAATCTTACTCGAGTTCTCCAGTACTTTCTAAGTCCTTATTTTGATATGTGCGTTATCTTTGGGGAGTTATTAAGTCATGTGTAGTAAACTTAATGGAATATTTTATAGCCAAATAATGATTATGAAGCCAAGCATAATAGCACACACCTGTGATCCCCACACTCAGGAGGTAAGCAGAGGCTTGTGAGCTCCAGACAGCCTGGGCTACATTGAGGTTCCCGGGAGAGCTTGTGCTGTGCAGAGTTTTGCCATGCAGTTTCTCTCAGCAAGCCATGAGAATTCACTATGTTGGACACCGTAGACTGGCGGACCGGACTGAGTTCCTTAGCTCTTCTTTGCACACACTGGAGCTCAAGGCAGGACCTGCGCTGTCTTCTAGCTCCAGGGAAACAGGGCAAGCCCAGCTGGTACTCTCCTGTTGGGTAGTAGTAGTAAGGGCAGCCTTATCATGCATCTCCTAAATGCTAAATGCTAGCCCTAACAAACACTCCAGCAGAACTCTGAAGCTCAGGATGGCTTGGCGGTCAGTGGACACTAGTTCACTTTCTGTCACTTAACAGGTATCTTGGATAATCAGCTTATAAAGCAAAAAGGGTGTTTCGGATTCACAGTCCTGGTGGGTTTCTCCCTGTTAACCTATGTTGGCACATCATGGTCCAAGTCTGTGACAAAGCAAACTCACCAAGACATGGAAGAGAAGTGAGGGAATTGGGGTGTCTGTTCTCATTTTTATTTAAAACACAGGATCTCATGATGTAAACCTGGCTAGCCTGGAACTCACTATGTAGACCATACTAGCTTCAAACTCATAGCCTGCCTTGCCTCCTGAGTGCCACCATGCCCAGTTGCCTAGTGTCCTCTTAAATGTCCCCAGTGACAGGAAGACCTCCCGATTGGTCCCATCTCTTACAGTAATGCTGTGATGAGGATGAGGCCTAAACCTCTTGGGATCACAAGATAGCCCATGGAAATTAGGACTCATAAAACTGACTAAGGGCTGGGAGTTGGCTGAGCAGGTAAAACACTCACCTCACAAGCATAGGGACGGAAGTTCAGATCCCCAGTACCCATGTAAATGCCGAATGGCTTGCGGCAGTCTGCAGCAGCCCGCTCCACTACAACACTAGAAAGTGGAGCAGCCTGTGAGACTAGCCAGTCACTGGTTCTGGGCCCAAGTCACGGACCCAGTCTTGATATATAAAGTGGAAAGCAATCAGGAAAGACACCTGGCCGTAGCCTCCTGCCTCCACACATGTGCAGACCAGTACACGCTCACAGCTGTGCGCATACAACAGGAAAAACCTACTGAATGATGGTTGAAATGCTACACCTTGGAACTGGTGCAAGGCAGCAGCGGTTCACAGACAGGACTTTTAAGTGTTAGGAAAGAAGGAAAGGAGACATTAATGGGTGTCCCATTTAGTAAATTAGAAACTCCAGAGAAACCAGGAAATTAGACAAAAAGTAGAGATTTTTTAGGCCAAAGCTAATTTCTTAGAAAACAAGAGTTAGAAAGGCAGAGAGAGTAGTGGATCCAGAAACAGGCGGGCCCCAAGGCAAGGAGCCCATGGAGCCCGTGGAGACCAAAGTGAAGACCGTGGAGCAGAGCCCGCTGGGAAGAGGGAAGGGCAGAAACAGCCTTGGGAGGCTCTTGGGAGGCATTATCTGGCCTGCCCTCTGATGTACTTTACTTGAGACTGGAAAAGAAAAGGAGGCTTAGGTCCTGTGAGAAGAAGCATCTGGGAAAGGCACTTGCTGTGCGAGTCCCACAGAGTTCTGCTCTGAGAACCCACATAGTGGGAAGGACCAGCTTCTTGCAAAGTTGCTCTTATATGTGCATGCGTGCACAAATGCAAAATCCACGTGCGATGCTGACAGGTAAGGACACTGGAAAACTATCAACAGCACTGGGCTGGTGGGGGATAGGAGGGCGGCAGATGCAGCTGATTTTGAAACTTAATTGAGGGCCAGGGTGTAGCTCAGCTGTTAGAGTACACGCTGGATGTGCTCTGGGTTTGAGCCGAGCACCACCTAAACCACAGATGTGGCAGCAAGTGCCTGTAACCTCAGCATTGGGGCAGTCAGACAAAAGTCAGGTTTGGCTACATAGAATCTAAAGTCAGCCCAGGCTATAGGAGACTCCTAGCTCCTCCCTCATTGTTTTTTTTTTTAATTAAAGAAGTCCTAGATTCTGGGTTCCTGGCTTCTCCACTCCTTTCTGGGACTGCTCCGATATGCTCAGTGGCCCAAACCCTGCTGTCCTCTCTAGGGCATCATCGCAGAAGAGAACAAGAACCTGCAGCCCCAGGGGGACGAGGACCCAGGGAAGTTCAAGGAGGCAGAGCTAAAGATGCGGAAGCAGTTCGGCATGCCAGAGGGAGAGAAGCTGGTCAACTACTACTCCTGTAGCTTCTGGAAGGGCCGAGTGCCTCGGCAGGGCTGGCTCTACCTGACCGTCAACCACCTGTGTTTCTACTCCTTCTTGCTGGGGAAGGAAGGTGAGGTGGGGCAGAAGGCACCCCTTACATCATGCTCAGCTCCGCCATGCCCTCGCCTCCCTGACCTCACTGCACCCACATTCCTAGTGCATATCCCACGCCTCTGCACCTAGATATTTTGTCTCCTCAAACACAGATGTCACCTTAACTCCCTATGGTGGGAGTACCCAGGCAATACCCATATTGTAGCTTTCACAGTAGCTGGAGCCTCCAGTGTTGTGCACAGTGACACATCTTCCTTCAGTACCTACCGCTGTCACCTACTCATGACCTCGGGAGGCAAGCCTCACTCCCAGCTTAGCCAGCAGCTCCCTCTGCTGCTGTCACTGTCACCCCAAAAGGAACTTCCTATAGCTGACCCAGTTGGCAGGTATCAACACTCGTTCCTGAGCCCACTTCCCTCCGGGCCCTCCTCCTCCTCCCCTTACTGTTTACCTGTCAGACCGCAATGGCCAGTTACCGACTCTGCGGAGGTTGGTATCCTGCTGTATGCCAGACCTACTGTATTGACTTGGTCCATACCCCAGTGGGGCTCCCAGGGTCTTAGCTAGTTCTCCGTCTGTCTGCTCCTTTCAGTTTTTATCCACTCAGGTAAGGCATTCACGAGTAAGGTTGGGCACGGAGCAGCAGTGAGCCCAATGCGCTGTGCCTCCTCGTGGATCATGTCATGATGTGACTAGGCTCAGACATGGAGGGGCAGAAGTAAACAGTGTCCTTAGGGAACAATCCGAGGGAGGTTCTGAGGGCGAATGGCAGTTCTCACCTTGCCCGCTCCTAATGGATGGTGTGTCTGTCCCTGTGTTATCAGTGAGCCTGGTGGTACAGTGGGTGGACGTTACACGCTTGGAGAAGAATGCCACTTTACTCTTCCCCGAGAGCATCCGTGTGGACACGCGGGACCAGGAGCTGTTCTTCTCCATGTTCCTAAACATTGGTGAGACCTTCAAGCTCATGGAACAGCTGGCCAACCTGGCCATGCGACAACTGCTGGACAGCGAGGGCTTCCTGGAAGACAAGGCCCTGCCCAGGCCTATCCGGCCACACAAGAACATCTCAGCTCTAAAGCGGTATGCCACCGTCCCGAGGGCGGGAGATCCCACAGCAGTGAGGATGGGCCAGGTCCACAAACCCAGCCAGGCGTCCAGCACATGCCCTCACAGGCCCACTACTTGGGATGCTGGGTGACAGAGCAGTCCCTCACTAAGAAGCAGTGGAGAAAAGAGCTAGAATAACCGAGGCAGAGTATGCTGAGGTCCCAGGAGGCTGCATGACTTAGGCAAATGAGTCCTGGAGTTGCTGGCTTTAGTGTCATGGGTCTGAGCTCAGGCCCAAAGCTGGCAAAAGAGACAGAGCTGAGGTCATGGCCACCTTGTCTGCGGTTGTGGCTGGAGAATGCATCAAGGTGGTCAGCGCAGCAGTTCACCTCTGTTTGGGCCTCAGCTTTCAGGACATGCATTCCCTTGAGATTGCAGATGTTTCCTGGGCTCCAGAGCCAGGGTGAGCACTGCTGGACTCGGCATGGGTGTGTTTGGAGTCCGATTATTTCATGGCTGCATCCGTTCACCAGGGTGCAGGCCCACGGTGCGCCTTCTAAATCAGGACGTTGTTGTACAAGGATGTTACTCTCGATGGGACTGACAGCATGACCGGGCAGAAAGATAGGAAGCAGTACTGGGACATGGCAGGCAGTGTGCAAGGCTGTAAGTCTGGGTCCATGCTCAGGCCCTGGTGCCAGCCACTCAAGGCACACGAGAAGCTCTTGGGAGCTAGGAAGATATGTCTGTGTGGTCATAGACCCAGAACAGGCACGATCAGGCTGCCCCAGCCACCAGACTGCATTTCTCTACAGCAGGAACCGTGTAAGCTTCACAGTTTGATTTAGTTCCACCGCTCCCTGCCGGGGCATCTTGTCTGGGTTTCAAGGTGGGGTAGCTCTTCCTGTATGGGGAAGGACCTCAGGCCCCATGTCATGCTGCTCCTGCTCCAGGCAGGACACAAGCAAATCTGAGGACTGCCTGTCCTTCAGTACCAAGCGGCAGAGCCTCTAGGTGTCCTTTCAAAGCATCCAGCCTCAAGGGAACATTACGTTCTGTCTCTAATGTTTGGTGTAAAAAATCCATCTCTTTTCTTGAGTTCCCAGGCATGAGTTGCTTACTGCAAGACCCCCAAGGATCTGGAATCCAGTGTGGAAACAGAAAATTCTTACCCTACCTTGAATTTCCATTTCGTTTCCTCAGAGACCTGGATGCCCGAGCTAAGAACGAGTGCTACAGGGCCACGTTCCGGCTCCCAAAAGATGAACGGCTGGATGGACACACAGGTTGCACCCTGTGGACGCCATTTAACAAGCTACACATCCCCGGCCAGATGTTCATCTCCTACAACTACATCTGCTTTGCCAGCAAGGAGGAAGATGCGTGCCGTCTCATCATACCCCTGAGGGAGGTGAGCATCTCGGCTCTAGCCGCTCTTGGGGCAGAACTCTGAGGCAGAATAGCCTCCAGGAGCTGCATGACAGCTGCTCAGGATGGAAGCTGGCCCATCCCCCACACCACAGCCAGGCGGCTCCAGGCCTTCTTACTCAGGATGGCTCCATGAATTGGTCTCTTGGGTCTCACTCCCAGACACATCCTTCATACCTTCCCTCTCCTAAGTGACAGTCCAGCATCCATTGCCCAGGTAGACCTGGAGTCATCCTTGATCTTGACTCTCCTGGTTATTGCATCCTAACCAGAGATGTCCTGACAGGATTCCCTCCAGAGTCTGTCCCTTCCTCTCCACAGCCACCAGACAGGAAAGTCTCCAAGCCTCCTCAGGAAAGTCCTAACCACATCGAACCCCTTAGGGACGTACGCTCCCAGTGCAGCCAGCAGAACCAAATGAAGGTGGCAGGCAGAGTGTGGTACCTCGGATCCTCCAGCATCTTCTCCCTGTGCACAGGAAACCCCCAACTGACTCTTGAGCTCTCTTGAGACCATCAGTACACCATCTGACCACCTGAGGCTTCCACACACAGACCGTGCACAGTGTCACACATACGCATGCACACAAGCATCACACACACCACACCCAGACCTGTTCCTACACATACACAAGTATCCACTACACGCTCACATATACACTACACATACCTTCACATATATAAATACCACATATGTCCCACAGATGTGCAAACACCTATGCACGCAGGTGTACACACCCATATATTCATTCATCACACATAAATACAGGCACCCCACTTAGATCAAGACGCATCCTGCCCTGCTCAGTCTGCTTCAGTCCTGCAAACTCTTCCAGCCGGCTGCACGCACACCTCAGAGAGTTGTCTGTGCCCTCTGTCCTGTCCCTCGCCCAGCTCTTCACCTGGTAAGGCCAGGTCACAGCTCAGTCACTGCCCCCCCAGAGACTCCTTCAGTAACGAGTAGCTAGTGACTTCCTGGCCTTCCTTGTTGCCAGCACTCACCCCTCATGACCAGGCCTAGCCTGTATGCCTTTGCTTGTCCCCCACTGGAGCTGGGCTGCACCCGCTGAAGCCCGTGTCACTCTTCCTGCATGTTGCAGTCAGAGCCACGCTTTGGGAGGAGCTGCCCGAAACGGTTCCCTGGGAACAGGAGCCTTGGGAGCCTTGCAGCTGAGGGACTGACTACTCACATGGTTTGGAGGTCACAGCTAACAGGCCATCTTTTGAAAAGCCAACAGGAGCAGCTGGGTGTACATTTTACATCATCTTCCCAGAGGCCACTCAGGGCCATTGCACTCACTCACCCCTCCCTGACACCAGCTAGCCACTCAGTGCTTCACTGCCCTGTGCCCATGAGAGCCCACCCCAGCTCTGTCTACACCCTAAGATCACAAATATCCCACGGTGTTCTTTTGTCCCCTCAGGTGACCATTGTTGAGAAAGCTGACAGCTCCAGTGTCCTGCCGAGCCCTCTGTCTATCAGCACTAAGAGTAAAATGACCTTCTTGTTTGCCAACCTGAAAGACCGTGACTTCCTGGTTCAGAGGATCTCTGACTTCCTCCAGAAAACACCGTCCAAGCAGACAGGCAGCATCGCTGGGGGAACAAAAGCCAGTGTTCCAGACCCAGCCCCAGAGGTGAGGAGGCCACTTAGGAACAATAGGGCCAAAGCCATCTGCTACCCCTGAGGGGGACCCTGTGGTGCTTGCTGGAGGGTGACTCATGGCACCTGGTATACAGACCAGGGGTGCTACTATAAAGAATTGCTAAGTCCACTATAGTGACATGTCTCTGCGATCCTAACACTTGACAGTCTGAGATAGGAGGGTTACAGGTTCAAGGCCAGCTCAGAGAACTGGTAAGACCCTGTCTGGAAAACCAAAGGCTAGGGATCTAGTGTGCACCCTCACCAGGCCCAGTGCCTCAATAACAGGCCTAGAGTCATGATCAAGCACTGCCTTTCCTGAACCCCGGCCATTGCTTTATCCAACATGTCATTTCTGTTGGACACAGCTGTCGTCCAGGGACTGTGACTAGAACAATGAGCAGGTTAGACAAAACACATGTGGCAGTGGGTTAGTGATCCCAGAGCTAGGAAGGCAGATGCAAGAGGATCCCTAACGTTCAAGGCTAGCTTGAAATAGAAGCAAGTTCCAGAACAGACGTGGCTACCCGGGGAGACCCTGTCTCAAAAAGCAAAACTGAAGGGGGCTGGAGAGACACTCTGGAGTTAAGAGCTCTTCTGGAGGACCTGAGTGTGGTTCCCAGACACATCGGGCAGCTCACAACCATTTGTAACTCCAGCTCCAGGTACCCACAGATACATGTATGTACATTAAATAAAAACTAAATTTAAAAATAGTTTAAAAGGCTAAAACCCAAAGAACTCATATGCTTGTGGGCTTTGTTATATTCTAAGGTTATTTACTGAAAAAACAAACAAACAAAAGCAGGATCCCTTGTAAGAATTTGAGGGTATATTTTCTGTTTCTAAAAGGGCTCTCAGGGCTGGTGGGATGGCTCAGCAGGTAGTGTGCCTGCTGCTAATAATCCTGGTGACCTGAGTTCAATCCTTGGAGTCCACATGGTGGAAGGAGAGGACCGACTCCCACAGGTTGTCCTCTGACCTGCACACAAGTGCTCTGGCACTGGCACACACAAAAGGTGTGGCCCGCACCTCCTGCTTGCTTACTGCAGCAGGGACATGAATTTGAGAAGATCTGGGCAGCACCAGGAGGAGAGCCAGTTGCTTCCGAAAGGCGCTAACTGGCTAACATAGGTGGCTTTGGTTTCAGCCAGCCAGAGAGGAAATGCAGACTGGGCCCCATCTGCAGCCTCGCACTTAGCCCCACTGACCCTTGGGCAGCTCCGTTAGGCACTTTCCCCTCTCGTTCTATTTTCTAGTCTCTCCCAACTCCTCAGGAGGCATCAGAGCCACCCACCAGCCCAACCTCTCCCCTAAGCAGTCCTCTGAGTTTCAGTACACAGGAGATTCCTACTACTTCCCAGGGCCTGCTCAAAGTCTTCCAGAAGAACTCACCCATGGAGGACCTCGGCGCCAAAGGGGTAAGCCCTGAGCACGCTCACTTCAGCTCGTGCCTGAGGTGAGACCTCAGGAAGAAGGCTGGAGCCACCTCTGGGCTGGGCCTTCGTGGCCAGCGCCATCCCTCATGGCTTTGTACCTGCTCTGTTGATCTGCACTGGGCAGTGTCAGGTGGACACGGCCGGGGCTTGGGGCCAGACACTCAGCCCGGCCTGTGTTGGGGTTGCTTTTCATCAGGGGCCCTGGGACTCTAGTGGAAGGCCCTCTGCTGCTAAGGAGCATGGGCCAGGCGAAGTCCCCACCTCCTTCATAATTACAGCTCCGAGCCCTGAGCTTGCAGCCTCACTCCATGGGTAATTTCCACAGCAGGCTACTAGCCTGGCCCAGAGAGGTGGAAGGCCTGCCACCAAGGCCCCAGCACCAAGACTCTTCAGCTTGGCACTCCATGTTCCCTCTCTCAGGCCAAGGAGAAGATGAAGGAGGAGTCCTGGAACATCCACTTCTTTGAGTACGGGCGTGGCGTGTGCATGTACCGAACAGCCAAAACTCGGGAGCTGGTCCTGAAAGGCATCCCCGAGAGCCTCCGAGGGGAGCTTTGGCTCCTCTTCTCGGGTGAGTGTGCTCCTGTTACCCCCAGCCTTGGCTTGGCCCTCCCTCAAAGTTGTCTGTGTCAGATGCTGAGTGAGCATGTCCTGAACTTGTGTGAGGCCTTGGGTTCTATCCCTAATACCAAAAGAAAACTTGCCTCGGGTGAGTTCCTCTGGCCCCTGAGCCAGCCTCCTGAAGTCAGCCAGAGGAGGAGCTCTCTCAGAGAACTGGGAGTAAGGATGACAGCTATACAGGGCCGGAGCAGCAGATGCTAGCACAGGTGTTGTCAGTGGGTGGCAGCACTGTCAAAGGCAAGAACACGCTCTGCCAGCATTCATACCTTTGGCCACTTGGAGCATTTCAAGAGACAACAGGCCTTTTGAATTTCTCAGAGGAGTCACCAGGGAAACTCGGCCTCACACCTTGTAACTGATCGCAAAGTCCTCTCTCCTCCGTGGGGTATTTGTGTCTCCAGTCAGCCTTATCACTGTTGCCCAAGTCCCAGGAGGAAGAAGAGAAAGACAGCTGCCACCCGTGTCTCCCCAGGGGCCTGGAATGAGATGGTGACCCATCCTGGCTACTACGCTGAGCTAGTAGAGAAGTCCATGGGGAAGTACAGCTTGGCCACCGAAGAGATCGAGCGGGACCTCCATCGCTCCATGCCTGAGCACCCTGCCTTCCAGAACGAGCTGGGGATCGCTGCGCTCCGGCGGGTGCTAACCGCCTACGCCTTCCGAAACCCGACTATTGGCTACTGCCAGGTAATGAAACGTAGCAGGGCCCTGAGGAATCCATCTCCTGCCATAGCCTCCTAGGGCAGGTGCTGTGATGGCCTTACACACACATGATCCTGTCCATACCCTGGAGGAAGAACCTGACCCCCCAAAAAGATGTAACTTAGCCATGAGTGATGGGTGTGCCGATAATCCTCACACTTAGGAGGCTGAGGCAAAGGACTGCTGCTAGTTCAAGGTTTCCAGGCCTTGTCTCAAAAACCAGGACCTGGTGCCTGTACTCTCATCACCTGGGGAAGGCCAGGCAGGAGGATCAGGTCACCAAAGCGACTCAGAAAGTTTTGAGGCTAACCTGAACTACATGAAACCTTGGCTTGCTTGCTTGCCTGCCTGCCTGCCAGCTTGGTTTTCAAGGAGCTGTAGACATGGCTTGAGGTGAAGAGTGTGCTGCTCTTCTAGAGAACCCTGAGTCCAACTCCCAGCACCCACACCCGACAGCCTATAACTGCAGGATTGGCCTCTGCGGGCATGCCCACACACAGACACCCGTACACAGAATCTTTAAAACAGTTTGAGATAATGGTGACTGTTCCCTCAGCCCCATGCTGTATAGTGAGTTGTCATCTGTGTGTTCCTTGCCTGAGACTGGGCAGAATTTTCTTTTTCTGTGTATATATAGTAAGGCATACATAATATAAAATTTACCATTTTATTTGCTCTTAAGTGCATGGCTCGGTGGCATTAAGTGCATATGTCAGGCAGCCACCTCTCCACGAAGACTGCACTAGCAAACAAATACCAGCTCCTCATCCCACCTTCTCACCTCCCCGTACCGTTCCCCGTCTGTCTCTGGATTTGATTGTTCTGAGTATCTCACGTAAGTGTAATTGTCTGAATGAAAATGGAGACAGACCTGTTCCCATACGTGGAAGAGGGTATTTACTGTAGACGGGAGGGAGAGCCCAGACTGAACTGAGCCAGCAGAATAAACCTGGCCGTGAGAGGAGAGAGAGCTGGGGAAGACTGAGAGAGGAAGGGGAGAGAGGGAGCAAAGAGAGGAGCTGAGGATGGAGAGACACCATGTAGCCAAATGGCTGAGGTGGGATCAGAAGCTGAGGGGAGGGAAGGAAATAAAGCCCAGCCCCTGGGCCGGAGAGGTTTAGTGTGTGGGCGGCGTGAGACGTGCTGAGAAAAGCCACAGGTACTGAGACTCGTCCCTGGTTTCTTTGAGACCATTATTTATCCCTTTGCATCTGTCTTTTTCACCTACTGTCCCCAAGAGCCATCATAATTGCAGCATGAATCAGAATTTTCTTTAGCATTTTTAAGGCTGGATAGCATTCTGCTGTAGCTATATGGTGTGTCTTTCTCCGTCTCTTGATGGACACTTGGGTCTCTTGTACCACTGGACTGTTGCACTAAGGCTGCTGTGAGCCGCAGTGTAAGAACGCCTGTTCAGTCTGCCTTCAGGCCAGAGGCCAGACTGCTGGATCGAGAGCCATCTCTGTGCTTCTTCTGAGGCACTTCCTCATGCCCACAGCAGCTGCCCCAAGTGCCTTGTCTTCTGTAGGTCCCAGGGTCCAGTTCCTCTTTAACACTTGCTGGTTTTGTATACATGGGTGTGGTAGACTGTCTCACGAAGATTTTGATTTCCATTTCTGGTGGCTTTTGTTCTTGAATCTAGGGGAGTTTTCCTAGCCAAGTCAAATGGTTTTCTGTTGACCTTAACTTGTATCTGGATTTCAAGGAAACTGGTTTTCTAAAACTTAGTTGTTCTAAAGCCAGTAGTGTTCTGCATGACTCTACAAGTTCATTGAGGAACTTGGCCAGTAGATTGGCCTGAAATAATTTTTAAAATAACTTGCCCTCTCCTATGTGTCTTTTTGTTATCAGCTAATTTTATGTATACCCTCCCCCGCTGCAGGGCCCTGTCTACACACCCACACAGCAGCTTGACCAGCCCACTAAGTGGTAGTGTCGGCCGATGTCTTGTCGCTGTTTTCTGAATGCCTTCTGACCCACTTTGACAGAGCTGTCTGGCTGTCTCTGTCTCATTGATTTCTTGCAAATTGGCTTATTGGCAGATTTCCCAGGGTTGGTCAGGGGCTGTTTCTTGTTGCTGGATGCTGGACCTTTCTGGAGGGGCAGACCATTTTGCTCTGTGGCCAGCAGAGTGACAGACACACTGAGACACACTGTACTGTCTCTTCCTGGCAGGCAATGAACATCGTGACCTCGGTGCTCCTGCTCTATGGCAGTGAGGAGGAAGCCTTCTGGCTACTGGTGGCCCTGTGTGAGCGCATGCTGCCCGACTACTACAATACCAGGGTAGTGGGTGAGTGTCCGAAGGGATCCCTTGCCTGAGCCTCAACTGCTCAGGAGATCCACATGGGCATGGCTGACCTTCCCCTAAGCAGTTCCCACTGAGACCTCACAGCCATCACGCAGGCTTACAGACTAGAAGCTGAAAAAGGATCATGCCAGAAATGAGAAAAGCAAGCACAGACTCCCAGCCCTCTGCCTCCAGGGTCCAGCTCCCACCTAGACTTCGTGAGGATTCCCAAGACGACCAGACTGAGAGTCAGAGGACATCACACATTCAGTCGGTTTTAAAAGTCCACCTAGAGCCCAGATCTCCGTCCAACTTTCCTAAGGCTCTTTGCTTTAGACACTTCAAGTGCCAGAACTAGAGCTGCCCTATGTCCCAGTGGTCCAGCGTCTACTGTCAGGCACTCACATCCACTACAGCCCATGTCTTTAAGAGGAAGTGACTCACAGATCTGTGTCAGCACATCTGTTTAGCTCTCAGCTGTCCTCTGCTGTTTGGTGTCCAGGGTCCCCACTCATGGAGTCCTTTAGCCTCATGTATGTTCAAAGCACTGAGAGAGGGGAGGGAAGCCACTGCTTACTTCTGTTGTTTCTAGGGGGTAAAGTCTTCATTTCCCGAAAGTCAGACATCTGTAGCCGCAGGTTCTATGTCCATGGATTCAGCCAAGCACTGAATAGAAATGCACAGGAGAAACCCCATCTGTACTGAGCACACCCAGATTTGTCCCCTAGTTCTTCTCCAGACAGCACATAATAGCTGTATAGCCTTTCATAGATTTACACCATAGTAGGTATTACGAGTCATCCAGAAGTAACTTACAGGGTACAGCAGTGTGCGTGCCTAGGTTCCGAGAAGCTATGTATCCTCACGGATGCCAAGGGACCACTGTATATTGAGCAAGCATTCCTCTTCACACAGTGGTATGGAAACTATGGAAAGAGCGATTACAGAGTAATTTGTTTCTTTCTGTTTTCTGTATGTGCATATACATATCTTATATCTGACCCTCGCTATAAGCAGAGATGGCAGGGTTGACGTTGGACATAGTGTCCCTGTTCCCCAGGCCCTGGGATTCTGCCGGGGATCTGCTCAGGCCCTTGGAGCAGTGCTCATATTTGGCTCCTGTCCCTCCTCAGGGGCCCTCGTAGACCAAGGTATCTTTGAAGAGCTCACGAGAGACGTCCTGCCCCGGCTCTCAGAGAAGATGCAGGAGCTGGGGGTGATCTCCAGCATCTCGCTGTCCTGGTTCCTGACCCTCTTCCTCAGCGTCATGCCCTTTGAGAGCGCCGTGGTTATTGTTGACTGCTTTTTCTACGAGGGCATCAAAGTGATACTGCAGGTGGCCTTGGCTGTGCTGGACGCCAACATGGACCAGCTGCTGGACTGCAGTGACGAGGGCGAGGCCATGACCGTGCTGGGCAGGTGACCATGCTGGGGGCTACTTCTGCTTCCAGGAATCTGGCAGCAGAGCCCCTCCCCTCCCCAGCCCTCAGTCAACATCCTGCGCTATGCCCCAAGGACAGTCTAGGCCAAGAGATGAGTCAGGAGCAGGAGACACTGTCCTGGTGGGATCTAAGATGCTGCTACAGTGATGAGAGCTGGGAACAGACAGAAGGCCATTGGGCCTGAGTGCACTGGACTGCAGACTGCCACTCAGCTGTGTAGTCATGGGGAATTGACCCAGAGCAGACGTCCAGTGGCGACACCCATGTTGATGTCTGGAGACAGCAGCACAGCAAGGCCTCTGATCTCTAGCCAAGGCAGGGAAGCACTTGTTTCCCAAAGCTGTCCTGGTTATCTCCTCCAAGCTCAGCAGCACTGCTCAGTGCCCATCCCCCGGATAGAGCAGACCCACCCCAGGCTTGTGGAATGGCTGGATGAACCTGTCACCAAGTTCACACTTACCCTGGCCTTCTCGAGCACTCATCCCACCCAGGTTCTCCCTGCACCCCTGCTGTCTCAATGCACAGCAAACCTTTCCTGCTAACCCAGGGCCTGCTTTAGGTGATCAGGTGGTCTCCACTCTAGTCTCTTCCATACCCCACAGGACACTCTGGTCATAGCTGACCCTGCCCCTCCCCTGGGCATGTGTAAATCCCCCCTCATAGTTTTCCTCTGCACAAAGGAGCTTCCCAAGTCCCCAGCCTGGCTGTCAGCTCACTCCCTACCTCACCCTGACACTTACCCTGAATTCCGATATAGCCCAACCTGGAACACTGCACTTGCCTGTTGAGCCAGCCCAGGGCTGGTGGGACCCTGCAGAACTGGCGAGGTTGTGGTCTCCCTCCTAGCTAAAATGACTCTTGATCCCCTGATCACTCAGTTGTGACCATGGTTATGACTGGGTTTCATGTATATGTTCTGCAGTAGAGAGACTGAGTGTCTCCTTAGGGATAAGCATCTGACCAGGGATGTCCACTTGGATGGGGTGGAACCAGAAAGCCTCTTCTGCCTTGAGTGTTAGGCTCATCCTGGAGAGCCTAGGAAGATAGGAAGGCCTGGTTGGCCCAAACTAGCCAGCCAAAGCAAGGTTCCCTAGAGAAACTGTTCACTGCATGGTTCTTGGCCAGATCCTGGTGACCCAGCAGAGAAGAAGCACATTGTCCCTAAACTAGGTAGGCTCTGGAATCCACAGGCCCCTAGAAGACAGCCTGGCATCCTCAGAGTTAGTGCTTAGGGGTTAGTGGGCAGCAAGATCTTTTCTCTGTTACTACCCTGATGGGAGCTCCCAGCCTAATAGGGGCCCCAGTGGACACACCACTACCTTCCTATAGGACTCTCAAGCCTGAGCACTGGCCCAGCACTTGTGGAGCCTATACTGCTGTCCCTTGATCTTTACAGGTACCTGGACAATGTGGTCAACAAGCAGAGCATTTCTCCACCTATCCCACACCTCCATGCTCTGCTGACCAGTGGAGATGACCCTCCTGCAGAGGTGGACATCTTTGACCTCCTGAAAGTGTCTTATGAGGTCAGCTTCCTGTAGAGTTAGCCTGGCCAGGATGAACACAAGGACTTTGCCCTCTGTCTTTGGTCTTACTGATTCTCCTTTGGCCTGTAGAAGTTCAGCAGCCTGAGGGCCGATGACATTGAACAGATGCGGTTTAAACAGAGGCTGAAGGTGATCCAGTCCTTGGAAGACACAGCCAAGAGAAGCGTGGTATGGTCACTGGTGAAGGCAACTGTAACCTCTAATAGCACGGGCTGCAGGGCTAGCCTGTGTGGATGGCTTTTCCCAGTACTCTCTCCAGCCCACCCTTCCCTGAGTGCTAGTTTCCAGAGATAGGGAGAGGCCCTGGTCACTTAGTGAGAATTTTTTTCTTCACCTTGCACATCGAGGCCACGGGTCTTCTAGACTAAGTCCTCCTGGCCTGGTTTTGCTGTAAGCTTCATTTCTGTCCTAGACAGTGCCACTCTGGCCAGACCATACCATATGTCCCTGCCTGAGGCCCCTGTCTTTGTCTTTTCAGGAGATGGACCTTTTGCCATCCCATGCTCTGTTTAAACCCATTCTTGGTCTCTTCCCTTGGCCTCCCTATTCTCAACCCTACCTTCAGGGTTATAGGGCATTTTGCTCACAAGGGAAAGACATGACCATCTCTGGCTAACTGAAGTAGAAAGTCCTGGCTGGCAAATTATAGGACCCCTTCCAGGTAGCTGGAGCTAAGAGGCCATCCATCACCCCATGTCCCTCAATGGGTCCTTCAGGAGAGAAAGAGCCCTCTGAGCTCCCACCCCAGGAAGAGTTCCAGGGAGTGGGCACTGACTGGCAGCTAGTGGTGAAGGACGCACACAGGTAACCCTGTCCTGAGTGGACCCACCCTCATGTGCTTGATGACAGTAAAAGACAAGCCACACCCTTGCTACCCTTTGCCACTGTTTACAGGAGAAGTCTCCTGGAAGAAGCAACTTGTCTGAACTTGGTAGAAACTCGGGGCCCTCCGCTACCAACATTTCATCTTTCCTTCTAGGTCCGGGCCATACCAGGGGACATTGGCTTCTCCATCGAAGAGCTGGAGGATCTTTACATGGTGTTTAAGGTGACAGTGAGCGCAGGGGCGGGTGGAGTCCCCACCTAGTCTGTTAAGTCTGTCCTCAAACAGCAGCTCCTAGCCAGGAAATCCCTTGTCCCCAGTTGCAGTTCCTGTGAACCATGTGTGGCAGAGTTTAATCTTTCTTGGCAGTTAGTGACCTGTGCACATGAGCACCTCAGGAGTCACTCTGGAGCCATCCACCTTGCTTGTCGGGATAGGGTCTCAATGGCCAGGAGCTTACCTAGGAAGCTAGGCTGGCTGGCCAGTGAGCCCCCGTCCCCTGCTTCTACCTCACAGCATTGTGATTCTGAAGGCACATACACCACCACAAGCACCCTTGTTGTTACTGTTGTTGTTGTTGTTGTCTTGCGTTTGGAGACAGGATTTCTTTGTGTAGCTTTGACTGTCCTGGAACTCACTCTGAAGACAGGCTGGCCTCTAACTCACAGAGATCTGCCTGCCTGTGCCTCCCAAGTGCTGGGATCAAAGGTCTGTGCCACACTGCTTGGTACAGCCTTTTTTTTTTTATCTCATGGTTACATGTACTTATTTAATGTGCACATGCACATGTGTAATCATGTGCCGTGGTGCATGTATAGAGATCAGAGGACAGCTTGTGAGAGTAGGTTCTCTCCTTTTACTGTGTGTTCTCGTGACATTCCATTTGGCCAAAAGCACCTTTATTCCCTGGGCTCTGTGGCCAGCTCCACACACCCAGCTTTTTCATGTTAGTTCTGGGGACCAAAGTTAGATTCTCATGTTTGCAAGGCAAGCAGTTTGCTGACTAAACCCCAATAGAGCACTCCTAAGTAGCAGGAAAAAGACAAAAACAACAAAAGTCACCCCAAGTCACACAGAAGGGGGAGCGCACCTTCTCATTTAACTGAAAAGTTACGTAGCTTCCGGTGTGGCTGAGTCAAGGTACTAAAACTGGCCGTGACACTCCTCCATCCCTGTTAACCTCTGGGCTGCTTTTCCTGTAGGGCTGTCCTGAGCAGCTCCTGGTCAGGCTCTCAGGGACCCCGATGGAAACAAAATTTTCTTTCTAACTAGTTTTAGCAAAAGACATAGATCAAGCTTTGGGATGACTCAGCCTAGGTGCTGTAGGGGTGGTTTGGGCTGCAATAAACCAGTGGTGGTGGATGACCCACAGCCTTGTAACCCATGTGCCAAGGGTGAGGCCGCACACAGATCTCAGGTGCAGCAAAAGGAGAAGGAAGGGTACCTGGGGTGGGGGTTGGGGGGAGTCAAAGACAAAGTTCACACTCCCTGTGTTTGGTTTGGGGTCGGTGGTATGGGGTTGATTGGTTGACTGAGTGAGCAAGTGAGTAGCTGGGTATTTTGTTTGTTTGTTTTGTGCTGGGATTTCTCTGCATTACCTGGGCTTGCTTCCCACGAAACTCTGGGGGTCCAATGATCCTCTTGCCTCAGTTTCTTGAATACTGAGACTGTCAGTCTACATTGCCAGCTCCTGTGGTCTTGACCTTGGGTTCGGTTGCCAAGGTGGCCACACTGTCAGAACAGTCAAGTCCATGAGGCCTGTTCGGCTCCTGTGCTGTGCAGAGGGTGAGGGTCCTGTGAGAGCTGAGGTGTCTGACCAGAGCTCACTACCCTAAATATATGGACAGATGAGAGAAGGCACCTTGGTAATCCTAGGAGCCAGGGCCCCAAAGGCCATCTCACCAGCTGGTGTCCCCTGCAGGCCAAGCATCTGGCAAGCCAGTACTGGGGTGGTAACCGCTCAGCAGCCATCCACCGAGACCCCAGCCTGCCCTACCTGGAGCAGTACCGGATCGATGCCAACCAGTTTCGGGAGCTCTTTGCCAGCCTGACGCCTTGGGCCTGTGGCTCTCACACGCCTGTCTTGGCAGGCCGCATGTTCCGCCTCCTGGACCAAAACAAGGACTCACTGATCAACTTCAAGGAGTTTGTGACAGGGATGAGTGAGTGTCTCACCCATCTTTCAAGCACCAGCCAGTGCAGCTGTCCCTCCTGAGGCCAGCAGAGGGCGGCTTTGAGCCCTTGCCTATGACAGACCTTAGCAGTTTCTTCTACTGTCTGTCCCTCTCCATCAGTTCGGGGCTCTGGCCCCAAAGAAGGCTAAGCTTTTCCATAGAGTCTTAGGGAGGCAGGCAACCCAGGGCTCATTTGATCTCTCCTAGAGACCTGGCTAGGGACAGCCAAGCCTCCCCAGAGTACAGAGTCTCCATTAGAACCCACAGGAAGGGTATGGGGACATGGCCCGCAGTGTGTCCCTGGAGCCTTCTTGCCAAGCATGTCCCCTCCTTGGCCTTGCTCCACAGGTGGGATGTACCATGGAGACCTCACAGAGAAGCTCAAAGCGCTCTACAAGCTGCACCTGCCCCCAGGTGAGTGACTTTAGACTTTTTGCTGTGAGCCTCTCTGGGCCACTGTTCCAGAGCTGGAGAAGTACCACTGAACTACCAACACACCACTGGATGGTTGTGGCCAAGAGAGCGAGTTAAGTGGAAGGGAGAGCCCAGTGTGGGTGAGGGTCTGGAGCTGAGGACCACCCTGGTGATCTTAGCACAGTCCCAGGCTGGGGAAAGGGCATGAGGCAAGATTCCAGTTGAGCTCCTCAGCCCATCAAGCAGGGCAACATGGTCCAGAATCCACATCAGGGCAGGAGGCTATGATGGAGGTGCCGGTGTGACACTGGGTCCTAAACTCTCTGTTCTTAAAGTGATTGTTACCCAAAAGTTCCTGTTTGTCCCGAGACAGCCTGGGACACTGCCTAGGCCCCCTGCCACCTGCAGGTCCTGTCACGTCCTCAGGGGCCCCACTTCCTTCCTCTCGGTGATGGAGGTATTGTTAGGATGGGATGTTTCCCATGGGCAGCTGGTGTGAGCTAAGTAGAGAGACTTAATGAAGCTGGCCCATGCATGGCTCCAGCATCCTACATTTGTGGCCAGAGTCCAGGACAGCACCTAAGAAGGAGCTTCCTTAGAAGGAACCAGATCCAGAAAGATGACAGGGATGGCCAGGGCACCTTGCTTCCTCTGGTGGAAACACCCTAGGTTCCCAGTTATCTTGTCTAGGGCCTCCCCCTGAGCAATTCGCACACAGCATCTGCCTTCAGGATTGGCCCAGAGTGAGTTTAGGGTTGTAAGGCTGCCACTCACCTGCCATCCCTTTGTATCTCACTGTGTGCGGTAGTGCCCAGTTCATTAATCAGAGCTCCCCAGGGATGGTTCTCCTGGCAGAGCTGAGGGGGCTCTTGGTGCACAGCTCTCAAGTGAGGCTGGCTTGCCACTGGTGAGAGCCACCAGGCCTGGGCTGCATCAGAGAACTGGGTCTGTGCCCACCACCTAAGCTACTCAGCCTGTTTCATCCAGGACCTAGACTGCTCAGGTCCTACCACCTGTCTGTGCCTTGCCTGGTTAATCCTTCCCTGCTCCCCAAGCCCTATCACATCCCTGCCATACAGCAAGACCAGTAAGGTCTCATGGACACACAGCCCTGGGGATCTGAAACCTCGGGTCGCAGTCAGTCACTACCAACAAATGTAGCGTATGGGGTATGGGACAGGCTGGGATAGTGATGTAACACAGTTGCCATGCTATAAAGTAAAGTGAATCAAATGTGTGTGTGTGTGTGTGTGTGTGTGTGTCTGTGTGTCTGTGTGTCTGTGTGTGTGTGAGCGCGTGTACGTGCGTGCGTGCATGCACGCTCCCCCTTAGGTATGTAAAATGTCCCAAAGGGATCTGCCGAGCTGTGTTATGCACTGTGTGTGGGAGGATAGCTGAGTTCGCCAGGCCCCTGGGCATGGACTATTTTCCTAGCCAGCACATGTACTACATTCCCAGAACAGTTACCAACTCTACTAGAATTGTCAGGTGTTACAGTGAAAGGTGTTCAGCCTGGTGGGACATGATCAGGGGAGGGTGGCCTTTTCTTCTTTGACTAGAAATCAAAATCTTCCCCTGTCCTCACCTGGTGCATGTCTTGGAACACAGCTCTGATCCCAGAGGAAGCGGAGTCAGCCCTGGAGGCCGCCCATTATTTCCCAGAGGATAGCTCCTCAGAAGGTGAGCCACAACTAAGACACCCGGCACCGCCAGCCACGGCTCTGCAGTTCTGTCTTTCCATGGGGCCTCTGTAAGAAGCCAGCAGTCCCACTGTGGGCTCCCGGAGCATGCCACCCTGGGGTGCTCCCTGGGAGGGCCCTACAACACTTCCTGGGCCAAGTTGGCCCCAGTAGACGTTCTCAACTGTTGTTTCTCTTGCATCTCTGTCTCCCTGGACGTGGGCTTCTCCCTCTGCCCTCTACACATCCTCTGCTGTCCCTTCCAGCATCTCCTCTGGCCTCAGATCTGGATCTTTTCCTGCCTTGGGAGGCTCAAGGTCAGTCCCTGGAGGGCAGGGGTGACCCTTTTGCCTCTGGGCTTCATCTTCCTTTTCTCTGAAGCCTAGAAGCTTTCATACCTCGGGGACTCCTTGGAACTTCGTCCTGTGGGGATAAATTCTGAGAGCAACCAAGGACCAAGCTGCTTCTGGTGGGGGCAGTAGGTGGTTAATGATGAGAATGCGTGCATAGCGCACTGGACAAGGAGCAAGCCCAGGGCATCATCTCTGCACCCACATGCAGCACTCTCATGTTTGTAGGGAAGGAGTGCAGAATGCTGTCCTTGTGACGGTGAGACAGGAGTGGAGGGAATGGAAGATGACCCCTTGGGAAACATCTTTATCACACAGTGCCTGTCAGGACTCAGCCTCGGCTGCATGTAAAGCTCCTGGGGACTGTCTGACAGGAGAAGGGCCCTCCCGGGCCTGGGACTTGGCAGTTGAGCTGGTCATGCGTAATGCAAAACAACTGACCGTAAGAACTGGGAGAGTAGCTCGGGGTCTGAGCACTTGGTTTGCATGTGAGATCCTGGGTTCTGTCCTGCGGTGCTGGGAATGGAACCAGGGGGATAGTGGTGCATGCATGCCCCACTACCCAATACCCTGGAGGCCAAGGTGGCAAGAGAAACTTGAGCTCAAGGTCAGCCTAGCTACAAGGTGGTTTTTTTTTTTAATTGTCTGGAAAGAAGGCTCTGTGGGTAAAGGCAGACACTGTCACACCTCATGGCCAGAATTTGATCTGCAGTATCCTCGTGGCAGAAGGAGAGCCGACTCCCACAATTACCTTGTGGCCTCCACACTTCATGGCCTGTGCACCCGGATGCACACGCACAATGAATCTTAAGCCAGTGTGTAAAAACTCACGCCTTTAGTCCAAGCATTAAGGAGGCAGAGGCAGGTGGGTCTTGTGAGTTGAAGACCAGCCTGGTCTACAGAGAGTTCCAGGCCAGCTAGAACTACATACTGAGATACTGTCTCAAAAGACAAAACAGTAACAACAAAAGAATTAATTGATTTAATTAACTTTAACAGTAAGGCCTGGGGATGTCGCCTGGTGGTAGGACTCTTGTCTAGGTTAGATAGTTCTGTCCCAAGTAATAAAGAAAAAGAAACCCACCGATCACCACCAACAAGAAACAACAAATCATTCTCCCAGGTGGGTGACACGTCAGAAAGTGACACCGAAGGGACAATAAACAGGGTACCAAATCACCACTGTCTGTAGACACAGGCCTGTCCTTGGGCCCACAGAGCCGTGAAGCTTTGAACAGGATTCCTGTTCCACACTAGAACCTGAACTGGAGATGCCTGTCCTTCATGAGGACCGTCCAGAGCTGGGTCTGCCTGGTGTTATCGCTGGAGGTGCCCAGCAGCCACACTGCCTCAGAACCACTGGCTTTTGGAGAGGTTCAGGTTCACGGTCACACACACACAGCACGGCGTGCCAACTTCAGCAGAAGTAGTGCTTTCTGAAGGAATGGGCTAAGAGGTCAGCAGAGGACTCAGCAGGAAAGGGCACTTGCTGCCAACCAGTCCCTAGGACCATGGTGGAAAGAAAGACCCCGTTCCCACAGTCATCCTCTGACCTCCATGTGTGCACTGTGGCATGTATACTCACACACAAAGAACTCATCAATTAATGTAGAGAAACAAGCAAAACATGGGAGGCCGAACACAGGGTTCTATACAAAAACTCCCTCTGCCAGAGTGAGCCTCAGAGAGGAGGGATCACCCCCTAAGTCTGACCTTTCTCGCAGCAGGACTCATTGGCTGTCATGTTTGCTCCACAGTGTGTCATCCTTCAGGGGGAAGCAGCGTTGAGTCTTGTTTTCTTTTGAAGATGAGAAAGTACCTCTTCGTGTGTGGTGCTGGGGATGGAGCCCAGGGCCTACAGTTTGTTCACCATGGATCTACCACTGAGTTAATTGTAGCCAAGTGAAGACATGACCAGTTCTCCCTTGCCACAGTGTTATAGAGCTGGGACCAGCCAGGCAGGAGGGCAGCATGGGGCTTGGGGGCAGGTTCTGCAGAAACACAGGTGTGGCCTGTAAGGACTCGTGGTTTGGAGTCAAAAGAATGTTCTCTGCTTTTCTCTGGCGTGTGGAAGCAGGACTGCAGGAGCAGCAGGAAGGAAGAGGAAGTGAGGACATCCAGGAAAGGAGAGGTATGAGCCATTCCTATTGGCCGTCCCAGCCAGTGCGACCTCGTGCCCTTGCTCCTTACTGTCCCAGTCACTGGAACAGCACATGTGTGCTCTGACAGGGGTTGGCGCCTCAGTGCATAGCCTGGCTAGTCTGCTGCCCGCACCAGGGCTCCGTACTCACAGCAGCCTCTCTCCAGTCTCGGAGAAGACAGGTTTGGGCTTTTCATCAGCGTAGGCCCAGCCTACTTCTTGGAGAAACATGGAGAAACCGATGAGACTTTGGGGATGATTCTAACCACTCCCTAAATGCCAGACCATTTTGTAAAAGTACCCAAGTGACCTCAGCCACCCTGCCGTCAGCCACAGCCCACTTTCTCTCGTTTGTCAGGAGGAGATTAATCTCTCTCTCATCTTGCAGAGGAGAAGGAGACCAGCCCCCCTGACTACCGACACTACCTTCGAATATGGGCTAAGGAGAAAGAGGCTCAGAAGGAAACCATCAAGGACCTTCCCAAGATGAACCAGGTAGACCCCATCAGGATCCGTGCACATGCTGCTATAGGATCCGGCCCGTGTCTGGGCCTAGATAGCTTCGTGCTACTCACGCTCCAGCAGCTTTCTTTGGGTGGGAATTTTCTTCCCCCTCTCCAGAGCCTCTTAGTCTTGAATGACCATTAGTGAGGATGAAAAGCTACTTCGTAGACAGGATGGTGCTTCCATGGTAACTACCTGCTTGGCTTGAATCAGTATCCCTAAATCACAGAAGCACTGGGGAAAGTTAATCTCCAGTAGCCAGAGATACTCACAACCTTCGAGAAGAGTACATTCACAGCACTCCAGCTCCTCCTGGGCCCAACGCAGCCACCATGTTCTCACAAACACCCAACCAACTCTCAGACGGGGCCTTACCCTAGCTGTGCCCAGAGAAGGCCCTGGAGCCCAAGTACTTTTCCACATAGGCATTAAGAGTGGGCCCAGGGAACAGGACTTTATCTTGGGCTCCCCTAACCTACACCCAGCTGACCCAGCATGTGCTTATCTTGACATACACCCTCTGGAGCCCCAGGGGAACAGGAAAAGTTACTTCTGTTACTGTTATTAAAAAGAAAAACTGGGCGGGGAGCTGGCTAAGGGTAAAGGTACTTGCTGTACAAGCCAGGTGACTCAAGCACGATCGCTGGAACCCGTATGTTGTTGTTAGGGTTTCATTGCTATGAAGAGACACCATGACCCAGGCGTCTCTTATAAAGGGAAACATTTAATTGGAACTGGCCTACAGTTTCAGAGGTTCAATACATCATTATAGTGGGGATCACGGGAGCATCGAGGCAGAGACAGTGCTGGGGGAGCCAAGGGTTCTACATCTTGATCTGAAGGATGCAGAAGAGGACTCTGAAATTTCACACTGGGCAGAGGTTGAGCATAGAGACCAACCCTCTCAGTGATACTCTTCTCCCAACAAGGCCACACTTCCTAATAGTGCCACTTCTTGTGGGCCAAGCATTCAGCACACACCTTTAATCCAAGCACTCAGGAGACAGAGGAAGGTGGATCTCTGTGAGTTCCAGGCCAGCCCAGTCTACCTAGTGTTAAAACAGCCAGGGATATGTGAGAGACCCTTTCTCAAAAACCATAACTAAATAAGACCAAAATGACAGCATTCCCAGTACCTAGAACATCATGGACTAGCTAGTCAAAAAAAGCAGAGACCACCCAAAAACAAATTGCTAAGGTGGTCATTGACTTCCAAGAGTTATCCTTTGATCGCCACATGTGTGTGCCTTGTACACACACTTTGTCTATCTCTCATGTACACACACACGTGCATGTGCACACACACATGCACTCACACTCTTTTTCTTGCTCTTATAAAAAGCCAAAGGTAGTAGGTGTGATGGCCCCATCTTTATTCCCAACACCTGGGAGGCAAAGGCAGATGGATTTCCGTAGGTTCAGAAGTCAGCCTGGTCCACATAGGGAGTTCCAGGCCAGCCAGGCATACATAATGGCATCCTGTCTCCAGAAATAGATATGTAGGTAGATGAATGGGTGGGTAGGTGAGTGGGAAGGTAGATAGATAAATAGAGCAGCCAGCAAGAAAGACTTTCAAAGGACTGCGTGACATTGTACTTATAGTCCCCTTCCCAAACCTCAGTTTCCTAGCCTGGAAATGATATGGCACGGGTTTGTGGCATAAAAATCCCAACACTACTTAGAGTGGCCTGTATCTTCCATTGGCTATAGGAGAGCGTACCTCTAACCACCTCCGTGGTTTTTTTGTTTTGTTTTGTTTTGTTTTTTTCTTGCTTTCTCCCTAAGGAGCAATTCATTGAGCTGTGTAAAACACTTTACAACATGTTTAGCGAAGACCCTTTGGAACAGGACTTGTACCATGCCATCGCCACCGTGGCCAGCCTTCTCCTCCGCATTGGTGAGGTGGGGAAGAAGTTTTCGACCCTGACCACCAAGAAGCCCAGGGATGGTGCCCACAGTGGGGATCACAACAGTGCCACAGAAGAGGATGAGCCACCCATACCCAAACTCCATCAGGACCCAGCACGGGAATGCCAGCCACCAGCTGCAGGGGATCCGCAGGCCAAAGCCAGTGGCGACATGCATCTTGGGAAAGCATTGCAGGACAGTCACGTGATAGTGGAGGGAGGCAGCGGCGAGGGGCAGGGCTCTCCTTCCCTGCTTTTGTCTGATGATGAAACCAAAGATGACATGTCCATGTCCTCCTACTCAGTGGTCAGCACGGGCTCCCTGCCGTGCGAGGACCTCACGGAAGACACTGTGCTGGTGGGAGGAGAAGCCTGCAGCCCCACTGCCACCTCACGGACGGGGGGCACCGTGGACATGGATTGGTGCATTTCCTTCGAGCAGATCCTGGCCTCCATCCTGACAGAGTCTGTGCTAGTGAACTTCTTTGAGAAGAGGGTAGACATTGGACTCAAGATCAAGGACCAGAAGAAAGTCGAAAGGCAGTTCAGCACCTCCAGTGACCATGAGCCCCCTGGGGTCTTGGGCTGAGCTGTGAAATGGAAGTTGGTCTCTGTCTCCTTCCTTTATCCCTTGCTGTGTTCTCCTCACAGACACACCTGTTCTTGAAGCAGGGTGTCACAGAAGCAAAGGTCAGGTCAATGCAGACCCAGTTGCCTTACAGGGATTCCCTAGGCCAGGGCAACCTCTTCCTCCCTGCACTTGGTTACCTGGAGGACCTGCCTCCTGTACCCATAGCATTAGAGGCTTTTGGGTCTGCCCCTGCCTGCTTCTTGCCCCTGCACTCTGTGCTGTGCACACACTACATCAGTTGCTCCATCTATGGAAAGACCTACAGCCATGTGGCCTGGCCACCAGTTGTCATTTTGCCATGTGCTTGGGCTCCAAAGGATGCAACCTTCTAGACACCCTCTGAGGTTCTTCAGCCTGAACCTAAGTCTTAGGACTGAGGAAGCAGGAGAATGTCTGTTGCATGGGTAGGAGCACCGCACTCCTAACTTACGAGGTCTCCATTCCTCTGCATCATTAACTTTAAAAGCACATCCCTCAGGTCCTCCTCTCTTCCCTTGCCCTCATTTTAGTTGGCTAAAAACCACACTGTGCTCAATGCCTTAATAAATCCCTGAAAGAAAGAAAAAGCACACTGTGTGCAGTGCTTTTGTGTGGCCCTACCACTGCTTCAGTTTTCTTCCCAAATCGGATGTGTGGCCCAGAAAACATTATGGGAGTTCAGGACACTTGGCTGCACATAGTAGGCAGGGGAATTGCTAGACTTTCCATGGTACATGGTAATTGGCCAGAAGTCTTAGGCTTAGTGTCAATTGTGTGTCCTCAGACCTGAGCCATACCAAGTTGTCCTTTGATTTGAGAAGCAGACACACATGGCCAGAGCAGGACTCAGCCATGGGTACCCCTGGCTGTTTAGCAGGAGCAGAAGTGCATCGTAAGTATCCATTTGCCTAGGAGCTGCTTTTTGCTTTTTTTTTTTTTTTTTTTTTTTTTTTTTTTCGAGCTGGGGATCGAACCCAGGGCCTTGTGCTTGCTAGGCAAGCGCTCTACCACTGAGCCAAACCCCAACCCCGCTGCTTTTGCTTCTACTAACAAATGGATCCTGGGACTTTTTATAACGCCAAGTGAGGTGGCACATCTGTAATCTTGTTCTTGAGGATGAAGCAAGACAATTGTTTGAGGCCAGCCTAGGCTACATGTTGAGATTGTGTCTCAAAAAGCCAAGATAAATGACATTAGGTATTATTAAAAAAAAATACTTTAAAATTTGCTGATTCCCAGCACCCATGTAAAAGCTGGGCATAGTCATGCCCACCTGTACCCCGGTGCTGGTGATCAGAGATGGACAGCTGTCTTAGTTAGGGTTTTATTGCTGTGAACAGACACCATGATCAATGCAAGTTTTTTAAAAGGACAACATTTAATTGGGGCTGGCTTACAGATTCAGAGGTTCAGTCCATTATCATCAAGGCAGGAGCATGGCAGCATCCAGGCAGGCATGGTACAGGAGGAGCTGAGTTCTACATCTTCATCTGAAGGAAGCCAGGAACCAACTAGCATCCTCAGGCTGCTAGGAGGAGGGGCTCCAAGCCCACTCCAGGGTGACACGCTTCCTCCAAGGCCACACCTTCTAATAGTGCCACTCCCTGGGCCAAGCATAGGCAAACCATCACAGCGGCCTAACCAATAGCCAGCCTCAGGTTCAGTGAGAGACTCTGCCTCAAGGGAATAACACAGAGTGGTGAAACAGACATGCTGGCCTCTACCCACACCACCATACACATACTAAATAAAATTTTAAAAAATATTTTGTTTGTTTAAAGTACAAAACAGTGATTTCTAGGAATTGCCGAGTTACCATCTCAACACAATTCTGGATCACCTCCATCTGCCCAGGGGACCCCTCAGATCCATTTACAGGAAATTCTTGCTCCCATCCCCAGTGCCAGGCAACCACTAATCTATTGTTTTTAAAACAACATCCCAAATGTTTGATTTTACCAAATGAAGACTTGAGAGCCAGACACAGGTGGTGAAAGCCCACCAGCTCAACAAAGGAAGAAAAAGCATGCAGCTGACCTTCCTCAAACCACATCCCAGAAGGAAAAAAACAAAAAAACAAACAAAAAAAAAACAACAAAAAATCATTCTTTCTCCACAGTCTTAAAAATCTTTCCAACTGAATGCCCCTCCTTTCAATTTCCTGTGTGTCTCTCTCTCCTTCCTCCTGACTTCCTCTCACTCTCTCTGGTTTTTTTCCTAAGTTCACTCACCATCAACTGCTTGTTTTGTTCTGCCTCTTTACCTGCGCTTGACTTTGTTCAGTTTTATTTGATAACAGAAAACTCCTCATGGATTAAAGGTGCGTGCAAGCCACATCACTAGGAACGGATTTTTTTCCAGTACACAATCTCATAGCGTAATCGACTATCCCGCAACACTCTTGGATTAAAGCTGCGAACTAGGGCTAAGCCACACCATAACTAGGGACAGGTTTTTCCAGGCTACACTCTAAGACTTCACAGTGTGATCTAATATCCTGCAACACCAACCTAGTAAAATCTGTGGTTTTTAAAATACCAATTAAGCCAGGTGGTGGTGAGCATGTTCAGGTGGCAGAATTAGGGAGATCTCTGTGGGTTTGAGGCCAGCCTGGTCTACAGAGGGAATTCCAGATTGGCCAGGGCTACACAGAGGGAACAAAAAGAAAAAGGAAAAAGAGGCAGGCCTGTGGGTATGCTTTAATCTCAGGGGTCAGGAGGCAGAGACAGGACTCTTGTGACTTAACCACTAAGCTCTAGAATGACTTTGTCTATTTTTGAAATATTTACTTATGAGTGTTTGCCTAGCACCCATGAAGGCCAGAAAAGTATATCAGATCACCTAGAACTGGAATTACAGATGGTTGTGAGCTGCCATGGGGGTGCTGGGAGCTGAATGCGGCTCTGCAGGAGCAGTTAAGTTTAAAGCCAGTTAGCAACAGCTACACAGTAAGATCCTGTCTCTAAAAGAAATGTCTCTAATTTATACATCTGTGTAAGTGTATTCCATATGTGGGGTGCCCAAGGACCAGAAAAGGGTGTCAGATTCCCTGGAGCTGAAGCCATGGGTGTTTTGAAAGGGCCGGACATGGGTGCCAGAAAGCCAATTCCAGTCCTTTGCAAGAGCAGCAGCAAGTACTCTTAACTGCTAAGCTATCTCTCCAACCGTAGAATGATTTGATATAGTTTTGTTGTTGTTTTTGTTTTGTTTCTTTTGGGGTTATCAAGACAGGGTCTCTGTGCAGCCTTGGCTGTTTCAAATTCAGAGATCCACCTGCCTCAGCCTCCCAAGTGCTGGGATTAAAGGTGTACCCCACCACATTCCACTGATTTGATATAGCAGAAAACAAAAATATATAAAGGGGGAATTCCACATTATGAAATCCCTCCCCCACAAAACAAAACAAAAATCAGTTTCTAAGTGGGTCAGAATGGCGATTTAGTAATTAGTCACGTTCCGTTCAGTTCAGGAATAGGCATCCGAATTAAAGAGAAAGTCCAGCTTCACAATGACTGCCTCAAAAACATGACACACGGAGGAAATATTTGGAATATAAAAATGGTTATTTCTACTTCAATACTCATTGAGTTCACACATCCACCACAAAAAAGGAAATATATATAACTGGGTTGAAACTAGGGGAAATAGCTCTACATCCTTTCACAAACTCACATCCTGTCAACAACATTCCATCCTGCATCATCGCCTAAAATTACTCTCAGTCTCCATTCTGAAGTTAGATTATATTCAACAATTACACCTGTTTTACACATATTATAGGCACATATATTGATGTATGCGGGAGAACATGGAGAGTTCTGTCTTTTGTGAAGTTGGGTCACCTCACTTAATCTTACACTTTCCGGATCCATCCATTTTCCTACAATGTTGATTGTCTAATATCTATCCCAGACCGGCCTCAGACTCTGGAGGGGAAGAGGACCTTTAACTTGTCATTTTCCTGCCGTCGCCTTGTAAGGGCTGAGATTACAGTCAAACGACAGCTTTAATTCAAAACCAAACCAAACCAAGATAGTTTCTAATGTCTGGCATGCGTAGATGTCCTGGCTGCCTGGTGGACTGCTTTAGAAAAGCACCGTCCCTCCTCAGAGTCAGAGAGCCAAAGCGCTGGATGAGAGGGCTCAAACATGTAGGAACACCAACCAGTTAGCGGTTTTGTTTTGTTTTTTGTTTTGTATGCTTGGTAGGGGGGAGGGGGAGGGGTTGGGAGGCGGGAAGGGCGAGCAGTGACCACCGAGACGTTGGGCTAGAACGACTCAAAAGCTTGCAAGGGCGGGGCCCACGCGGCCAGAGGAAAGCTGAGAGACGCACCAGGGCATGCGAAGCGGTGCTGTGCCTAGAGGGGCCGGAACCATCGTAGGGTGGGCGGGGCCTGGGCGGGAACGTGGAGCGCGAGCTCTCGGCGGGAGACTGAGGCCTGAATGGCGCCGGCTCAGCAGTCTCGGGTTCTACGGTGCTGCAGCTGCCACATCTTTCAGGCGCATCAGGTGTGGTGGGCGTCAGCCTCACCCTCTTGCTTCGCAGGATGGTGGGCAAGATATGGCGGGCCGCGTCTCGTATGGCCATGGGAAATGACAGTGACGAGGCTGAAGGCTGTGCTTCATTGCAGTCACTTCACAGCATGCCTCTTCATTTTGTTTGTGTTTGTTGTTGGCTGCTGAGGGTTCTGCTCAGGGCTGCGGGCGCGCTCTTCCACCCAGCCCGGTGTGTACGTATTTTTGCATGGTCGTTGTAGAATCCACAGTAGTCGTTTCTTCTGAGGCGGCTTCCATTGCATTCTAGCAGAATGGTCAGGAACCCAGGTTAAGGAGTAGCGTCCCCTGTGCAGAACCTAGCCCATCATCACACTCAGTGTCTCTTCTCAGTTTTTTTACAGTGAACGGAGAGCTTTTAAAACCCTACGGTTGGGTGTTTGCCTCACATTCACACAGCCTAAAAATAGGCTAGGCATGTCAATGAATGACTGAAGGGAGGAGGGCTTAGCGAGTTTGAGGCCAACCTGGGAGACTAGAGACCCTGTCTCAAAACAAAACTGAATAAGGTATAAGCAGTTTGGACTCCTTTTTGACATTTCCCTGGGTGGACTCGGATGCCACTTGGTGCCTCCACCTGTGGCTTTATCGGCTTGGTAATAGTTACCCGCCCCCACCCCCACTCCCACTCCCGTGCTCATTAGAGCCAGCACAACCCATGACTGGTTAGACAGGATAAGGATTGGTGTTTGTTTGAGAGGCTTTGTTTCATATCTCAAGCTGGTTCCAGGCTCTAGCTCCTCCTGCCTCAACCTCATTAGGCATCTTCTGAGTCGTATCCCCAACCCAAATCATAGTCTTGGTGGTAGTGGTTCTGTTGTTTTACAGGGTGGAATTTGGTTTGGTTTTGAGGGTGTTTCCAAGAAATAATTTCAGTATTTACCTTAGATTGACCTCTAATTCCTAATGCCTGCCCATCTTCCTGAGTACTTAGAGAGTATATCTCTAATGCCAGAAGCTTTATGAATCAACCCAGATATCTTTGTATAGTTAAGCATCATATTAAATGACATTTCTTCAAGCAACTTTTGTATCTATATAAGAAATTATTTTCGTTTTATGTGTATGAACATTTGCCTGCATGTATGTCTACACCCCATGCAACCTTGTACCCACAGAAGTCAGAAGAGGGTCTTAGATCTCCTGGACTTAGAGTTACAGTTGTGAGTTGCCACATTGGTGCTAGGAACAGAACTTAGGTTCTTTAGAAGAGCAGTCGGTTTCTTTTTATTTTATTTTATTTTATGTATATGGGTACACTGTAGCTGTCTTCAGACACACCAGAAGAGGGCCGCAGATCCCATTACAGATGGTTGTGACCACCATGTGGTTGTTGGGAATTGAACTCAGGACCTCTGGAAGCGCAGTCAGTGCTCTTAACAACTGAGCCATCTACCTGATATACCAGCTAGCACTGAGACATATCCCCAGGTCTGGACTCTCCCTTTCCTTGTCCCCCTCCAACCTCCCCATGTCTGTGTGTGTGTGTGTGTGTGTGTGTGTGTGTGTCTGTGTCTGTGTCTGTGTCTGTGTCTGTGTGTCTTGTCTGTTATATGCATGCTTGTATGCAGATAAGCACATGGAGGCCAGAAAGGAACATTGTTCTGCTTTGTCATTCCACCTTATTTCTCTGGAACAGGGTCTGTCACTGAACCTGGAGCCAGACTGGCAGCCAGCAATCCCCATTGATCCGTTTCTACCTCCAACAGTCCTGTGAACACAGACTCACATGGCTACTGAGATCTGACCCCAGGCCCTCACTTTGCTCAGCAAATAAGCTTTTACCCACTGAAATCAATCAATCAATCTCTCTCTCTCTCTCTCTCTCTCTCTCTCTCTCTCTCTCCCCCTCTCCCCCTCTCCCCTCTCCTGCCTGCCTGCCTTCCTTCCTTCCTTCCTTCCTTCCTTCCTTCCTTCCTTCTTTCCTTTTTTGGACCCTGGAATGGCAAAAACTCCAACTGGATTTTGTCCCATACAAATGACCAGTCTTCCCAGCACCCAACTATTAAATAATATATTCCTTCCTCACCTAAAATGCTACTACCTTCAGGGCTGAAGGTATAGCGAAGTTATACCTCAGATTCAGATCTGCCTGCCATATGAAGTTGTTTGAACTGTAATTTCTAAAATTTCATTTGTAGGTGAAGAAGAGTCTCAAGTGGACATGCAAGGCTTGTGGAGAGAAGCAGTCTTTTGTGCGGGTAAGTACTGAGGAGAAGTAATGGGCCCAGCCTCTCTCTCTCTCTACAGCCAGGACCCTTCTCTCTCACAGTTCACCCTAGAGAACTGCTGCACCCTGGGTTCCTCCCCCTCCTGGATCTTCAGTGGGTGGAGCAGTGCCTGCACGGGTTCAGCAAGTGTTTCTCCAGTACCTTCTGCATGTCGGGCACAGGGAGACAACAGGGAGTAGGAACATTGTAAGTGCTGGGCTTACAGATGTGCTTCTGTGGGAGGAGAAATCATTCACATGTGCACACATACACATGTTGAAAACTAGACGTGCATCTTGAAAACACGGGCATGTAACAGGGAGAGTGGAGTGCCCGGAGAGCTTTGTTGGTGCAGTGGTTAGGAATGCTTGCTGCTCTTGCAGAGGTCCAGGGTTTGCTTCTCAGCATCCACCTACATGGGGCAGTTCACAACCATCTGTAGTCACAGAATGCCAAACCTAACTAAGGGTGGGCAGCTGTGTGTTGGCGGAGGCAGAGGCAACGGGGTATGGGAGGGAGCGGCCTCAGAAGTAGAGGCCATGGGAGCACTTTGCTTTCATGTAGCCAGCAGCACATTTCTTCAGCTCTTTACATACTGACCGACCTAAGGGGTTGATAGCACACATTGCCCAAATCCTGTCCTTTCTGGGGTCCTTCACTTGCTCTCCTCTAGTACTGCATTTCTCACCTCCCATCGTCCCCCTCTCCTGCAGCCACAGGGACTTTCTTTCTGACCTTGAAACAAATCCTCTCCTCCTAGGAACCTGTGCTCAGTGTTGGGGCCCAACTCAGTTCCCTGGTGGAAGCTGAGCATCCACGTGGGTGTTGTCCAGCCCACTCTAAGAGCACCAGAGGAACCGAAGCCTTCCTTGTTTTAGGTACTGATGGGCCTTCAACGCCCAGAGCACTGCCCTGTTCACAGTGAGAGCTCAACATCAGCTTCTATTAGACGAGTAGACAGATAACCAGTCCCACGTTGATGAGAGGAGATTGTCATTTTTATTGTGATTTACAACTCTGCAGTGAAAGTTTTCATTTACTTTTTCTTTAGTGCTGGGGTTGAACCCAGGGCCTCATGAATGCTAGTCTAGCACTCTTCCACCAAGCTGTATATAGAGGAATTTTAATTCAGCAACATTGAAAGACCTTTTTTAAGTCTGTGATCTGGGGGTTGGGGATTTAGCGCAGTGGTAGAGCGCTGGCCTAGGAAGCGCAAGGCCCCGGGTTCGGTCCCCAGCTCCAAAAAAAAGAAAAAAAAAAAAAAAAAAAAAAAAGTCTGTGATCTGGCCAGAATGCAGACATTAATCCCAAACAATGAAGGTAAAGTTGATTTGTAGAAGGAAGCACCCATGTTTGAAAGTGAAATCTAATTCAGAGGCAAAGTGGTGAATCAGAGAAAGATTCGACAGAACAGGATCTGCCCAACTGTTACAAGAAGAGAGGGGAAAGAGAGGCAACACAAGAGGGAACAGCACAGGGAGAGAGGGAGAAGGCAGTTTTACTGGAACAGTTGTACAGGGACAGGTTGCAGAGAGAGAACAAGCTAGACACAGGTGGAGACAGAAGAAAAGGACAGAAGGAAAAAGACAGAAGACAGGAGAATGAGAAGGAACCGGTAGACTAGTACAGATTGCTAAAGTTATTATGAAGCCAAGTAGAGTAAATTCAGTCAGAAGCTGAGAGATGCCAGTTTGAATCAGTCAGCTTGGAGAGGCGTTTGAGCCTGAGCAACAGAGTTGAATCAGCCAGAGCTCAAGAACAAGAACAAGAACAAGAAAGGGTGAGTTTTTTCAGCAGGAAGTCTCAGAGGCTGAAAGCATTCTAGGCCTTGATTGGACTGTATGGAGGCTAGCAGCTTCCAGGACTAGGCCTAGGTTATCAGACAGAGGCAGTACACCTCGGAGACATATACTGCAGAAGGATAAAAGTTACATTTACAGCTATTCCCTTGCACCTGCAGGGAACTGCCTCTTTGCTCACTTGGCCAACTATGTACTATCTCCTTAGGATGGAGTCCTAAGTGTGCATCACTGTTTTAAAGGGCTTCTTTGCAGGAAGATTCACTTTCCGGGAAGTGACAGGCAGAAGCACTTTGGGAGCTGAGGATATAACAGTGTTTATCTAGCATGCACGGGGCCCTGAGCACAGTCGTCAAACAGTTGAAAAACTGGATGTGCTGGTACACACCTGTCGTCCCAGCACTTAGAAGGCAGAGACCAGAAGGGCAAGAGTTTAGGATGGAGGGGCAGCCAAGATGGCGGGTGCTGCAGTTTCGAGCACTTGCTTTTCTTACAGAGAACCCAGGTTTGGTTCCCAGTGCCCACATGGTGAATCACAGTTATAACTGCAGTCCGAGAGGATCCGATGCCTTCTGACCTCTGACAGCACCACGCACATATGTGGTACATAGACACACATCCAGGCAAAACATTCACCTGTGAAATACGACGAGTAAATTTAATTTTAGGGGGGAAAGTTCAGGGTCAATCCCCGCTACATAGAAAGTTCCAGGTTATCCTGGGCTACATGAGGCCTTGTTTCAAAAACAAAAAAAGGGAGAGGGAGAAGAGAGAGACGGGGGGAAAAGGGAAAAATTTGTTGTTGTTGTCATCATTGTTCATTTAGAATGACTTCAGCAGAGTTAAAATGATTGGATTTCTGTGAGTTTGAAGCCAGCCTGGTCTACTGAGTGAGTTCCAAACAGACAGGAAACCCCGTCTTGAAAAACAAACAAAAAGAACGTGCCAGCCGGTGATGCCTGTCAGGAAAAACAGAACTTTGCCTAGTCCTTGAACAGGGGCTCTGTAATTGAGAATCCAGCCAGACACAATGACACATGTCTGCCATCCTGCATTCAGGACACTAAAGCACATTAGTAAGTTCAAGACCTACTGCTTATGCTAACTGCCTGCCCCCACCCCACCCCCCAAAATCCTGCTATCACCCTGTCCCCAGCTCTCAGGGCTTCTGTTGGCCTTTCCTGTTTCAACACACAGAACCCCATCCTGAGCCAGGTCCATCGTGGAGTGCTGGGAGAGCAATGTGGTTAACACATACCCATTTCTGTGCCAGGCAGCTGAGACTCAAGTCCCCAGATAGGAGTGCCTAGCTGGGGGGTCTGAGTGCCGAGTAAGGATTGCTACCACATGCCTAAGTCCTCAGGGAGCCAGGCTTCCCCTGTGGTGAAGTGGAGTGGTGCTTGCCTATGGTTGTCAGGCAGCTTAACCCCAGGAAGTTGTTTCTGTCCTCTGAGAAGTGTAAGGGGAGCTACTGACATTCTATTATTCTGTAAGGTTTATCCACCTGCCTCTGGCCAAAGGAGCAAGAACACTGGGGAGCTCCCAGGAGGCTTCTAGGGCCAGGCTCAGAAGTAGCTGACATTGCAATAGAAAGCTAGTGTCAAACCCTTACTTAGCCCAGACCAGAGACTGAAGTCTAGTTTTGTGTCTCCACAGAGGAAGATGTGCCTCAGTGTGCAGTAGGGAGCTTACCTCCACTGTTAAAGCAGATGCAGGTTATCAGTCTTCTTTAATCTTGCCATCCCCTGTGCCCAACTCCTATCTACCCTCACTTGAACACACAGCAGACAGGACTACACTCTACTAGGCCTTGACTGCTGTGGCCAGTCAGTGACCTCCATGTTGCCAAAGAGGTGAGTTCACAGTCCTCACATGACAACTGATTGCCAATAAGATTAGATCCAGAGGGTGGCCTCATCCAACCTCACTGGCTGAGTCAACCTCTTCCTATACTGTTTGCAGTAGCTTCCTAACTCACCCACCTATTTCTGTCATCAGGTCACTTCCCAACACTGTAACCAAAGGGATCCTCCTTAAAAAGGACACAGTGGCATACAGCTGCATTCTGGTGCTCAGGAGGTGGGGAAAAGAGGGTCACCCTTGGCCAGGAGAAGGTCAAAGCCAGCCTAGAATACATGAGTCTGTTTCAGAATAGAAAAAGTTACAAAGGAAAGATGCTGGGCTGTAGCACTGCCCTGGTCAGAGCCCGCCAGGTGGCCTACGGTTCTTAGTTGTGAGACGTGCAGACTGAAAATATGGAGTCTCTTGTTCAATTGGCAGGAGAAGAAACCACTACAGGTTTTTCTTTCCTGAGGGAATGGAGTCCTAGAAAATGAACCTAGGGTCTTGCACATACTGCCCATGTTTCACCCTGAACTAGCACTCAGCCTTAAGCCTTGTCTTTAAGTTTAATGTCTTTTCTTCTTAAGGCAACAATTCATATCACTTGTCGCAAGGTATTTGGTCACACTGTGAATCCCAAGGTTGTATTATTTACTGGAAAAAAAAAAAACAAAACAAAAACAAAACTCTTACTAAAGGTGGTCTGGGTCAGTCCTTAACACAGACCTATAAAGCTGGAATACAGACACACCCTAAGTATACACCTTTAATCGCAAACAATGAAGATAGAGTTAGTTTGTAGAAGGTGGCACCCATGTTTGAAAGTGGCAGACAGGGGTTGGGGATTTAGCTCAGCGGTAGAGCGCTTGCCTAGCAATCGTAAGGCCCTGGGTTCGGTCCCCAGCTCCAAAAAAAAGAAAAGAAAAAAAAAAAAAGAAAGTGGCAGACAAAGGGACAGATCAGAGGAAGATTTGACAGAATGAGATCTGCCCAACTCTCACAAGAACAGAGAGGAAAGGGAGCTACTTGAGAGCAGTGAGGAGGTGGAGAAGGGGAAGCAGTTTTACCAGAAGAGTTGTACAGAGACAGGTTGAAGAGAGAACAAGCTAGACACAGGTGAAGGCAGAAGTTTAAGGTCAGATCAATTGAGGAGAAACTGAGAGAAGCCGGATTGAACCAGTCAGCCTGGAGAGGAGTTTGAGCCAGATCAGCTGACCAGCCAGCCACATGTCAGTAAGTACAAGAAGGGTGAGCTTATTCAGCAGGAGGTCTCAGAGGCTGAGAACATTCTAGGCCTAGATTAGATTGTACGGAGGCTAGAAGCTTCCAGGACTAGACCTAGATTCGCAGGCAGAGGCAGAGAGCTTCAGAAACAATTACATCAGGCAGAGAAAAGTCACTTTCACAATGAATAGCATGAATTTTGCTGTTTGCCTTTCTGTTTTGCAGTGCCAATTTCAAACAAATGAGAACACAGTACATACACATCATCAAAATGCACAATTCATCATTCACAACCCATCTGTGCTGAGTAGTGGACAGGCGAAATAGATAAAACTCAGCTGCTTGGGTTTTTTTAGTTTGGTTTTGTTTGAGACTACATAGCTGCTATGTAGTCCAGGCTACCCTCAGACCTGTGCAGTCCTCCCGTCTCTCTCGGTTTCTGAGTGGTGGAGTTAAAATCATGTGCCGCCATGTTCTGTTTGCATTCAGCCATTCTTACCTTACCTCCTTGGTTCCTGGTCCAGACAGACCGCCTGGCTTCCTGGGCTGCAGTGCCACGCACCTTGCAGTGTGCACATCACACACAAAGTACACGTGGCCACTCTGCTCTGTCATACACCAGGAGTCCATAGGAGTTCTCGGCCCAGCATGCACTGGGAACTGTCTGCAGATATGGTGGCAGGGAACAGTAAACGCTTAGAGAACATCTCCTCTGCTCTCTTGTCCCGTTGGACTTCATCTGTCAACCAAGAGTTCAGCATTCAAGTCCCAGCCAGCCCTCGGTAACCATGGAGACCCCTCTATGGAATGTCACATAACCTCTGCATATCCTGCAGCGTGTTTTCTTGAGCCGTGATGACTGGGATTATATTATCCAGTTGGTGCTCATGCTATCCTCCCGCCTCAGCTTCCCAAGTAATTGAGACTCACAGATACATTCTACTGCCTTTTGTGTACTGGTTTGTTTGTTTGGACACAGGGTCTCTACATATCCTTGGCTGTCCTGGATCTTACAGAGATCCACCTGCCTCTGCCTCTGCCTCTGCCTCCCAGATGCTGGCTTTAAAGGCTTGTGCTGCCACTCCCAGATCCTCTAGCATAGTTTAAATCACCTCTTGGTGCCTTGTAATAGCTAACTGTGCGTGTTGTGTACAGTACTGTGCTGCTTTGGGGAATAGTGATAAACAAACAAATGATGTTCAGCACTGACACAGACCTTCCTACTAGTGTCTTTCCATCTGCAGTTGCTTGGATTCCCAATGCAGGCTGAGTTTGGCTTTAGTAAATTCTGCATGTTAGTGGGATGGTCAGAAATGCCAGTGCCATTTGCTTATGAATCTTTCCAGGACACAGAGTTTCTCTTTGTAGCCTTGGCTGTTCTGGAACTCCCTTTGTAGACCAGGCTGCCCTGGAACTCAGGGAGCCACTTGTCACTACCTCCAGAGTTCTGGGATTAAAGGTGTTCAACACCACCACCTGGCTAGACCTGCGTATTCTTTTTTTCTTTTCTTTTCTTTTTTTTTTTTTTCCTTACATATTTATTATATATAAATACGCTGTAGCTGTCTTCAGACACCAGAAGAGGGCACCAGATCTCATTACAGATGGTTGTGAGCCACCATGTGGTTGCTGGGATTTGAACTCAGGACCTCTGGAAGAGCAGTCGGTGCTCTTAACTGCTGAGCCATCTCTCCAGCCCAAGACCTGCATATTCTTAACACCACCTCAAGCTTTGCGAGTGTTGTCCTAAGTGTTTCTCACCATTCTGCTAACACTTTAATTTTTTTTTTCCTCAGGCTTACGGCGAAGGCTCTGGTGCTGACTGTAGACGCCATGTCCAAAAGCTAAATCTGCTTCAAGGACAAGCGTCAGAGCTGTCACTCAGGTACAGTGTTCTGAAAGGAATGGAGAATTTTTACCTTGTCGCATGTTGACTTGGGGATGGGAGTTTGCAATGGATAAATTCCTTACAAGTCCACGTGCAACACAGAACGGATTAAACACCCTGAGCGGTGCTTTCAGTGAAAATAACTAATTTTTTTCTGGATAGAAGTTTTAAATGCATTATTTATTACTGTTGTGTCTGTGTGTGTGTGTATGTGCAAATCAGAGGACAACTTTGTAAAGTTGATTCTACCATTGTGTCGGTTCTAAAGATCACTCAGGTCACCTGGCTTGTGTGGCGAGTGCCTTTACCTGCTGAGTCATGTCACCAGCCTGTGGCTGTAATAGTTTACATGCAAACCTGGCCAGCAAGAAAATAAGGTCCCTTAAGAGGTCAAGAATGAAGTGAAAGTCAAAATCCACACAGACACCTAGGCTGCAGAGCGCCTGGGTCTGTACTCAAGATCACAGGTTGATGTCTGAGGGGCACAGGAAACTGCAGACAGAACTGCGTTGATTCAGTAGGGGACTGTCCTACTTGTATTTAGAGATGGAGTCTCAATTCGTGGTCCTCTGTGTGTGTGGGTTCAGTGCTTCTTCTTGCTTTATTGAGACTGGCCTCAGACTCTAGCTCCTCTTTCCTCTACCTGTGGACACTGAGGTGACAGGTGTGCCACTCTGCCTGGCTCTGAGTGCCTTGTAAGCCGCTGAGTGTCCAGAGGCTTATGCCCCATTATACAGTGAGGCACAGAAAGCCCCACTGTGCAGCAGGATGCTTGCCCCATACTGACCTTGAACTGAAGAAATCCCTCCGACACACTGACACACGGGGAAGCCTTCCAATGGGCTTCAGCCTCTGCTCTCACCCTGAGAGCCATGCTTAAGAGTTTGTTTCCACTTAGCCCCGGAGATGGAGGTCAGGGCAGCTTTTCTCTGCAGCAGCCTAGCTACAACCTGCCCTTAAGAACCCCAGCAGACAAAGGTCAAGGAGTGAATGTGCAGACTTTAAAGTCTGTGGAGTGCCAGCTAGCATGGAGCATGAGCAGCAGGCAAGGCCCTGGACCCACAAAACTTAAAGTGTGTGTTATGTGTTTGCTGTGCTCAACCACAAACAAGGCAGGGAGGGCAGGGCTGGCAATTTGAGACTTAGAGACAGCCAAAAGGACCTGGGTGTAGTAGGAGCACCTTTAATCCCAACACTCAGAAGGCAGAGTTTAAGGCCAGCCTGGTCTACAAAGTTAGGCAGCCAAGGCTACACAAAGAAACCCTATCTCAAGGGGTGGGGGGAAGCCAAGTGGAAGCTGGGTATGATCTGGATGCCTATAATCCCAGCACTGAGGAGATGGAGCCTGGAGGGTCATAAATTTAAGGTTTCCCTTGACTGCATAGTGAGTTCAGAGCTAGCCTGAACTACATGAGACCCTGTCTCAAAATAAAGCACCCATATGGACAGGCGCACGGGGAGGTCTGGGAGGCTCACAAGTGGCTGGAGTTTCTGTTCCCCTGGTGTTAGAGTGTGCCACCCTCCTGGCACAGCATGAGTTCTCATTGCCTGCCTCCCTGGTCCCAGGAGCTCTCTGAACCCCGCCTGCCTTCTGGGTTTTTATGTAGATGGACATGATTGCTGATACACCGTCAGGAAAGCCCAGAGCCTGTCAGCTCTGACATTCATGGCCTTTGTGTAGCATTCCTTCTTCCAGTGAGTATCTTCATTCTTCTAGAACGAAGAGGTCCTGGGGACCTATTAGGTAGAACAAAGAATTTATTGATATTCTATAACCAGAAAGACAAGCCAGGGTTGAGTCTCTGTGACCCACCTTGGGAAAGGTACATTCTGGTTTAGATGGTCTGTATGGGACTGACAGTGGCCCTGGAAACAGGATATGCTTCTCTACCTTCCTGACTGCAGCCCTGAGTTGGCCCAGAGATCGCTCTACTCAGGCAAAGATAGGATTCCTTTTTGGTTTTGCTCTTTTGAGACAGGGTCTCTCTTTATAGCCTGGGCTGTCCTTGAATTCACTCTGTAGACCAGAATGGCCTTGAACTCATAGAGAGCCACCTTCCTCTGCCACCCAAATGTCAGGATTAAAGGTGTGTGTCACCGTGTGTCACCATGTGCACTGAAGGTAGAGCCTTGCCTCAGAAGGCTCTCAGGACAACTCAGTATGAAGTTTTGAACTTATTTTTAAAAGTTTTAGCCAGGTGGTGGCTCACACCTCCTTGGGAGGCAAAGGCAGTTGAGTTTGAGGCTACCTGATCTACATCATGAGTTCTGGGACAGCCTTTCTCAGCATCCTTCGTCTAGCTGGCCCACCCCACCCCACCCCCACCCCCACCCCCCCCCACCCCCCACCCCCCACCCCTCTACCCCCACCCCCCCCCCCCCTGCAAGAAACCCTAGCTGTGCTAGGCTACAGGGACTGTTTGTTTGAACAGAGCCTCTGTGTATAGCCCTGGCTAGCCTGGAACTCAGAAAGATAGGCCTCTGCATCTATGGTGTTCAGTAAGAGGTTAGACCAGCATGCCAGACTTAAGGCGTGTGTTTACTGTAGACAAAGTTCATACTCTTGTTTGTCCAAGTCACAGAAAGTTACAGGTTTACAGCCTGAATTTACAGGAAATGAGTAAACTCAAAGGTACACTTTGCTCTTGAGATTTTGTTTGCCTGTATTGCTTTGTTTTGTTGTTCTTTTGGTTTGGTTTGGGGTTTGTTTATTTGGGGTTTTTTGTTGTTGTTGTTTTGAGACAGGCTATCACTGTATAGCCTAGGTAGCTTGGCCAGGCTAAGTCTCGAGCTCACAAAGTTCACCTGCATATTGAGATTAAAGGTGGGCCGCCACACCTTGCAACATTCTAGTTTGACATTTCTATAAAATCAAATGTTTTATCAGGCAGTATCCAGTGAATTTTGCTAGTTAGCTGTTGAGAGAATTCAGACGACTTGGATGAAGGCTTCTTCCTCTTTTCTTGTCCCTTAATGCTCTCTTTCTTCTTGATATGGGACTGTATTTGGAAGTTTGGTGGTGTTGGAGGTAAAAGAATTTACCAAAATAGACAAGGAGAGAACTCACTGCAATGCACTGAAGTAGAGCATTGGTTTTGGGGTGGGATCGTGGGACTGAAAGGGAACTGAATTCGTTATAGCAGTTGAGAGGACAGTTGTGTGAGAGTTTTCTAAGTAGGTGGACAGGCAAAGTATCTTGTTACTTTACCAAGCAGTAAATTTTACTGTGGAAGAGGTCAGGCTCCAGGTATTCCTGTAAACTCTATGGGCCACTAAGGATCAGCCTTCAGATGATCGTTACTGTATTCATAAAAGTGGGAATTTTACTTTTACTTTTGGTCTTTCGTGTCTACATTACCTTTCTGACAGATGAACAAGGTCATACAGAACAGGCTCCTGGATCTTCAGAGAGGTGTGGGCCAGAGATGCCTCTTAGCTTTGCTGACTCATGCCAGGGTCCCAAGATCTTAGGATGTGGACACTTGAGAGGCATTGCAGAGAGGAGTGTCCATCACAAGGTTAGAGTATGACATCATTGGAGACCTAGAGGCTCTCTGTGGCAGGAGACAGGCATCGATGACGTGACTAATCGTTAATGTCTCTGTGACAATACCATCTGGAGCTTGATGATCTGAAAAATTCCAGAAGGTTGAAGTAAGGTTCAAACCATAAAGCAGAGGACAAACTAAAACGGTGATGGAACAGGAGGGCGGTGGTGACGCAGGCCTCTAGTCCCAGCACTCGGGAGGCAGAGGCAGGCTGTCTCAGAGTTCCAGGACAGCCAGGGCTACACAGAGAAACTCTGTCTCAAAAAACAATAAACAAACAAATAAGAGAGACAAGACAAGGGTTGAGGATTTAGCTCAGTGGTAGAGCGCTTGCCTAGCAAGCGCAAGGCCCTGGGTTCGGTCCCCAACTCCAAAAAAAAAAAAAAGAAGAAGAGAGACAAGACAGTAGAGCCAAATGCAGGCAGCAGAGTTCCCAGGAGGATTCCCGCAGAGTTACCCAAGGGGTTATTGGATTTTGCAAAAAACAAATATGGATAGGTGTTGAGAGCGTCATAGAACACAAGGAGTCCTGTGAGAGGGCAGGCAGGATACTCAGAGGATAAGGTGTTTGCTGTGTGAGCGCTCACACCTGAAGCCACTGGAGGTCAAAGGAGAGAGGCAGACTCAGACTCATCGGCTGATTCCATCTGAGCCCCCCCCCCCCGTCATGCACACATCCTTAAAAAAAAACAAAAAAACATTTTTAAAAGAAATCTTAGTAGAGGGGTAAGAAAGACCAACCACAGCCCTGTCTATTCAAACCACGAAAGCCAACAGTGCAGAAGGAAGAAACATGGACTGAAGGGGACACCCACGCAGTAGAGAGCAGGAAGGCAAGAGACTGCTGTTCCACAGGACGCAGAGAATCGGGGTTGAATCTTACTTCCTGTCAGCCCCTACGATGAAGGAGAGAATGGAGACGATAGGAGAGGCGTCCTGGGCCCAGGGGTGCCCCAGAGCTCCTGCGCGCCTGAGACTCACAGGAGAGGCTGAGTGGGACTGAGAGGAGTAGCACAGGCTCAGCTGTGTGGAGGCCTTGTTGGTTGATTGGTGTTGATTCTGGTTGTTTTACAATAACAGAAGAAGCACAGAGGTGGGCTTTTTTTTTTTTTTTATAAGATTTATTTTATTCATATGAGTACACTGTAGCTGTCTTCACACACACCAGAAGAGGGCATTGGATTCCATTACAGATGGTTGTGAGCCACCGTGTGGTTGCTGGGAATTGAACTCAGGACCTCTGGAAGAGCAGTCAGTGCTCTTAACCACTGAGCCACCTCTCCAGCCCCTCTAAGGGTCGACTTCCACAGTCTTTCTAAGTGTAGCTAAGGTTTTGTTCTTATTGTTATTCTTCATTCTGAAAAACTTATTTTACTTTAGGACAAAATCTTTTACTAAGCAAAAATCCTTCTTTAATCCCCAAATTACTTTCATGCTTACATTCTGTATACTGTACACCATTTTCTCTTACTTACTGGTTCTGTTCATTTTCTTCCTTGATGTACTAAAATACTTCATGTTGAAGATCTAGTTAGGAGGCAAAGCAGCATGACATATAAACTTACCAGTATGCTAAAAGAACTAGACTGTGTACGGCATAATGTAATAATTGAAGGTTATCTGTTTGCACGTTATTCTTGACTAGGGTAGTTCTTAAAGCAGATTTCACTGTCATTTTGAATGTAAAAGAAATTATAAACATTTTTTTCTTGGTCAAACAAAAGTCCAAGAATTACAGAATGTTACATTCCAGCAAAAGCCAGCCAAGATGACAAAAGCTCCACATTGAATGACCTTCAGTTAATGAAATTATCTTAGGAGAAAAGTCAGAAGGAGGCAGAGCACACAGAGCCAAAGAACAGATTTTTAAACATTAACCCTGTGTTACCATTTGTAGTCACAAAGGCATCATCAGTTCTGAAGAACTGGGAGATAGTAAATGGTGGCTTTTGCTGAGTCTGGTGACAGCAGGCTGGACCAAGAGCACTTGTATTTTTACAGAATTTTCTTCTTTCCCAGAAGCTAGTTAGTGGTGATGAAGGGCCTATGAAGCTGTGGCCCTGAGAACCAGGTCTTTCTTGGGATTTAAGATGCTGCTGTGTGGTCCTCTAGACTTAACTGTAGTCTGTTTTCTCCTTTAGTGGTCCCATTGTTCTGCCAGAATGGTCATGTTTTTTTTTTAAAAAAAAAAAAAAAAACAAAAAAAAACAGGGTTGGGGATTTAGCTCAGTGGTAGAGCGCTTGCCTAGTAAGCGCAAGGCCCTGGGTTTGGTTCTCAGCTCTGAAAAAAAAAAAAAAAAACAAGAAAACACCGTTAAACATTTATTTGTGTGGTCACCAAAGAGTGATGACCAGGACCCACCTATCAAATTGAAGTGTGGTTGCCTTTAGTTTATGCCCACAGTACACATGCAGGGAGGTCAGAGGTGACAGCAAGAGCTGTTTCTCCCCTTCCATGCTGTAGAGCCTGGGGGATCCGACTTAGGTTGTCAGGCTTGGCAGCAGGCGCCTTGGCCCTCTGAGCCAGCTCACCAGCCTTGTACCCTTTTTAGCAGGAATTAATAAGACAAGCCTACGAGAGAGAGAGAGAGAGAGCGCGAGAGAGAGAGCGCGAGAGAGAGAGCGCGCGAGCGCGCGCACTTGGTCTTGACAGTCCCCATAAGGGGAAAAGACAGGGTATTTTTTGTCTGAGTAGGTATGACTATTTGAAGCACAAAAAATGCTTCTGTTTTATCTGCTTACATCCCAAGCATAAAGCAACCAAAGTCTTCATATTTTGCAAAAACAATTGAGCATCAGGCAGTTTTCAAGGCCCCACTACTAGTCCCAGAAATGCTGGGTACAGAGATTACACAGGGTGCTAGGCACCAGCCGAGAAGGAGAGCCTCCATGCCAGAGGAGAGGAAGACAGGGGTCCCACAGCAGTGGAGGTGGCCACAGAGTGTTAGATAGAACAGGAGTGCGAGACAACATGGACCCTATGAAGGGGCAGCCACACTTCATCCCTAGAATCCTGAGTTCCCTTAGCTGTGGACCCCACAGAGCACCCCTACACACTTATGAAAATAAAGCATGGGTTCACTTTGTAGCCACCCTTTAGTCTGGAGTCAGATAATATTCGGGCTCAGCTGACCTCACAGGGTCTCACAGCCTAAAACTTGGCCACAGATCAGTCATGAAATGATGAGATGTGGAGAAACAAAAGCCTGGTCATCTATGTGACTGTCACATCAGGAGGGGAGCAGGGAGCCTGCACTGCCTCACATTCTGCTTCCTCCCACTCCGGAGAACAATGGTAGCAAATAGCAGAGAGAGGAAGACAGGGAGGAGAAAGTGTGAGGATAGGCCCCTGCCCATATGGAGCACAGCATGGTGGCCCTCCTTTTCCAGTACTAGTTAGGAGTTCGTTTCCAGGTGTTTTTATGAGACACGTCATTAGAGGTCAGGCTTCCAATGACTGGGGCCTGACTGATGAAGTTTCTATATTTAATCTTGCTTTGGGAATATAAACAAATGAACAAGGGTTAAAAAAAATAAAAAAACAGGTTGGAGATTTAGCTCAGTGGTAGAGCGCTTGCCTAGCAAGTGCAAGGCCCTGGGTTCGGTCCTCAGCTCCGAAAAAAAGAAAAAAAGAAAAAAAAGAAAAGAAAAGAAAAAAAACAAAACCAAAAAAAACCCCAAATAAATCGACCCCAGTGCTGCAAGAGATTAAATGCAGCTGAGGAGAATTAGTGGGATGGGGGCCATAACCCAGTGGTCTTGTGTAACATGAGAAAGGCCCTAAGTTCAGTCCTGAGTACTGTGTGCCTGCGTGCCTGTGTGCCTGCTGTGTGTGTGCGTGTGTAGTATATGAAATGATAAGAGAGAGCATTTTACAAAATCAAAGAGTTAACATTCTTAGGAAACACAGTAAACCCTAAACATGAATCCATTGTTCTGTCTACAAACAGGGAAATCCTTCAAGACTACCAAACCCAGCTAGTTCACCTCTATCACAGAGACGCACTCAGCATACAAAGTGAAACCGTGTTTCTGTGTGGCTTCTGTGGACACTTGGGTAAATGATCTTTTAAACCAAGTACCAGGACCGGTGAGATGGTGCAGGGGGTAAAGGCACCTGACAACCCACGTCTCGATCCCTGGGATCCACGTAGTCGGAGGAAACCTGCAGCCCCTGGGAGTTGACTTTTGACCTTCCCATTTCTTTCATGCCAGCATGTATACACAAGCACGCGCGCACACACACAAAGAGATAACTGTAAAATACTTTAAATAAGAAACAGAATTATCGATTTGATTTGGCTCTGGGATGTAGTTTCATGGTTGTACACTTATCTATGGTGCAGGAGGCCTTCTTCATTCCCAACACTGAAAAAAAGTCTCTTTTCTTTCTAAAACTGATCCTGAAACTTATATAGGAATGCAAAGGACAGCACATCACCAAAATAAATTTCATAGAAGGAAGCTGAAAGTCTTCTCCAGTCTGGCTTCAAGATGTGCTATACTGCTTACTGTGCTCGGGACAGAGTAGGTAGTCTCGGCGAAAGCCATACCTCAAACTACTTCTGGTGCCAGACATGCTGGGGACATGGTCAGAGAGTAGGTTCACTCCTCACCAATTCTAAACGAAAAGCTGGGAGACCAGAAAGTTAATAAAGGAAACCCAGTTTATTGCAACTTCGACCTGGTCAAACTAGGAAGAGAGAAAACAAACCTAATTTCTCCGTCTTTTTTGTTATAACAGAAAAGATGAAGCAAAGGCAAGAACAGGACATAGGTGGTTCTAGTCGCAGAACTAGGAGAGCAGCCCTTCCTGTACTGAAACCCCAGGCTTCCTCATGCTCCATGTGGAAAGTCTCTGCCAGTTACATCAGTAGGCAAATGGCAACTCCCCCCCCCCGGAGCTGGGGACCAACCCAGGGCCTTGCGCTTCCTAGGTAAGGGCTCTACCACTGAGCTAAATCCCCAACCCCCGCAAATGGCAACTTTTAAAACCACAGTAGACATTGACTAGGAATTCTTTAACGGATTAGCTGTGTTCCCAATAAAAATACTCCCAAGCAGATTAAAGCATCCCCTTGGGCGAGGCTTCCTTCCAAGTAAAAAGAACAAATAACAAGGGGACTTGATTGAAACAGATGTCTTACAACATCCGAAAAATAAGATGGCTTTCAAACACCCAGCAGACAGCAGCTGAGGAAGGAGGAGGATCTGGAGATTTTGCTGGCACCAAGGACCCTTGCTGACGGTGTCACCAGTGAGGGTGTAGGAGCAGACCCCGGTCTCCCGGTAATGCTCTTAACCAGGACACATGGAGACAAACCATCTCCACAGCCACCTTCTCCCTGAGTTTAAATAGTACACAGCAGTCGTCAATGTAATGTCCATTGCAACAGCCACAGGGCCCCGGCACTGGGGAGGCAGAGTTGAAAGGATCTCTGTGAGTTTGAGGCCAGCCTGGTCTACGTAATGAGTTCCAGGATAGCCAAAGCTACATAGCAAGACCTGGTACCACCACAGAGCAACAAAACTCAGCTAGGTTTATTAAGTATAAATGTTATATCCCGATTAGTTCATTTTAAAAGTTTTAAAAGTAAAGACTTAAGTTTTATTTATTTGTTTGAGTGTTGTTGCTTGTATGCATGTACACTAGGTGTGTCTGTGAACACTGGGGATTGAACCCAGGGCTCTGCAAAACCAACAGTGCTCTTCCCCACCTGAAGTGCTGAGAAATGAGTACCTCCCATGAGGGCAGCAGGGATATGGCTGTGACGCCCCAGGACAGCCCCAGCCTTGCCAGTTCTTGTACCCACTTGCTTCACCCTCCTGTTCTACATCTTCCTGTGGCTTCACAGGGTCATTATTTGACATCTTCCCTTAAGGTCTGTGGAGGAAGCTGTAAATGCCAGTGAAGAGGAAAATGCAGGCCCTCAGCAGGCTAAGGATGGAAGTCAGCAGGTAAGCTAAAGCTACTGCCCCACCCTGTCCCCTGGGCTGCTATGTGTGCGAAGGTTCCACTCAACTATTGCTAAAGGACAGCATTACAAGGCAGTTAAAGATCTCAGTCGGCTTTGTTTGCCTGTTAGAGTCAGGCAGGACCTTCAGTCCACAAAACAGAATGAGCATTCCAGTGAGATGAGTAGACGCTTGATGACTACACAGGGGTGAGAGGAAGAAACTGAACAGAAAGTAAACTGACACCTCAGGTGACTTCCTGTGTGAGCTGACGGGGAGCAGAACCACAGGGAGGTGACTGATGGGCTCAGTTCAGCCTCCTTTTGAGACTAAGCATCATCTTAGTCACTGAATTCCTGTCCGTAGGCACCGGCCTGTTTAGGACACTGGGCCACGCCTCTCCTGCTCTCCAGGAATTCAGTTCCAAGTTAGCACACATGACTCAGTTTTTCACTTGAGTCTGGCGTGTTGGGATATTGAGCAGAAGTTTAGCCCAGAACTAAGTCTTAACAGTATTCCTTACTCACTTGTTTGCCTTGTACCCCCAAGGCTGGGGAATCTACACAACAACAACAAAGTCACTGCTTCAGCAAATGCTTACTGATGCATCCACATGGCAGGCACCAGTGTGACACCTCAGGAAACACAATGGGGAAAGAACTTGCCCCTTTGCAGAGGTGCATATATCATGACCTGGATGTTCCTCGTCTGCTTGCAGAGCTCCCTGGACCTCAGTGCTTTCCCCTTGCAGCATCCACCCTCTTCCCTCCCTTGCTGCAGACTGGGCACTCCTCAAGGGCAGGAATGGCGTGCAGTGTTCTCTGCCCCTAGAGCCTGAAAGAAAGTTTACAAAATAGGTGTCCAGCCAGTCAGCCACTGTTGGGTGGGTAGTGACTGGCTTCTTTTTTATTTTGTTTTGTTTTGTGAGACAGGGTTTCTCTGTGTAACAGACCTGGCTTTCCTGGAACTCACTTTGTAGATCAGACTGGCCTCAAATTCACAGAGATCTGCCTGCCTCTACCTTCTGAGTGCTGGAATTACGGTGTGCACCACCACACCTAGCTAGTGACTGACTTACCTGACACAGTATTAAACCAGGATGCTGCACTGTGACTACCTATGTGGTGCATGGAAACTCCTGCGACCCATCTGCAGCTGTGACCCTACTCTGCTCATGACTTACACTGGCCACCTTCTCTCTGCACTTTGCTTTCATATTTTAAACAAAGGAAGTGCTTGTAAGCACACAAACAGCCCTTCTGACGTGTGTGTGTGTGTGGGTGTGTGTGTGTGTGCATGTGTGTGCATGCATGTACGTGTCCATGTATACATTTCCTTTTCAGTCCCTTTTCTCAGTCCCAATTCTCTTTCTTTCCCTCTCCCCCTCCCTCTCCCTCTCCCTCTCCCTCCCCCTCTCCCTCTCCCTTTCCCTTTTTGAGGCAGGGTTTCTCTATGTAGCCCTGGCTGTCCTCGACCTCCCTCTGTAGACCAGGCTGGCCTCATACTCAAATAGATCTGCCTGAGTGCTGGCACTAAAGGTGTGCGCCACCACACCTGGCCCTGTTTGGCCCTTTTACAAAGATTATTTCATACCATTCTTACTATAAGTAATACCTGGGGCTAGGGATTGGGATGCAGCCTAGGGTAGGCCACTTGCCTGATGCGTGTGTAGTCCCAGGTTTGAGCACCAGTGCTTACTCCTCTCTGGAACTGTATGGTCTTCAGGAATTTTCATGTTTGAGGATTGTAGAGTGTCAACAGGCAGTGGTGGCACATGACTTTAGTCCCAGCACTCAGGAGGCAGAGGCCACCAGATCTCTGAGTTTGTGGTGCACGCCTTTACCCCAGCACTCAGGCAGATGTATTTGAGTATGAGGCCAGCCTGGTCTACAGAGGGAGTTCCAGGACAGCCAGGGCTACATAGAGAAACCCTGTCTAAAAGAAAACAAAAATCTAGAGTGTCTTGGAGCACCAATTTGTTGTCTTAAGTATTGGCTTTTTGCAAACCCCTCATCACTGTGCCTCTGCTCATCATGGGTGAACATGTGTTGGAGAGTGTTGACATTGGGAAGGTGTGTGACAAGTTATGCCCTGCTAGGCCTGTGTACACCAGCCTGCTAGAGCACTGGTTTTCAACCTGTGGGTTGAGACACATTTGGGGATAAACAACCATTTCATAGGGGTCGCATATCACATGTACTGCATATCAGATACCTATATTACAGTTCGTAAGAGTACCAAAATTACAGTTATGAAGTAGTAAGAAAATAATTTTATGGTTGGGGTCACCAGAGCATGAGGAGCTGTACTAAAGGGTGGCACGCAGCATTAGGAAGCCTGAGAACCATTGTTCTAGAGTCTCACTCAGGGCAGCTGTGTCCACATTTTGCCCTACTAAAAGTCCTTCCTAGTGATGAGAGAGACACGGGTTCTAGGAACTTTGGCCTACGTGTTATAGGGTGGGCTTAGGCTGCTTTAAAACTCTGAGACTTGCCTTCTCTTCTGACACTTAGGCACTGTCTGAGCCCCTCGAGTCCCGTTGGCTGAAGTATCTGGACCAGGACTGTGAGGGCCAGGAGCTGGACAGAGGAAGACCTGCTCTTAAGACACAGCTCTCAGCCAGTGCTGAGTGGCCAGATCTGCCCTGCAGTCCAGCCCGACCCAGGAAGAGGTGCCAAACTGGTCTCATCAGCTCTCCCCATGCTCGCACTGACTCCTGAAGGGGGCTAGTGAGCAGCTCGTAGGGGTCACTGATGGGACGCTCATGTTGTAGTGCAGTGGGTGGGCAATGTCAGCAGGCGTCACTGCAATCCTCAGTGTGTGCCACCTGGCGGAGGGGAGCAGAAGGCCAGCTCGGCCACCGGCCTGGATGCCACCAGCTCCATTCCTGAGGACGCTGAAGTAGGAGCACCGTGAGTTCGCGGATGGCCATGGAAGTGTGGCTAAAGTAATCAGTGGGCCTGGAAGTCTCTCCAGACTTCCCTGTGTCTTAGTAAGTTTCCAGAGTAGCTCTGTTAAGCTCAGGATGCTGCATGACTTTCAAAGGGCAAAAGAAATTGAGATTACAATTCAAGTAAGAATAGTCCAACAACACAAGCGGAAGAGGAGGCCCGACCGCACTGCTCTGGAGGTGGTGTGGGGACCTGGAGGGGATGAAAAGGCCCCCCCCATGTCAGGCCAGAGGACCACCTCGTTGCTCTCTGTGAGATCACTGTGTAAGAGCTTAGTGTGTTATTTCTTCTCCAGGAAATGGGATCAGAGCACAGGGCAGCCTGCACACAGCCCACGTGTCCAGGGTGTGGACAGTGGTGAGGACAACTTTCAACACCAGGTCAGTGACCGTGGAGCCAACATAGGGTTGCATGCACGTCCGCATCCACGTGAACACACATGTGCAGTGTTAGGGCTTTAAGCCAGGGCCTTGTGTGTGATAAGTATGAACATTACTGTTACGCTACGCTCCACTCCCAGCCCCATGGAATTTGTTTGGCCTTGCCACATTGCCTAGGCTGCCTCAAGCTTTTAGGCCCAGGTTATAATACCTTCTCTGTGCCTCATGAGCACTAAGACTGCACACACGAAACTTAGATATGTTCGATTTCTTCACAGTTGATGAAGAGATGTGTATACTAGAAAGTCCAACCTCTAACATGAGATTTGTGTCTTTTCTGCTTAGAGCTACATCCTAGGGCTAAGCATGGTGGCACATACCTTTAATCTCTGCACTTAGGGGACTTAGATGTACATTCAAAGCCAGTCTAGTTTACCTAGCAAGTTCCAAGGTACATAGTAGACCGTTTCCTCCCCATCCCTCCAAAAAGGCCAACTCCTGAGCCAGGTGGAATACACCCATAACCCCAGTCCTCAGGAGGCTGACGCAGGAAGAGCTGAATTCAAGGGCATTCAGACATACAGCAAGACATCATCATGGTCATCATCCCATGCAGTTATCTCACAGCCAAGAGGGCATCTTGAGACCTTGGAGTTAACTGAGGTTGGCAAGAGACAACTGTTTGATCCTGCAGAGTGGAAGAACTTTGTCAGCCTGGTCACATTAGGAGTAGCCCTGGGCTCTCATCCAGGGAAATGCACTGCTCACTTGATAGTGTGCTGATGCGCAGACCTAGCAGGCCCACTGTACATTCAGCACAGCTGAGGGTAGCTTTTGCTTTGCAGGGCTATGAAAGCCCTAGGAATGAGAGCTCTTGCTCTCTTTTACTTCCTCTGCCTCTAAGAAGTGAAGGCCTGCCCAGCTCAGCTCAGCCTCAGACTGCATGCTGAGCAGGGCACAGCACCAGAGACAAGAGTTAATTGTTGATGTTTCATGAACTACCTAGTGATTCCAGTAGGTATAGTCCCATTGTATAGATTCAAAATCATGGTAGTAAGTTACAGAGACTTTGCCATGGACCACATCCTAGAAACAAACACTACAACTGAGTCAGTGTCCAATCTCACCACAGTCTGCTGTTTTAGAGGAACTAAGACTTTTGAGGCGTCTGAGTTAACAGCAAGTTCAGTGGCAGAGCCAACGTCAGCGGCCAGTCAGTCTTCAGCATTATCTGGGCACACATTATGCAAAGATCCAGTGTTACTGTCAAACCCCTTTGTAAGCAGTGATACTGTTTCCTTTGCATCTTTGGTTTCTGAGCTGGGAAAAGCCAGGTCTAGCACCTTGTCACATCCCAGAGACCTCAGTGTGGCCACCTGGGCTCCTGACCACAGTCCAGTGTTGAAGAGATGTTCTGGCCCAGCTGGGAATGTACAGGTGGTATTGACTTCAGCTTTCTAGGTGGTAGGTGTCTAGGCCCCTTCCTGCTCACATCTCCTCATGGGGTCTGCTGATCTGACCCAAAGCTTCCAGTAGATTGTTCACTCAGTGACAGATGTCTCTTTATAGAGAGATGTGGTCCTAGGATTTATCGGGTCGGGGTAAGGCTGGGGCATTTACGAACTTGATTTGCTAAACCTCACAACAGCAGCATGTTCTTGGTCTGCAGGGATTAGCCAGAAGCTATGCAGAGCAGGAGGGTGAGAGCTGAGCATCCTGCCAGGCTGAATGGGGCTCTTTCTCTGGTTACTTCCAGGACTCCACTGGCCTGTCTGGGACAGAGCAGCAAGGCATTAGCCCTGCCCTCAGTACCACAAACCACATCAGGGAGCTCGGTTTTCCAAGGTGGAAACTACCAAGTCCTGTCACGCAAGTTAATGCCCCATCTTCTAAATGGGCACGGTTTCTCCTATCGCCTGAGAACAGTCCACAAGTGGATGGGAAACCATCAAGTCCTTTGCAGGAGGGCACCAGGCGATCTGGCCTAGCACAAATTGAGCAAGGGACTCTTGAGACCAAGACTCCAGGAGAAGGCCACTTCATCAGAGCCCCTGCCACCATCCGGCCGCCTCTAACCACTCACACTACCACCCCACAGCCAGACAAGCCTGACAGGAAGACCCCAGAGCAGCCATGGGCCATGGGGACTCCTCAAGCAGATGGTGGGCTTTTGGCTCAAGGGACACAGAAGGCTCCATCCATGCAACTGCACAACCTCTTTACAACCGGAGAGGACTTTGAGGATGACCTGTAGCCTTCACTCTGATCATACGTTACATGATCCCTCAATGCCAGTCCTCCATGTCACAGATGGGGGTGCTTTGGAACAAATAACCCAACAATAAACACACCTGTCAAACAGATTGTTTCTCTTGCTACCACTAGTAAGGATCACACGGCTGGTTAAAGTGCATATGCCACTTTATTACAGGTTACTTAAAAATCAAGTCAGAGGAAGCTACATAGGGGGTTTGTATTTTAAGCATTAACATTAGACACAAAAACTAAACTGGCCATTAAAAGGGGGAGACAGTGAATGATAAGATCTTTCAGTTGGCTTCACCTAAGTTCTCCATCACCCAGGAGCCGTAGGCCCCGGTAGCCTGCCACCTTTCACTCACTGAGGACAGTCCCCCTCTAAACATAATGGCTTTATTTGTTGAAAATAACTATCAGTTGTACTAATCCCTTTTAATAAAGAAAACACAGAAGGTTATCAGGCAGGAATGATGGACTGCAGGTGCAATGCTGGCGGCAAGAGCAAGTGGAGTGCAGCGTGACTCCACAGCTCCCTGGCAAAGGCCAGACCGAGGGAAAGCAGCGGAAGCCCAGCCACAGCTGCTTAGATCTGTGCTCAGGGGTCAGCATGTGCACACTCAGACTCTCTTCTCATGCACTTTCCTACTGCCTTAGAAGGCCTCACAGTCCCACCTGAAGGTTCTAGAAGAATGCCAAGACACTGGGCCTTAGAAGCCCTGCTACTCTACATGATGCAACTAGAAGACAAGGGAGGTGGGTTGTGGGACTTGGCCACAGCACTGTCACAATGGTGGAGGGTGCTTTGAATACTGGATCGTGTCCAGAGCAGCCCCGATGTCATAATTCTTGGTCTGTAGGAGCCTGGTGAGCCAGCCGCCTTCATCCGAGAAACCCATAGACAGCATCTGGGAGAGTGACTCAATCAGCCGGGGATCAGCCTCTGTCAAAGCAAGACAGGAAAGTAAGGAGCCCCGCAGCACTGAGAACAGAGCAGCTTCACCTTCCATGGAGACCCCTCTGCTTCAGCCTTACAGGAACCCTCACAGGCTGAAGGGACAAACAGCTTGCTTTGCAGACTTTCCAGTCTTGTCACAACTGTTGGTCCTGCCATTGAAGCATAAAACAGCCAGGAGCTATGTAGACAAAACAGTGCAGTTAATTCTGCTCAAGCTTGTAATCCCAATACTCGAGCTAGAAGCAGGCAACAGGACACCATCTCAAAACTAACCCAAATCAAAACCCTTTACAGATGATGAAATGTCCATCTCTAACTGCCTCTCTGACTCCTCCCTCTATTATTTGGCATATGTAGCATGTGTACTCATATTCACTCCCATGTGGGTGCACATGTATGTGTGAAGGTGTGGAGGCCCAGAGCTGAAGTAAGGCTCTTCCTCTATTGCTCTCTACTTGATCGAGTTAGGGTGTCTGAACCCATAGCTTACCCAGTCACATGGCCAACTTGTAATGGGAGTCTGCCTGCCTCCTAAGGGCTGGGACTATAGACAGCTGACACAACTGCTCACCTTTAGCTTTTTACACGAGTTCTGGGAACCCAAATTCTGGGCCTTACTACATGTACTTTACCTGATGAGCCAGTTCTACAGCTCCCATAACCCTGCCTTGTTTTTGTTTTGTTTTGTTTTGAAACCAGGCTGTGACTCCATCCCAGAGCCTTGCACATTTAAGCTAAGCAGTCTGTCATGGAGGTGCAGAGGGTGGCCTTGAACCCATGACAGGGTACCTCCCCCAGACTCACCCATGCAACAGTTTGCTGCCTCTGCTCTTTGCAAAGAAAATACTCTTTGAAGCCCAAACACCAGATGTGGCCCAGAGATGAACCACCCACTTAAACCCTGTTGCTCTGGGGTAGCCAGCTGCCTCTTCCACAGGGCATCCACTTGGGACTGCCCATCCCTGTCCAGCACTTTACACAAACTTCAGTCTGGCTTCCACTGGGGCCTTGGCTGTGGTACCTGCCAGTAAGGTTTACAACCCCCACCCCTGAGGAAAGGGTGTGCAGTCTGAGTCCACTTCATAGCTTGTAGCCATGCAAAGCCAGCGTTGCCTTCCCTGTCCCATGTGCCTTCTCAGAACCCCTGGGCATTGAGATCTAGGAATTCCTAAAAATGAGATGAGGTTACTGCTGCTTGATGCAGACGGAGTGTGAACCATGTTCTAGTTTTCTCTAATGTCAGCTGGCAGTGACAGCTGTCACTGCAGGTCATGTCCTGAAGACAAGCCACCTGGAGTACTCAAAGACTAGGGCACCACCTTAACCCCCAAGCCAGGCTACCTCTTTTGTGTTGACAAGACAGGACAGGACAGGACACTGTGAACGCAAAGAAGGAAAAGGAAACCTCTGGTGACCACATGCCTGGTGGGAGATGTGGGTACAGGGCGGCTTCCTTCAGCCCTGTGGGGCCTTCCTGTGAGGGGTCTAGAGAGCTTGGCCCTTCCGATTCTGGCATCTGTAGAGACTGGAGTTCACCTGTGGATGGGTCCACTTCTTTAGAAGACAAATGCGTCCAGTCGTCATCCCCTCCTGAGCAGTTATCCGACTCCATCTGTTCCTGGAATACAACCTGCTGTGAGCGGCAGGGCCTGAGCCACTGACAAGTCCCACCCTCTGTCTGCTCCCAGCAAAGTGTGGCCCATTCCAGGCACTGGAGAGCTGCCTGCATAAGACAAGACCTGGGACCTCATTCATGTCAGGTAAGGCTCAGGGTGACTGAAGACACACACCAGAGACAGCAGGAGGGACAGGACCCCTCAGGCTGACGCTAGCAGACCTACCTCTGGCTGTCCCACCGACTCCAAGGCTATCTTCTTCATCTGCTCTGTCAGAGACTGAGCAGGGCCCTCCCCGGCCCCGTCAGGTTTGCTGACTTCCGAAGAGCAGCTGCTTGGCTGAGTACCACTCTTATCTTCTGTGCCTGTGCTGGAACTTTCTGCAGAGGTGGGTGTCAGGCGGCTTCTCTTCCCTCCATGTTCCACATCAATGTCAACCTCGATGCCTAGAGAGGAGAAGGAATCAAGCTGTCAAATCCAGAGGCCTTCCTGCATCTATCTCTGGGATCTGGGATCTGTGGGCTGAGGAAGTGCTTTCAGACTCTGTCCCCAACAGAACGGATTAGGGCACAAGCAGCCAGCACAAGGATGCAGTGGCTGGCCTAAACCCCAGAGCCACATAGCTCTAGATATGACCAGATAACTAGGTGACATGACAGACCATGTGACAACCCCACAGACCAGAAACAAAGAGCTGAGCTTCTCCCAATCCCAGCCTTGTTAACACACCATGCATCACTTTAGCCCTTTCCCTTCCTCCAAACCAGTGCCCCCAGGAGGAACCTGTTTCTCCCAACCCAATAGGAAACCAGGCTGCAGAGGCCAGGCCAGTACTATACATGGGCAGAATGCCTAGCCATGACTGCTGGAGGCCACGACACACAAGGCCTCATGAAGTGACAATTACACCGGACTCCAATGTTTAGCTCAGTGTGTGGCCCTGAGGCTGGAGAGCACCCAGCCAGTCTAGCAGCAGGCACATGTTTGTGGTGGGGGCTTAGAGACCCAGGTTCACTTGTGCTGCTTTTCTAATAAATGAACCAAAGGACAGCACCCCACAGCTTCACCAGTTCCTTCCCAACCACACACCAACCCACCTGAGTCCCACTGTGGGCCTTTCAACCCCCACAGCCCTAGTCCCCCTGGTTCAAGTTCACATTTGTTTATTTCCTACCCTGTCAATATTTACCTTCCTTTCCCTGTCCTTTTAAGAGACAACCTTTGGCTTAAAACAAATACAAAGCAGTATTTCCACTCTTAACACTGTGGAAATGTGTGGATGTCGCTTGTACTGGGCTTTTGTCTTCTCTCTACTGTCAAGGCTATATCTCCCCTCTGTATCAAGCTTCCTGAGTCTTCTCCAGAGGCTTTCTCATTTTTTGTGGTTCATGGCTGTCAGGCGCTGATCAGGTCTGGCTGTTCCTTGGAGAGCATACTCAGTGGTCAGCCCTCCCCAAGGCACATGGGACTTACCCCTGACATTTTCTAGCAAAGGTTCCTGACTACTCAAAGGTGGAGTTCCTAGAGGGCTGACCCTGTGAGATAGTCGTCCACGGCTTCTGATCCTAAAGACACCAGCAAGACACTGTTGGCAGGACCAGGACCACTGTCAGCTTCACATACAGAGCATCCAGAGGCAGGCACCAAGAAAACCCAGCTACCAGGAGCTGGTGTTCTTTGTTAGAGAATTTGGCCTCCCCTCAGCAAGGATTCTTCAGCTGTTGTCAGGCCAGTGAGGCTGAAATGCTGGGCCACTTGTCCCTTTGCTCGTTCCTGATGCCCATTTCCAGGCTGGTGCCTTAGCTTGTGTAGCAGAAAGGTCAGGTGCATCACGTACTGGACATGAAAGCCATCAGCTGGCTGTGTGGGGCCCTGGAGCTCTCTAACAGACTCTGTTGCTTTCCAGGACAGAATTTGTGTATGTGTAACCCTGGTTGCTCTGGAGCTCACTCTGTCCTAAGTACAGGTTGTGTATGTGTAACCCTGGCTGTTCTGGAACTCACTCAGGTTGGCCTCTAACTCAGAGATCTGACTGCCTCTGCCTTTCAACTGCATGGTCCACCACAGCCCAGCTCTACCAAGCTCTTATGAAAGGTTTTCTAGCTGCTCGCTCTCTTGTCCCTTGGCCTGTCACTCCCATCCTTCCTTCACAGTAGCAGGTGCAGGGTCTTGCCATGGGTTTTTGTTTTTTTGACACAGGTTCTCGCTGCATAGCTCCCGGTGACCTGGAATTCTCTATATAGACTAGGTAGGCCTCAAATTCAGAGCTCTACCTATTTTCCTGGTGCTGGAACTAAAGGCAGGTGCCATCGTACCCAGCAGGGTCTTGCTTCTTATAAGGGTTACCTGAACTACTTCTTCTTTTTCTTCTTCTTTCTCCTCCACCTCCACCACCTCCTCCACCTCCTCCTCCTCCATCACCACCACCACCACCACCACCACCACCATTTATGTGCATGTGGAGGTCAGAGGAAAACCTATAGGATCCAGGTCTTCCCTACCATGTGCGTGAAATGTTGCTCAGCGATGGCGTGCCTGTCTACCACACAGCTCTGGGTCCAATCTCCAGAGCTACACATAAAATGCTCAAGCCAATAAAAATGTCTCTTGAGCTGGTCCCCAACACCCACACCCAGTTTTCTAAGTAACTGAAAAGAGCAGGAGCAGGAGCACGAGGGTTGTAGATTAGGGATTTCTCAAATAATAAATCCCCAAGACTGCAGAGCTTTGGAAAATCGTTTGACGGTCTGTGACCTGTTGTCCCCAAAGCCTATGGTTTTCAAAGAACCAGTGAAGGAAGGCCCTGTGTCCCAGTGATCACAGCCTCCGAGCCACACAGTGCCCGCACATGCCAGTTCTTCCTTGGCTGGTTCTCATACCACCTACCAATCAGTAACAGGCCCTGGCTCTGGCTCACCCAACCTCTGCCTTCTGGGAGTGCGTGCCAACTCCTTCCCCTCTAAAGTGAGCCCTGATTCTCTCCCAGCTACAACCCAATTGAAACTCTGCCACTTCAACCTCCTTGGACAACAATGAAAACCTGGTTCTCTCAAGAGCTTCTTCCTCCAGTGTCAAGGCCATGTGGTGTAACCGAATGAACTGCTTTGTCTGTTTTTTGGTTTTTTGGTTTTTGGGTTTTTTTGTTTTTTTTGGTTTTTTTTTTGTTTTGTTTTGTTTTTTTGATGCTGGGAATTGAACACAGGGTTGTAACGCTCTATGACAGCTACAGCAAGCACGTCTCATCCTCAGCTGTTCAACTTAACTGCAAGGCCAGTATGTTCCTGTTGTCTCAAAGCTGCACCTGAGGAAGCATGAGCGATGGCCTCGGCCTGCAGCAAGTGGTGGTCATGCCTGTGCACAACAAGCTGGAGCGGAGATTGGTGGGGCTGGCACACCCCTTTCATCCGCATTGCTTTAAATACTGGACACAGCCTTTGCACAGTGGCCCCTGTGGCCACCTATGAACACTGCAAGTGTAGTAACCGGATGTGTGTGGGCAAACACCTTCTAAACCACACCAGTGTACCCGATAGCCAGAGCCTAGGATCACAGTATAGAGGTGACACAGGGCCCCCCACCTCAGCAGACCTCAGCTGTGTGGATCCAGGCATGGCCCAGAGCACTTGCCTTTAGCACCTTCTCCCTGCTCTCACAAAGGTTTGGGGTTCTCAAATGAGGAAAAGAAACCCTAACACTTGGTAGACCAAGGAAGAATTACATACGTTCAAGGTCAGCCTGGGCTAAAGTGAAGACTTCTCTAAAGAAAAAAAAGAACAAATCAAAATCAACTGCCTGCTTTCAAGTCTACACAAATACAACTCACTTGGCTCAGAAAAAGCAGGCTGCTGTTACCCCAAGCTGGGATAAGCTCCCCCATCTGCTAATCCATCTCCTTCCCTACTGGTTCTAGATGCTTTGTGAAGAAAGTTCAAGAATCAGCCAGGAGCTCAACCTTCCTTCAGGCGCCCATGCCAATCTGCAGCAAGGCTAATTTTACAGGACAAAACCCTGATGGTGCCCAGCACACATATCTGCCCCAGCCTCTGCAGCAGGTCAGGGAAGCTGCCAAAGGCCATTTGCACTGAATCACAGTGCAACCTGATTCTCTCTCAGCTACAACCCCTGTGGTTTGAAGAATGGCCCCATAGGCCCATAGGGAATAGCACTATTAGGAGGTGTGGCCTTGTCGGAGGAGGTGTGTCACTAGGGTGGGCTTTGAGGGGTCAGACTCTCAAGCCAGTTCATATCCTGCTGCCTGCCCATCCAGATTAGAACTCTCAGCTCCTTCTCTCCAGCACCATGTCTGCCTGCTTGCTGCCACGCTTCCTGTCATAGCAATAATGGGTTAAACCTCTGAAACTAAGCCTGTCCCAGAGAAATGTCTTTCTAAGAGTTGCTGAGGCCAGGGTGTCTCTTCACAGCAATAGAAACCCAAACTAAGACAGTCACCAAGCCACTAGGGTGTCTCACAGGATGGCAAGGAAGCTCACTCACCTAGAGGGCTGAGGGCAGCTGCCACGCTCTCCCCCACATTCTTCAGGAAATTGACATTGGGATCCTCTGATGGAGCAGAAGCTGTTGATTTTTACAAGAAGAAAGATGACCTCTAATTCTGTGACCCTGCCGCCTACCACTGTCCCAGGACTTGGGTACCAAGGTTCCTGTCATCTGGGCAATCCCTGGCTTGGGACTGCCTGACCACACTTGGTGTTTCCTCCTCTTTGGAAGCTTGGTCCCCTAGTGGGTCACATGTTGGGCCTCTCTGGCTTCTGTACCAGAGGCTCAGTACAGCCAATGTATAAATACTAACCTTGTCCTAGATGTGCAGTTTACTTAAATCATGTGCTGGCACAAGTCTATAAGCTAAGCCACCAGAGGCTGAGGAAGGAGAAGCTCAAATTTAAGGCCATCTTGGGCTACATAGTGAGTTCTAGGATACCCAGAGTTACAGAGAGACTCAAGAGGGATAAATAAATAAATAAATAAATAAATAAATAAATAATCAATCAATCAATGGTTGGAGAGGTGGCTCAGAGGTTAAGAGCACTGACTGCTCTTCCAGCGGTTCTGAGTTCAATTCCCAGCAACCACATGGTGGTCACAACCATCTGTAATGGAATCTGATGCCCTCTTCTGGTGTGTCTGAAGATAGCGACAGTGTACCCACACACATGAAATAAATAAATCTTAAAAAAAAAAAAAATCAAAAGACAGAATCCCCAAATCTAGAATGTGGGCCTACTTGTGAGCTCTTTGCTTTCAGGTTTTTGAGACAGGATCTTATGCCAAGGTTGGCCCTGAATTCCTGACCCTCCAGCCTCCTCTTCCTGAGACCTGAGATTATAGTGTATGTATGTTCTGCCACACCTGGCTTTGTGACCATGGGGTTTTTTTGTTTTGTTTTGTTTTTGTTTAAAGATTTGAGCAACTTTGGCTCTGTTATTTCCAAGTTAACCCAAAACAAAAGAAAACACGTTCTAGAAATCCAGCCACCTACCCATACCTCAGGGCAGCCTAGAAGGGCAGGGTGGGCCATTTAGGGAAATTAATGGACTTAGGCACTTATAAAACAGGGGTGCTTTGTCTCTGCGGGGTTAAGAGGATTTGATGCCATGGATGAGGACAGAGTGTAGCACAACAAAGGAGCCCTTATTTATTATGTGCAAGGCCCTAGGTTCAACCTCCATACCCCCAAAGACCAAAAAAATTAAACGGAGGTGTAATGTACAGCTGATTGTAGGAACTTCTGGACTTTTGGCCAAGGGTCCACCTGAACAAGCTGGCTACTTATGACACCTAAAGCCAGTGCAAACACCAGCCTTACCCGACTCAGCTGTGGGGCAAGGGCGACCATCCCCTGCACGAGGAGGACGTGGGCTCCAGTTCCCTGGTGGGCCCATCTCCCAGCCAGGCCAGCCAAAGTGCCCATGTTTCAGCTTCCGAAGCCAGCGGCTATGAGAGAAGCTCTGGGTAGGAGAAAGCAAGGCAGGGCAGTGAGGGGTCAGGGTTTCCAGCTCCCACCACCCTGTCCAACACCGCCCCAGGACTGCAGAGAACCAGCTCACATCAGAGAGGTGGCCAAAGGGGTTGGGAAAGATGAGCTTGCTGTGCTCCCTGTGCAGGCCCTTCCCCTCGCAGACGCTGCACAGGTCGTAGTCAGGGCACACACTGCACTTATAGCGAGTTCCCACCACAGGCCCGTTGCAACCATCACAAATCACGTTGGGGTGCACCATGCTTCGGGCCTCCTGAGCACATGGGGGGCGATGTTCCCGTCGGCACTCCTTCTTCTCTGCAGGGAGAGTCCAAGAGTCCAATTTAGTTGCAGGTAAACCACTTAGGAGGCCAAGAGGTACCAAGCCCTGCTCTGTTCAACACCCATGGCCACACAGCAGGACCTTTGTACCTCTGACACCTCCCAACCCCCCTATATCCACCCCAAGGCATCAGAACTCATCTCTGTCCTCGAGACAACTCAGACCCCTGAGCCTTAGAGGAAGCCCAATGGGAAGTACCTGGATGCAGTCTTTACCTTTAATGTAGATGCGGAAGATGTCATCTTTCACATAGGACATGGCCATTGTCAGTTCCTCATCACTGGAGAAGGCGACCAAGTCCCCATCCTCATCTAGATTGTTTAGGAAACAACATATCAGAGCCAGGGACACAGCTCATTGGTGGAGCATGCAAAAGACTTAGGTGCCATTCCCAGAACTAGAGCCAAAAGCCAAAAGAGCAGCACAGGTACCCAGCATCTGCTGGATGCCCGCTGCTATGTACAGGGAACCCAATGGTAAGGGACATCTACAGAGGCTCTAGACACAATCTGAGTGCTGGAGCAAGCAGCCAGATGGCCACTCATTCTGATATGGCGTGAGTACATGTTCTAACCCAAGTCCTAGATCCGGTACATGCACAAGGCAGAGCATATGTCATGTGTGTAAGGGTCCAGCTTCCTGCCACAAACCACTGGGCCACCTGTGCCCTCAGGCCACACGTAAGTAGGCCAGGTCCATTTTCACCTGGGAGATTCCAGCCACTACCCTGTCCTGACGGTCCAGCCCTTCAAAGGCCTCAGGCTTCAGAAGGAAAGGAGGTAAGCCCATCTGTCCCCTCCCTTCAACTACGTGACCAGAAACCACTGTGCATTCAGACGCTGTCTAAGTTGTTCTGAGGTTGAGGTTGCTCTGTTGGTTTTGTTTTTGTTAATTCTAGGTTTTCTGTGCCCTGCCTGGCCTGAGACTGCTTAGAACAGGACAGCCTCCAACTTGTGTAGGTGAGCCTCCTTAGTGCTGGGATCACAAACATATGCAACCAAGCTGCCAAGTGGTTTGGGTTTTTTTGTTTTTTTTTTTCTTTTTTGCTTTTTGATATTTACTTTTACATATGTATGTACGCACTTGAACACACAGACACACACACACACACATGCACACTTATGTGTATGCATGTGCCACGAAGGCCATAAGAGGGTGTGGGATCCCCAGGAGCTGTAGTTGATATGAGCGCTAGGAACAGAACTTGGGTCCTCTGGAAGAGCAGCAAAGGCTTTAACCACTGAGTCATTTCTCAAACCCATCTGCTTTCATTTTTACGTTAGCACACAGGTACTGGGAGCGCAGCCATATATTTCTATGTCAGTACAAACAGTCTTCAACCACCTCATACAGGACAAACCACACATCTGCAGGCTAGGATATATATATACATATATATATAATATGTATATATACATATATATACATATATATATGTATATATATATCAGGCTAGGCTATACACACACACACATGTAAAATTTATAAAAAAAAAAAAAAGAAGATTTTTAAACCGAATGTGATAATAGTTATATAACTCACTTTTTAAAAAAGGCAAGGAGTTGGGGGGGCGGGGGGGGGGTGGTAGCTCAGTCAGTCGAGAGCCTAACATACATGAGGCCCTAGCACAAAGATGACTCGGAAGGACATTAAGACCTGGGTGAATTGTACTGGACCTAGGTTAAAACTCACTTACACTGAACATTTTTTGTCCAGAATAATCCCTATGATTCCTGCACTGGAAAGCTGAGACAAGAGGATTGAAGTGAGGCCAGCCTAAACCACTCGTAAATTCAAGGCGAATCAGGCTACGTGGCTTTATCTCAGAAAAGAGACAGACTGATCAACCAACCTGGCCTACCCACAGTCCTCCATAAAGAGATCTCAATCTTATCCCCTCCCAGGGGGAGGGCCTTGTCCACTAGTCTCTTGTCAACAACTTCTAGCTCCACCCCATGCAGCCATCAACCACTGCAACGCAAGAGACGGAGCTAGTTCCGGGGTCCCCTACCTCCCTTCCCACGGGCTGCCCCACCCCGCCCCCGCCGCTTATTTACCCGCGTCACTGCTCTCCACCCCTCCTCCACATCTGCCGGGTCCCAGCTCTTCCGGGCCTTTAACTGAACCCATCACCTGATGATACGGGGAGCAAGCGAACCGCGGGATGTCAGCTGTAACCTGAGCGGCCGCCTTACTACCCTGTCCCCGCGGGCAGCCAGAGGACACGCCATCGCGTCCTCGCCCAGACCTGATACTCCGCGGCGGGGGAGGATGGCTTCCCCGCCCCGGGCCCTTACCGCGGTAGTGCGCCTGAAAGCCTCCAGGCCGCAGCGCGGGGAACAGCACAGCCACCCGGCTCAGCAGCCTCTGGCAGGGCCCCGGGCCAGCCGCGGCTTCCGCCTCCGGCTCCGGGCTGAAGCAGAAGCTGAAGCGGCGGATCTCGCGGGCCGCCTCCTCCTTGCCCAGTAGATAGGCCTTCACCGTGAGCGACGCCATAACCGCAGACTAGGTGCGGAGGAAACAGCTGGGCAGCGGCGGCTCCGAGAGCCCAGCTTTTATAGGATACGGGGGGAGCCCCGCCTCGTGGGGGGCGGAACCTCTCTGAGCTCCGCCCCTCCCCGCTGTCCGGGCGGACGCTCGAGGGCCCTTGATAGGACCCCTGACAGGTATGGGGGCGAGACGCCCCCACCGCCTCCTCTTTTTCTTTCCCTCCGAATGCATGGGTGACCCCAAGAGACCAGCCTCAGTCTCAGTTCGCTGGGAAAAGGGCCGGTAAGTATCCGAGCCTAGGCTCCTCCCAGGTTTGGGCCTGCTTATGACTCAGCAGTGTAGTCCCCAAGCCAAGGGGGATGGATGCCCAGCACAGAGGCTCAGACGACACAGATGCCTACTGTCAGGTAGCCATTCCTTGGCCAAACAAGCTGTTTCACAGGATACTGTTCCAACCCTCCCAAACTTAGTGTCCCCCGTAGTAGCCCTCCACCCTACTCTCTCTTCAGGCATCCACCATGACCAGGCCCTCACTGAATAAAGGGACATCATCCATGTTAGGCCTGATCCAATTTGACAAAGACTGGGTGTTGGACTAGCACTGGTGACTTCTCACAAACCCACCCTGTAGGAGGGGTAGCCAGAGCTCCAGAAACTGCAATAGTCACCACTACTAAGACTGAGATTCCTCACAACAACCCACATAATACACACACACACACACACACACACACCACAGCACACAGGCTCTAAGGGGGGAGGGGAAGGAGCATGTATCTCAGGCCTTAGTGGTTTCAAAGAGCACAAAGGAATCAGACCACCTGCCCTCCAACTAGGAACCAAAATACAGGCTTTAGCCAGTCCTGTGACACAGGCTTGTTATCCGGGCTGTTTGAGATGCTGAGGCAAGAGAATACCAAGTTCAGGGTCTGCCTGAGCAGCTTGGTGAAGCTGTTTCAAACTAGAAAGTGATCTAAGTACTTGGGAGGCCAGAGGTTCCGGAGTTCAAAGCCAGCCTTGGCTACAAGAAGCCTCTCAAAAAAGGGGGAGGGGAAGGGGCAAAATAAAGAGGCTGTCTATGCAGTTTAGTTAGGGTACAACTCATGGGGATTTAGCTTAGCATGGATATACCCAGGGGGATTTTAGCTTAGTAGGAACACAGTTCATGAGGATTTAGCTTTGCATGGATATACCCAGGGGGATACCACTAATGGGAATTTGGTGCATAGGGATTTGGTGCTCAGTGACAGAGCACCTGCCTGGTATATGTCACATCTTAGGTTCAACCCTCAGCACGAAGGCCAAAACCAGGAAATGCTGCTTTCTGTGGCAAAAGTGACCTGTTAGCTAGCATGATGACACACATCTGTAATCCCAGCACTTGGAAAGCTGAGTCAGGAGGAATTCAAATTGAAGGCTAGGCCCAGGCTTGCATAGTAAGTCCTACTCTCAAAACACAAATTAAATGAACAAAAAGTAAAAAGAGCTCTTAGCAGGAATCCAGTCGTCGTGGGAAGGTTAGAGGCCACAGGGGAATGTCACCCTGTAAGGCCTTCCAGGCATGGTCCTGTCAGTAAGACTCAGACCTGCTGAGTCAAACTCATGGGGGAAGGTCATGCTGGGCAGAATTGGAGCTCAACTCCTCTCCCTGAGGCAGGGTCTCCAGACCAGCTTCCTAGGGCCCATGTTCCAGTTCTCATGTTCTCCCTGGACCTCTCTTGGAGTTGGTTTTGTGGGAACAGAAAAACCTGAAATTTTAGGAAGACTCAGTGATGGACAGTGATTTGCCACACACGTGTGACTGCTATTTCCCTGGTGGCTGGAAGGTTCACACCTATTGCCCAGGAGGGCAATCCCATTTTAGGCTTGCCCCTGCAGCAGTTGATAGCCCAGGAAAAGGCCCCTGATCCTGCAGAACCCTGCCCCCCCACACACACACACACCCCAAGGCAGAGGACAGTGGGGTGGGGGCTCAGAGGCTGCATCCTAATGGCAGCTGCTGGCCAAGCATGACTCAGCAGCCTAGTGGCCTGATAGCCTTAAAGCTTCAAGCAGGCCAAACGTCCTATGGAACATCTGAGCCAGTGGGGAACCTTGAGGAACTCCTTTACTTTGTCACCAGTGGGAAAAAGAGAAATGTCAGGAAATGGGGCCCTGGGGCAGTTGGCCTAGAGACTCCTGCCTCTGGGAGGTGCCCTGGGTTCCAGGCCAGCTGTCTATAGCCACTCAGGCTCTCTCCTCAGTGCGCAGGCCAGACAGGGAGGTAAACAAGGCGGTGGCTGGGGAACCCCCTAGCAGGGCCCTCTCTGCTTGCTGTGGTCAGGTGGCCTGGGCAGCTATGAGTCAGAGCCCCGTGACTATGGTCATAACAGGGGGATCCCAAGCTGCTGCCGACAGACAGAATGGAGGATGGGTCTTGGGAGGGGTCTCTGGAGAACCCTACAGCAGAGTGAGCTTTCAAAGGACAGGGTGGCCAGGATAAGTCAGACCAGGCATCTTGCCAATGTTCGATGTCTTTTTCATGAATCCACCTGTCCCTCACCCACTGAAGCATAGACTAGAGGAAAGGAGAAAGCTAGGCCCCTGAATCAAGACAGTACTTTTGGCCATCTTTGGGCAGGTGACTAGCCTTGTCTTTGAAATGGGTCAGGAGTGGGAGGACCTGAGCCCCTCCCTAGGGGATTCCCCACAGGTGTGCTAATAGAAGCTACCAGTGAAGTAAATGTAAGTGGGTTGAGGTGGGTGAGTGGGGAACACAGGCGAGACCTGAGTTAAGAGGTAGGTTCTGTGACAGGAGCAGGAGTGGCCCAGGACCTCTGTTGTCTGTCTCCTTGGGTTCCCCCAAGGCTTGGCAGTGGTTTCCTCACTGAGGCTGTCTTCAGACACACTAGAAGAGGCCATCAGATCCCATCACAGATGGTTGTGAGCCACCATGTGGTTGCTGGGAACTGAACTCAGGACCTCTGGAAGATCAGTCAGTGTGCTTCACTTAACCCCTGAGCCACCTCTTGATTTGTATTGTTAAGTCTCATGTGGTCCATATGTCCAGAAATGAGCTCAAGCTGGACTACAGAAGGATTTCTGGTGGTTAAGTAAAAGCCAGCCTTCCTCGGGAACTTATAAAATGGGTTTTACCCCCAAAAGCAGTCATGGCTGAAGGATCATGGTTTCTCCATCGACATATGTCTATATCGAAGCCCTTCATGGCCTCCAGGCTCCCTACTCACAAGTACTTGTTAGACATTTCAGAGACCCCATTCTGACCCATGTCACTTCCCCGGGGCTCCTTTCCCCAGATACCTGTTTGTGTCTATATAACAGTAAGGTTGGGCTGGAGAGATGGCTCAGAGGTTAAAAGCACTGACTGCTCTTCCAGAGGTCCTGAGTTCAATTCCCAGCAACCACATGGTGGCTCACAACCATATGTAATGAGATCCAATGCCCTCCTCTGGTGTGTCTGAAGACAGCAACAGTGTACTCATATACATAAAATAAATATATAATTCTTAAAAAATACAAAAAACAGCCAGGTTTCCCCTGCCCACTTCCCCAATATCTCTTGTTATCTCTGGCCACCTCCACTGTCCTCTCCCGCTCTCCTGCCTCCCCAGCCCTGGCCATGTCAACTCTGCTTCTGGTTTTCTCTGCCCTGAACTCTTCCAGATGCCTGGATATTCTCTCCCTCTCCTTTACAATAAAAACTTCCCCTAAGAATGGAGCAGTCGCATGGCAGTTTCTTTACCACACTGCCTAGTTTATTGAGTTGTGGGAAGAGGAGTCCCTGTGAGGAGTACTGGTCAACTGAAGCCAAGGCTGCTGAGGATTCAGGTCGAGATGCTTAGACCATTCTTAAAGAGACTGGGAATCACAGGGGCACAGCCCCTGTTGATCCCCACTGCACCCAGGCCCAGGGAGAAGAGTTTCTCTGTGAGAATGCTCATCTATGGCTGGGCAAGGGCCGTCATTCTCCTCTCCTCACTGATACTGAGTGGCACACCCCAAGTTTCCAGATATGCCCAGCTCATTCTTGCTGGTACTTCTCCCAGACTCTCACCCAGTCCGGATCCTTTTCTCCCCATTTGTCTGGTGGTTTGTCTCCTCAGGAGTGCCTTCCCTGTCCACCCCTAGGAGCACCTCCAAGTACTGGTCATCATGTCGTCACTTCCTTCTCCGGTTCCTACGTGGCCTTGCAATGCTTTTCTCAAGTCTGGTTGATATTCTTTGGGCTGTGGATTCAAGAGTCCAGATGAGTACCCTTCAGCTTTAGGCCCTGCATTTCTTGGAAGTTTCGGGAACAAAACCCAGGGCCTCTCCTCATGCATATTAGGCAAGCACTCTGCAACCCCAGCCTCTCCTTTTACAGAAGCACAATCGTGAGGTGTCTGGCTCTGCAGCAGGGAGGGGGACGCATCCCAAAGGCTTTTTAGATTATTGTAATAGAAAACCTGTGGAGGGAGTTACTTAATGCCAAGTTGTCAGGGGCGATGGAATCTAGGGACCCTTCGGTTCCTCTGGAGTTGGACCACCCACTGTGATGAAAGAGGTCCACCCTGAGGCCAGGATTTAACTCTAGAATGAATGCACATTGACGTTGGGGGAGCAAGAGGAGGGAGGAGGGAGGCTGGACCTAGAGGACAATACACAGGCTTGGTGGAGACGCTGTTAGCTATACCCAGAGGGGAAAGGGAGGCAGAACAAGGCCCAAGATGAGTAGTACATAGACACAAGGCCTGGTACCCCACGTTAACAGAAAACTCCCTGTTAACTTGTCACTCTGGGAGCCAACCCCCAAAGGACAGAGGAGGAGCCCCAGAGGGAGGGCTGCAAACCCCCTGGGGGGAAGCTGCTCTCCACTGTTCCCAAGGGTATGTGCTTGTGTCCCCAGCTTTGGGAGGTCTCCTTCACAACTGAAAATGCCAGCTGACTTGTTTTCAGTCTGTTTATTCCAAGCAAGGCCACCATTCTGCCTCCTCTCTGATGCTGAAGTGGAACCTGTGCACGGCCCTCTCCTGGGTGCTGCACCCCTAGGTACAGTATCTGAGCCTCAGAAAAGCATAGGCAAAGGGGGCTGATGACTTTATTCCCTTTCTGGATTTTTTTTCAAACTGAGATTTCGCCCTTGTGATTGAGGCTCCCAAAGCTGGGAGCCAGACTACATGTTGAGAAAGATTCTGGAAAGATAAAGGCAGAGCTGGGGTGGAGGAGCTGTGAGGAGATCAGAAACCTCTGTCTTAGGCAGCTCAAAAGAGCCTGGAGCGGCACCTGTGAAAAACTGTTCAAGGACAGATGGGGGCTGGGCAGTTAAGGATGGGAGAGCGGTCAATGTCTCCCTAGCTAAGGAAATCTCAGAGCAATGATGTCCCAAGCTGGGGTAGCACTGTCATCTCAGGACTTTCAGTTACCTGTGCTGCACGCAGCGTTTTGGGGACCGTCTTCTCTCCTGAGCTCTGGCACTCAGATTGTCCCTCACCTAACTCCTCCCTGTTTGGCCTCCAGAGATACGCAGTGCCTCCATGCTCTTGTGTCCCTGTCTCACTCTAGTTGTGAACACCCCTTTGCTTGACCAATGCTCCCAAGGGAACCTTTACCAGTATTTGTGAAGTGCCTGGGTGCCTGGATGTTTAGCTAATGTTACGCCAATTAAATTAAAAAAAAAAAAATCAAAGCTGCAGTTAGGCATCATAGTGTAATCCTAGCTACTCATGAGGCTGAGGCAGGAGGATCAGAATTTCACCGTCTTAGTGAAATTCTTTTTCAAAATTAAAAAGTAAACGAAAGTCTTAGGGTATAACTCAATGGTAGAGTACTGAGTACTTGCCTAGCATACAGGAGGATCTAGATATAATCCTCAGTAACACACACACACACACACACACACACACACACACACACACACACACACACGAGTAAAATTACAGAAGGTATCATGGTAGCCAATGTTTTAGACTAGGTTCTTCCACCAGGCCCAATAGACTAGATGAAAAATCAAAATGGAATCAATCGAGACGGAGAGAGATGGCTCAGCGGTTGAGAGCACTGACTGCTCTTCCAGAGGTCTTGAGTTCAATCCCCATCAACCACATGGTGGCTCACAACCATCTGCAATGGGATCCGATGCCCTCTTCTGGTATGTCTGAGGATAGCACCAGTGTACTCATATACATAAATAAATATATCTTTTAAAAAAAATGGAATCAATCAGCTCCCTGTGGAGGGTCAGAAGATGTGGGAACAGGGAACAGGGAGTTGGGGGTAAATAGAGACAGAGTCCACGAGATTCAGACTCCTGAGACCAGCATCAGAATGCAGATCTAAGTTTATTTTTTTTGTAAAGATTTATTTATTATATATGAGTGCACTGTAGTAGCTGTCTTCAGACACACCAGTAGAGGGCACCAGATCCCATTACAGATGGTGGTGAGCCACCATGTGGTTGCTGGGACTTGAACCCAGGACCTCTGGAGGAGCAGTCAGTGCTCTTAACCACTGAGCCATCTCTCCAGCCCCGGATCTAACTTTGTTATTACAGGAGCTTATCTATAACTTTTTAGCCAATTGGGGTATGGTATGTGTTCAAGGGCAAATTGAGGTGAAGCCCGTGTTGCTTAGCAGAATCTGAGCTGCCTGTCTTTGAGCCTGTAGGGGAGGGTCCAGTCCCCCATGGAGATTTCCAAGCAAACAAGAGAAGCTACCTCCGCCCTGGCCTCAGGTCCTTTGTGGTCTCACTGGTGTGCCGGAAGCCACGTCAGCTCAGACACCGGTGCGGTGGATCAGGACTCTTCAGGGAGCTGCAGGAGCCTGTGGCTCTCCCCTCTGTCCCACTTCGTCCTCCACCAGGTTTCTCTCCACATCCCCTACAAGAAGACAGCTTTCGGGATCAGTTCTCTCCTACCATGCAGGTCTCTGGGATACAACTCAGGGCATCAGGCTTGGTGACAAGTGTGACACACTGAGTCATCTCACCAGCTTTTTTTTTTTAAAGATGGCATCCTGCTGTGTTGCCCTGTCTGGCCAGTCATTTCCGTATAGACCAGGCTGGCCTCAAGCTTTCAATAATCCTCCTGCTCCTGTTTCCTGAATGCTGTGAGTTACAGGTGTGGGATGCCTTCACTGGTCCCGGTTTCCTTTGGATCAGTTGTATCCAAGAGTACTGAGCTGCCATCCTCCCAGACCCCAGGCCTAGCCAGAGTTCCAGAGAAAGCTGTTGTGATAATAGCTAGAAGCCCATGACCACACCCTGTCCCTCAAACCACCAGCAATTTCTGTTGATTGTCATTCCTAATAGCAACGGTAATAACTTCATGTGTCTTTCATGCCAGGAAGCCACGTTTTATATATCTATAAAATCAGCCTGCTCTCTTAATGTGAGACCATGTGATTGGTTCTGGCCAAGGACCGGACAGTAAAAGCCACAGACAATTGACAAGGCAACACCAAAGCTTCTAGAGCTTTCTTTCCTCTGCCAGGAAAGCATTATCTCAGTAGCCGTCCCTGAAGCCTGAAGGAACTGAAGTGCGCAGAGCTCTCAGAGTCAGTCCCTGATGGACAGGCAGTGTTGATGAGCGTGCTTTCATTAAATCCCCTCCACCCACCCATTCTGGACCCATTCCATTTCCCTGGGTGCTATTCAGGGACCTCTGCCCTCCCATGTCTATTCGGGAGAACTGTGAAATTAAAGAAAAGTTAATCTGCATGTACTTACTTCGTATCTGTATATTCGTGTACAAACTTTTGTGCCATGCTGTGTGAATGTGGAGATCGGAGGGCAACTTGCAGGAGTCTTTATCTCTCCTAAAGCCATGTGGGTCTGGAGGAATCAAAATGAGGTCCTCAGGGGTTGGGGATTTAGCTCAGTGGTAGAGCGCTTGCCTAGGAAGCGCAAGGCCCTGGGTTCGGTCCCCAGCTCCGGGGGGTGGGGGGGGGAATGAGGTCCTCAGGCTTGACCGCCAATGACTGTACCCACTGAGCCATCTAGCCAGTCCTGGTGGTGGCTGTTGTTTGAAATAAGAGTACAGAACGGTGAGCTTCTGCTGGACATTTCACATGTACATGTCATCATAGACCTGTGAATTAAGCCTATAAGTCCAGCATGTGGGAGGCAGAGGCAAAGGGATCCTGAGTTGGAGGCCAGTGGTAAGAACTTGACAACAAAACCCCAGAAAAAAAAAAATTTAAGGGTAGGAGAGATGGCTCAGTGGTTAAGAGCACTGACTGCTCTTCCAGAGGTCCTGAGTTCATTTCCCAGCAACCACATGGTGGCTCACAACCATCTGTAATGAGATCTGATGCCCTCTTCTGGTGTGTCTGAAGACAGCTACAGTGTACTCATATAAATAAAAATTAATTTTAAAAAGATTCCTTTGTGTTTGTTGATGGCAGTTATGCTGAGACCCTACCTCCTCTCCCCTGTATCTTCCTGATCATCTTCCTCTATGGACCTTGTCTCTGTGGCCTTGGACAAGGTGGACAGGTTCTAACAGGGCAGTGGCCGGATCAACATCAAAGCATTCATGTTTGTATTTTTTGTTTGATTTGATTTCTGTTTCTCGAGACAATGTTTAATTCTGTAGGCCAGGTAGACTAGGATGCACTATACAGTCCAACCTGGGTTTGAACTTGAAGCAATCCTCCTGCCTCAGTCTGCCTGGGATTGGGATTATGAGTATAAGCCACCATTTAAAAATATTTTATCTATTCCTTTTTTTTTTTTTTGTATGTTTGTTTGTTTTTTCAAGGCAGGGTTTCTCTGGGTAGCCCAGGCTGTCCTGGAACTCACTCTGTAGACCAGGCTGACCATGAACTCCAAGATCTGCCTGCCTCTGCCTCCGGAATGCTGGGAGTAGGGCGTGTGCCGCCACTGCCCTGCTCTTTCAGGCTTGTTCACTTATTTGTGGGCAACTTAGTGTGTGCTTTGTGTAGAGACTCTCATGTAGCTGAGACTGGCCCTGAACTGCCTTCGTAGTCGAGGATGACCCTGAACTGTCTTTTTTTTTTTTTTTATCCTAAAAAAAAAAAAAAAAATGTATTTGGGTGTTTTGCTTGAGTGAATGTTTGTGTGCAGTGCTCTCGGAGGCCAGAAGAGAGCAGCTGATTCCTTGTGAGCTTCCAGTGGGTGTTGGGAATCAAACCCTTTTCCTCTTGCTGAAGTGCTCTCAACAGTTGAGCTATTTACTCTTTCCAGGACTCTTAATCGATTCTCCTGCTTTCTGCTGTCAACCCTATCATACATCACAGACCCATGTCTTAGAAGGCAATGCCTTCTGAACCACTGAAATGCAAATTTAGAAAAACATGTCCTAAAACCTGCAAATTCCCGTGATTCTCCTTAACTTGTAATATCTAGAAGCAGGACTAATATCAAAAATATGATGTCACCAACATGAGTGTAACTATCCTTTTGAAGTGCCCTGCCACTCGTCTAGTTAAGGTAGATGAAATTCCTGACATCTGTTGTGACAGTCACACAGACTGGGAAATCTACAGGACGCTGTTCCCATTCTTAACTGAAGAACACACCAAGTTTCACTCAAAGGCTGGTGAATCCCTGTGTGGCTTTTCTATTTTTCTTAGCTCTATTCTTGACTCCCCCAGGGCTGGACCCCTAGACTACTTCCAAAGGCTGTCCTAGAACATGGCCTGAGGGCTGTGATCATAACAGCTGGATGTCTCCAGTCTTTTAATCCCAACGCTGAGCTGCACAGTGACTTACAGGCCAGCCAGGGTTTCACAGTGAGTCAGTGACTCCGAAAAAGGAAGGCGTGTGTGTGTGTGTGTGTGTGTGTGTGTGTGTGTGTGTGTGTGTGTGTGAGAGAGAGAGAGAGAGAGAGAGAGAGGAGAGAGAGAGAGGGAGGAGGAGGAGAGACTGTTTTCACTATGTGAAAAGCTAGGAGAACAAGGAGGAAAAAGCCCAGAGCTGGGCTTTTGAAAGGAAGCAGGTTTTTCTGGGCCCCTGTGGCTCTGTTCTCCCTGAGTAGGACCTGAAGCTGAACCTCAGGTAAAGGTGTGTTGCCAGCTACAAGGCAGCGTGCAGAGCCAGGAAATGTCTGGAGGGACTTTAGGTGGCAAGCAGGCCCCAGATTAATTAATTACTACAAAGGCAAAGACGGTGGAAAATAGGACACGTGCCAGACAATGCTGCCATTTTCAGAGGACAAGGCTGTAAGGTAGACAGGCTGCTGTGAGGTCCTACTCCTTAGACATGGGCCCTACCTAACCCCATGTCCTGTTTCTCCAGAGGGCCCTCCTCCAGAGGGACATCAGGGACCTTCTCTCATTCCTGTTCCCCTACTCCAAGGTAGTAATGGATGGAGGAAATCAAAGGTGATCACCTACAGCCCATCTCCTTCACACCCACTGGCTTAATAATTATAGCATTTTCCTTAAATCATCCACATAAAACCTAGATGTGCTTTTGTTGTTTAGTTGATGCCGGTATTGAGTGCATCACCCCTCAGCTCCATCTCCAGCTCTAATATTCTAATATACCTTCGTTGCTTGGGTTTTAGATGTGTGTGTGTGTGTGCATGTGCACACACACACACACACACACACACACACACACACACACACACACACGGTAGTTGTTGTGAGCCCCCTGATAAGGCTGCTGGGAATCTAACTGGGGCCCTCTGGAAGAGCAAGACGTCATGTAAGTACCTTTAACTTTAACTACTGAGCTATCCCTCCAGCCTTCTTGTTTGTTTCTAGGATAGTTACACCATATAGTATAGCTCTACTTGGCTCAGAATTTCGAATTTTCTATGTATTTCAAGCTAGTTTCAAACTGTTTGGGGGTGGGGGAGACAACATGGGCTCATGCAATGGCCTCCGCTGCCTGGGTGCTGGGATCGGAGGCATGTGACACACTATACTGACCCCACTGTTGTCTTTTAAACAAAATTAAGATTTTATATGACTAAAATGAAGACCTGCTCTTCTTTGCCACCCAGAGAAGAGCCCTATGAAAACAGGAAAACAAACCAGGGTACTTCTCTTCAGAAAGCTCCAACAAGATCAGGTGTGGAAATCAGGCTGTACCCTGCTCTAAGTCACTCCAAACTGTACAACATTGGCTTTGGGCTGTGCCTTGCCTTCTGTTGCTCCCCACCCCAATGTTGCCCCCAGGATCTTACTATGCAGCCTTCACTAGCCAAGAATTCTAAATGTAGACCAAGCCTTCCTTGAACTCATAAGGATCCTCCTGCCTTCTGGGTATAGGCCACTGCACTGTGCATACATATATACATATTCATATACGTGTGTGTGTGTGTGTGTGTGTGTGTGTGTGTGTGTGTGTGATCGCCACTGTAGCTTCTGCTTTACTGAGACCATCGCCCACCCCGCCGTGTGTGATCACACCTCCCCTCCCCAACCCCCGCGCACGCACGTCACCATTCCAAGCAAGGTCCTTCGGGACATCCATCATACACATATATGTGGGTGGCACTGTCGTGCCATAGGGACCATACGGAAATAGGAGAACAAATTGCAGGAGTCGCTTCACTCCTTCCACCCTGTGGAACCTGAGCAATGGAACTCAGGCTTGGTAGTCGTCATCCCTCTGGTCTTAGGTAGTAGCTCCATGTTACAAAGTAGCATTTAGTTCCATTTTGAATGGCGATGAGACTCGAGAAGGGAAGTAGACTTGGCGCTTCCAAAATGCATGCCCCGAGGCTGCCTTGGCTCAGCGAGTCCTTTCCTTCTGTGTCCAGTTCCTGATTCCGCAGAGGCCTGGAGGGAAGTCTGTAATAAGTTCTTATATGAAGGTGCAGGAAGAGACAGCAATAAAGTCTGAGGCGCCGCTGTACAAACAGGAACCAGAGCCCGCGTCACCCTGCGGACCCGTGCCCCTCTAAACTACAGGGTGAGCCTGACACCCGCCCACGCACGCTTGGCACCGGGAAGCTAGCTGGCTGGGCTCGGGAGGGTGCTCCACACCTACAAACAACTGCTCTGTTACTCCGGAGAGCGGCCCATTGTCCTTGTTCCATAGAGTAGGAGCGCCTCCCCCGGTCCGTAGCATACTATCCGAGACACAGCAGAGAATGCCTTGAGAACGAAGTACTAGTGGGCGCAAAAATGGGCAGCGAGCACTTGTGGCCAGCCTGCTAGCTAGAGACAACCTCAGCTCGGCTACAACGGGCCCCTCCCAAGCCAGACCCTCTCGGTAGGGAGGAGGGTTTGAGGGTCTAGATGTGGGGACTTGCTCGTGGGATCTTCCTGAAAGGAGTCTTATGGGGGACAGGCGCCTTCGCCGTCTGTCCCTGCTGCACAATAGCTGACCCTCATTCATCACCACTGTAGCCACTACTTTCCTGGGGGCTGCTATTCCACGCGAGTGCCACGATCCCTAGGCGGGCCCGCCGGGATCCCAGGAGCTGGCCTCCTACCCCGCCCCCTCCCGGTGCTCCCAGCCGCATCGAGTGATGCGGCCCCTTTAAATCCCGGCCGCCCCGCCCTTCGCCCGTCGACTCGGCGGCGGTCCCGGATCCAGCCGGGCCGCGGCTCTTGCCGCCTTGCCCCAACCCTGCTCTGCCCGGGCCCAGCCTCAGATCGAGGCCGCCAGCGCCGTGCACCGCGGAGGAGCAGCCCGCACGCACCCCCCACCTCCACCCCGGTTCCCGCCCTGCCCGTAGCGGTCTCTCCCGGGCCCGCAGTTCCTCCGGGGCCGGGGCCCCCGCCGCCTCCGGGCCCCCGTGCCCCGGCCCCGGTTCCCCGGGCCATGCGGCCTCGGCCCCGCCGGCGCCCGCCGCGCACCGGGGGAGATGAGGCTCCGCAATGGCACCTTCCTGACGCTGCTGCTCTTCTGCTTGTGCGCTTTCCTCTCTCTCTCCTGGTACGCAGCGCTCAGCGGCCAGAAAGGTGAGCCCCCACCCCGCCGCCGCCCGCTCAGGCCCGCACCGGGAGCACCTGAGCCTCTCCCATCCTCGCCCCACTTGTTTGCTTTTGGCATAACGAAATTCCCTGGTCAGGCCTGGCGGAGGGGGGCGAGTGGTTACCAGATCCCCGCCTCCGTGTGGCGCTCAGAACTGGCCTCTGCCTGCGGTTATCCCATGCCAGGGGCGGGCGCTCCCACTGGCAAGTTAAGGACCTATGGAGTTCCCACAGAGGGGCAGAGACACAAGGTCACAGAGGTAGTTTTAGTCAGGTGTACCCAGAGAACCTGGCGCAGGCTCTTGGACAAGCAGGCACAGTGTTGTTGAGACAGGTGAGGAGATATAGCCAAGGCATCCATACCCCTGCCCCATCCACTGCTGTGCTCTGCAGCAGCTCTGCTCCCGTGGGTGCTGCTCCCTGGGGGCCTTCAGCCTCCTCCATGGCATCGGGCCCCAGGGTTTCTCTGTAGGGCCTCCTGAACAGCTAGCCCAGAAACCCTGATATGTGATCACTTTGTGGGGTTTCCTTGGCCCTCCCTGATGCAGCAGCTTCGAAGCTTGGGCTCCCAGCCTGGCCAGCTGCCTTGGGAGTAAAACGACACAGGCCCTAGCACTGCTAGGAAACCTTCTGAGCTAGGTTTGAACTGAGTGGAAGCTGAGCATTTCAGAGACCATGATCTACCCAGCCTGGACACAGGAGGCTGGGAGCTGCTTCCTTCCTTCCTGCCTTCTGCTCTTCCTGTCATATCAGGCTGAGGTGGGCTAGCTCTCTCCCTCCCTCAGGCAGGCTTTCTGTTCCCCAAGGTTATGCTAAATGAGTCAGGGGGTCCAGGGAGGAAGCTTGTGGCAAGTCCAACTCCTGGCACCAGGCTCCTCCTGCCGTTCCAGCCCAGTCTCCTCCAGCACTTTCCCTGTTTTGGTTGGAGGTCTGGACTGGTCTTGAGAGAATCATAAGCCAAGAACTCTGAGGAGAGATTTGCTAGGGCCTGGCACAGAGAGAGTGTGGGGTGGGATGGCTAGGGGATGGCTCTCTGAAGGTAGGGCGTGGCACCCAGAAGGGTACATTTTGAGCCCTTGAGAGAATAACCATGAAAGGCTATGATGGCTGTAGTGGAGCAATGTCTGAAGAACTGGAATCAGGTTGTCCCATTGTGGTAGGGCCATTAGACTGTGTCTCCTCCTCATTTGGTAGTGATTCCCGTGTGCTTACTGTAGCAGTCACTTGTCCCCATCTGATGTTAGGATACCTCCTAAGGGAGCAAGCCAGGAGACTAGCATTCTGAGGGCATGGCGAACAAGAGAATCAGAGCAGAGTAGGACTCAGATACAGAGTTCTTCCTCTTGAGGCACAAGTCTGTAGGCATGGAGAGAGTAGTGACAGAGTCCACCTTGTCTGAGGGCTGTACTGTTTCCATGGGTATCCAGCAAGGCCAGCTGTCTAGAAGTCAGGAGTCTGTGGACTGTGTGAACCTTTCTCATTCTTCCATGCAGATAACTCAGTATCAAACTCAGCCAGTCAGCCACTAGATTGAAGCTGGTTTCCAGTTTGTAGCGGATATAGGGCTCAGGAGAGGAGGGTCCAGTGCTTAGGGGAAGAGCAAAAGAACCAGAAGGGAGGATGTAGGCAGGGATCCAGAGAGGGTCACCCTAGAGCCTGGGTTAAGAATGAGAAAGACTCAGACTTGGCCAGATGCACCTAGGGTTCAGGACTCAAGTTCAAATCCAACCTTGGCTATATCTGTTGAAGCAGCCAGACTTTCAGGGATCAAACTAGAGCCCCAGACAAATAGTTGCTGAGCTTGCACCTCAGAGAGACAGCTCCACACAGCCCTTCTCAGGGTCCAGCCCACGCTCTCACTGAGCCCTTGCTGTCCTAGAGTCCTTGGAGACTGCACAACCTGGAGACAGAGTGGACACCTGCCACTCTCCACCTCTACCCTACCCCCTTCCCTCTTGCAGGTCCATGGCAAATCTTTGGCTGGGCTTGCCATCTTCCTGTGGTCCTGAGCCTATTGCCCCTTCCCTAAGGACAATGTGCAAAGTTTATACCCCAGCTTGGCTCCGAAGTCTGTTTTCTCTGCCAAGAGAGAGCCAGGTGGAACACTGTGGTTCATAGCCCTCAGGGCAATGTTAATTATCCTGCTCGTAGGGCATCACAGGTTCCACACTCGCTAGAGTCTGTTATGGTATGGTCACTGCTGCAGTTCTTACCCGGGGCTAGGTCCATCCTGCTTTCCTGGGATAGGAAGGTATGAATGGAAGCCAAAGTCCTCTGCTTCAGAGGAAGGCCTATCCTGATGTGCTCCAGATACCCAGAGAGACCAAGGAGTCCCCAAGCCCTTACCACTGACCTACCTCACTATCCAGCCCACTAGAGATGTGGGGTACCAGTGCTGTCCAGCTTTAAGAACAACCCATGATTGTGGTGGTGGTGGTGGTGGTGCAAGCCTTTAATCCCGGCACACGGGAGGTAGAGGCAGGTGGATCTCTAAGTTTGAGGCCAGCCTGATCTTCAGCATGAGTTCCTGGACAACCAAGTCTACACACACACACACACACACACACACACACACACACACACACACACACACCCTGTCTCAAAAAAAAAAAAAACAAGAACATGAACAACCATTAGGGAGGCAATCACACAGCTTTAGTTTCTGGATTTGAAGGGGACAAGGACAAGAGGGGACTTCCCAAGTCAGTAGACTTGGGAATAAGATCACTGGGCTGTTACAGCAAGCAGCAGCAGGCAGAACAGGGCCAGGAGAGTATGGTGTACTGCTGCTAAGGGAAAGGGCCCTCCCGGTTCTGAGAAACAACGGCAGAATGGATGTGTGGGTGGTAGCTAGGCCCAAGAACCCAAGGGGCCCATTACCTGCTGGTAAACAGCACAGGCCTGAGAGGGAGGGGTGCCAGGACAGGGATCCAGCTGTGCCCAAGCCTGGATGCTCAAGATGATTCAGGGACCTGCTGCTCACCACGACCTACCCAGGGCAGTTTAATGCCGACTCGGGCTTACTTCCAGAGCAGACTAGGTCTGTTGGAAACATACACTCTTGTTAGGCCAGTGTTACTTCCCCTGTTCCCTTCCATGGCCTCATCTCAGGGCCGCTTGGGATCCTGCCAGTGGCACAGGCTACCTGTTAGCCTCACTATGAGGAGAGAGCAGGGACTTCCCAACCAAGCTGTGGCAGGCACCTGTCTGTCTGTGCCACTGTGAACTACTTCCCTGGCTGGCTCTGGTGGCCTGTGCACCTCAAGCCCTCAACCCCTTCTGCTGTGGGCAAGCTTCGGGGTGGGCTCTCCGTGTTCAAGGGGTCAGGTTTCCAGGGTAACTTGGCCCCTGAGCCCAGCTCTGAGTCTCACAGACCCTGTAACTTGATTCCCTCTTCTTCCCACTTCGGGGCTGTCCCTAAACCTGGGTGTGGCCTGGAACCCTGGAACGTTAGCCTTGAGTAAGGCAGGGTATAGGATTGGGGATGGATGTTGCTGCTCAGGTAAGGGATGCCTCAACTGAATCCACTTGGCTCGCCTGTCTCCAAGCTTCTCTTCCTCTGAGCTCCTTGCTTGTGACTTAAGTAACACTTAGACCCCTGTCTTGGTTGCTTACAGGAGTAAGTGTGTCCTGAAGTGACTCACCTTGCCTTGAGCTTCACTTTTGGTTTGCAGACACTAGGGACAGCTCAACCCAAGGCCTCTCTGGGGATGTTTTGCCCACCAAGGATTTGGTTTCTGGGGATGGGGTGGGAGTTGGAAAGGCTTCCTAGACTCAGAGACGAGGCCTTGAAGGCTAGGTCAGACGATGTGGGATTCAGACAAAAGAGACAGCTTGTGCAGAAGCTAGACACTTGACAAAGGAGAGGGAGGTGTATGTGATAGCAAATAAAGAAAGCAGAAGCCAGACAGCCGGCCGGCCAAAGGCCTTGAGCGCCCAGGCTGGCAGGAGCTGCTGGCCCCTCGCCACCAAAATACTGTTTATTCCTCTTGCTCTTGATCCCTGCCAGACCAATGAGGCCAGGTGCTTCTCACCCTGGGGGCTCTTCTCACCCTCACAGCTCCACTCAGGGTCCCAGGGACTTCTGCATCGCTCGTATGGGGGCATAGTTACTACCAGCTCTGGAGTCATTTGAGGTTGGGGCACATGCTAGTTAGGGGCTCCTGGGCCAGTCAGCTTCATCTGTTGCTCTGAGCATACCTGAGGACTGGGCTAGGGGTACGTGTGAGATGGAAAGGACTCTGTGAATGAGCGGTTAGTGACAACCACGGTGGAGGAGCAGCCCCACCCCCATTTCCTGCTGAACACATAGTCACAGGTCCTATGCCCAGGTTCAGTCCTTAGGGCCAGAGTCTGGGGAGGCTGACTGTGCCCATGGGGCCTTAAGAATGGGGTTGTCTGTTCTCCACACCTTGAAGGAGGGCAGGAAAGGAGTAGAAGGCTGGAGTTTAGATGCTCCTTGAGGAAGGATTGTGTCCTTGTACCCTGGATGTGACACTGGATGTCTGACTCCCAGCAAGGGGCACAGGCTGCAAAAGCCAGAGGGGGTTTTGGGAGCCAGTGGGTGGAAAGGATTCAGCCAGGCTGTTTCAGCCTGTGCTTAGTACTGGAAGGAGATCATACCCCCTTCCCAACTTGTCCAAGGTATCCTTATTCCTACCCTATCTGAATTAAAGGGCGAGATAACTGGGTGCAGGGAGTGCTAATTCTTTTGCTGGGGACTTTTCAACCCCAGGCTGAGGATCAGTGTAACTTCACATGAACCTATATATGCCTCAAGGTAGTTGGGGTGTGGCAGGCATACCCTTACATATTTGCTCTTGCACAGACAGGTGTTCAGTGATGGCAGGGAGGGCTGTTTCCTGGTATTAGCCTGTGTGTACCACCTCCCTATTCTCCAACAGGTGACGTGGTGGACATTTACCAGCGCGAGTTCCTGGCACTGCGAGACCGTTTGCACGCGGCTGAGCAAGAGAGCCTGAAGCGCTCCAAGGAGCTAAACCTGGTGCTGGAAGAAATCAAGAGGGCAGTGTCCGAGAGGCAGGCGCTGCGGGACGGAGAAGGCAATCGCACTTGGGGCCGCCTAACAGGTGAGCTCCACCGGGATGGGGTGGATGGAGGTCTGCAGAGCGGGGCTGTTTTCAGACCCAGCAAAAATCTGACCTGTGCCTCTCTCATCCACCCAGAGGATCCGCGACTGAAGCCGTGGAACGTCTCGCACAGGCACGTACTTCATCTGCCCACCGTCTTCCACCATCTGCCGCACCTGCTGGCTAAGGAGAGCAGTCTGCAGCCCGCAGTGCGAGTGGGCCAGGGCCGCACCGGAGGTATGGGCGTGGCCCGGGAGGGGCGAGTGGCGGGCAGAGAGGCTGTCCCCCGGAGCCCTGTCCAGTGTCACCCCTCCGCGCCCCTGCAGTGTCCGTGGTGATGGGCATTCCGAGCGTGCGGCGCGAGGTGCACTCGTACTTGACTGACACATTGCACTCGCTCATCTCGGAGCTGAGCCCGCAGGAGAAGGAAGACTCGGTCATCGTGGTGCTGATCGCCGAGGCGAGTGGCCCAGGACCTGGGGATAAAAGAATAAGAAACAAACAGAACGATATAGGGGGAGCGGGAGAGGGAGTCGCGGGGTGGGGAGATTACAACCACAATTGTAGTCATAAGTTTCATGCACAAATGGATCAAGACAAAGTTAAAAAGAAAGATGCATCTTTGCGCCCTCTTGTGGAGAAACTGGTTCCCTTCAACACCTGCCTGTATCTCAGTAGGCTGCTTTCTGAGGTAACCGTGACCACAGCTAGGCCCAGCACCCATCCCCAAATTCCTGGGCACTTAGGACAGGGAGCCTCACTCCTGTATGTGGGGACATCTGAAGCCCGCACTCCTGCCCAACCCCTTTCCAGACCATTTGGGATGCTAGCTAAGCTAAATGTACTCGGTCTTCCCACAGACGGATACACAGTACACGTCGGCAGTGACAGAGAACATCAAAGCCTTGTGAGTACAGGCAACTGGGGAAGGTGGCTGGACGGAGGATGGTCTGCCTTGTGTGGGGGAGAATGGCCAGCCTCGTGTGGGGAGGGGCTTCCCATCTCTGTTAAAAGAGGGAAAGTATGTGAGAGCCTTGCCCTTTCTGGAGCCCCGGTGCCTCAGTAGGCTAGTGGAAGAGGGACATCTGCTTAGAGGCAGGTCTGGAGAGCTCCCACCTTCCTTTACCCTTGGAGGCTGCACACCCACTGGGTCTTCCCCCACACCTAGGTTCCCCACAGAGATCCATTCTGGGCTCCTGGAAGTCATCTCCCCTTCCCCTCACTTCTATCCTGACTTCTCCCGCCTTCGAGAGTCCTTTGGGGATCCCAAGGAGAGAGTCAGGTACTTATACTCTGTGCCCTCAAGAGGCACCATCCTTGTCTCCTCGGAGGACCCTGCATGATGGGCGGGGTGGGGAGTGGGCAGAGTGGGTCCTCCCTGCCTCAGTGGGCTCTCTGTGGTAGGCCACTGGAAGTGGAATTATCTCTCCTCTGAGGCTCCTACTCCTTCCTGGTCTAACAGGTGGAGGACCAAACAGAACCTCGATTACTGCTTCCTCATGATGTATGCACAGTCCAAAGGCATCTACTATGTGCAGGTCAGCCTGTGGCTTTTCTCCTGCCCACCCTGAACCCTGTCTGACCTGAGTAGTGAGCCTTGACCTGCTGGTCACCCTTGCCTCCTCTGCTCATGGTCACACTGGGGCGAGGGGTCCACTAATGTCCTTTGCCCACCTCAAGTCCCAGCTCCCTTCTGTCCCTCTCTGTGCAGCTGGAGGATGACATTGTAGCCAAGCCCAACTACTTGAGCACTATGAAGAACTTTGCCCTCCAGCAGCCCTCTGAGGACTGGATGATCCTGGAGTTCTCGCAGCTGGGCTTCATTGGTAAGCTACTCCTCTGCCGACCCCACCCGTGCCCTCTGTCTCCCATCTCTCAGCCCCAGTACCTTGCTACTGAGCCTTGCTGGAAGTGCCCTCTGTGTGAGGATGTCCCAGGGTCCCCAGCCCTGCCCTGTCCTCTTGGGTCCACACATGCCCAAAGGTTTGCCATGAGGTATTATTCCACATGGTCCCCACAGGGGTGAAGAAAAATAGGGCCAGCAGTACCCCCCACTCAGAGCCTTTCCCCGACTTCTACCCTCAGGGAAGATGTTCAAGTCACTGGATCTGAGCCTGATCGTGGAATTCATCCTTATGTTCTACCGAGACAAGCCCATTGACTGGCTCCTGGACCACATCCTGTGGGTGAAAGTCTGCAACCCTGAGAAGGATGCGGTGAGCAGGGCATATTTAGAATCAGTCCAGGGAAGGAGGGCCCTTGGCTGCCAGCTCACACTGTGTTCCTGGCTATGGCTCTATAGCAAGGAGAGGACGCTGCTGGCCGAGGAAATCCCCTGGTTATCCTAACAAGAGGCCCACATCCTTGACCGTGGGCTGAGCTGAACCCTAAGGCGCCAATCTGTTCACAGAAACATTGTGATCGGCAGAAGGCCAACCTTCGGATCCGCTTCAAGCCGTCCCTCTTCCAGCACGTGGGCACTCACTCATCCCTGGCGGGCAAAATCCAGAAACTGAAGGTGGGGCGTGGCCCACAGTGTGGATGGAACACAGTGGAGACAGGACTGGAGGGTGGCACTCATGCCTGCTGTACCCCCTCTTCCCCCAGGATAAAGACTTTGGAAAGCATGCTCTACGGAAGGAGCACGTGAACCCACCGGCGGAGGTGAGCACAAGCCTGAAGACGTACCAGCATTTCACCCTGGAGAAGGCCTACTTGCGAGAGGATTTCTTCTGGGCCTTCACACCTGCTGCAGGAGACTTCATCCGGTTCCGCTTCTTCCAGCCACTGCGCCTCGAGCGGTCAGTGCTCCCCGGGAAAGAGGCCAGGGTGAACACCAATTAGAGGCCTCGGCCTATATTTCTGGGTCTTTAGGTAACTCCTTCTATAATCCCCCGAGGTAACTATTTGCCCCATCTAACCCCACCATGCCTCAGTTTCCTTATTGAAACTATCCATAATAGTACTTCCTACCTTGTAAGGACTAAAGCAGGTAAATCTAGTTCTTAGTGACTCCTGTCGCCAGTCTCAGGGTAAGGTTCTGGCTTCCTTGCACAGCCCAGGGAACTGTCCAAGATGGTGCCCTAACCTCTCCCAGCACCTGGACACCCATCTAATATATTTCTAGCCCAGGCATGGCCTTCTCTCTGCTGGGCCTGGACAGGGGTTCCTGGGCAGTACTTCGGCTCATTGGCCCGCTTGGCGTCTGTAGGTTCTTTTTCCGAAGCGGGAACATTGAGCACCCAGAAGATAAGCTCTTCAACACTTCTGTGGAGGTGCTGCCCTTCGATGTGAGTATGGCGGGTGTGGGTGGGAGCTGACAGCGCCCCCTTCTGGCCAGACACTCAAGCCCTGCTGCTTTGCCCTTAGAACCCCCAGTCAGAGAAGGAGGCCCTTCAGGAGGGCCGCTCAGCCACTCTCCGGTACCCTAGGAGCCCTGATGGCTACCTCCAGATTGGTGAGTAGGGCAGGGCCTGTGTGGGCTGGGCTTTTGGGTGGTGTTGTTGGGTGTTTACATCTAGGCACTGCGCTCCTACAGGCTCCTTCTACAAGGGTGTAGCTGAAGGAGAAGTGGATCCTGCCTTTGGCCCCCTGGAAGCACTGCGTCTCTCCATTCAGACTGACTCCCCGGTGTGGGTCATTTTGAGTGAGGTGAGATAGACTGGGATGGGACTAACCAGCTAGGACCATAAGAAGTCCCAAGTCTCCTGCTCATTCTGAGCCTGACTCTTCCAGATCTTTCTGAAAAAGGCCGACTAAGTAGAAGGCTTCCAAGGGTGCTCTGTGGCCGGCTCTGGAGCCCACGGTTCTGAGGGTGTCGCTGCTACTGCTGCTGCTGCCCCAGAGGACCAGGCATATCCACCCCACCTGGAGGGTTCTGCCTGGCAGGCGGCTCGGGCTGGCCTGGGGTTCACCGCTGGCCCGGAGGCCCCAGAAGCTGGTGCTGCTCCTGCCCGCCGGGCCGCGGGAGAGGCAGGCGGCCCCCACACTGTGCCTGAGGGCCGGCCTGCTGCCGCCCAAAAAGAACTGAACCGAACCGTTTGCCCCGGCCAGTGGTCTTGAGCCAGGCCATTAGAAGAGCTTTTTCTTGGGTGCCCGCTGTGTGCGGCGCGGAACACTGGAATGCATACACTACTTTATGTGCTGTGTTTTTTATTCTTGGATACATTTGATTTTTTCACGTAAGTTCGCATATACTTCTATAAGAGCGTGACTTGTAATAAAGGGTTAATGAAGTATCTCTCTCATAGGTGACTTTTCCCGGTTCTGGCATTTGTACGGTGCCTGCCTGTATTTGGCCTATCATCTTGGGCTCCCAAAACTTGCTGGTGGTGGGGAGCGGGAGGGGGAAGGCTGGCTCACCCGTGCTGGAAGACTATTATCCAATATTGACTGGTTACTTGATCAAAGGTGACTTTGATCTCTGTCATACCAAGGACTAAGTCCCAGACCCTCCTTTACCATGTCAAGTTTCTGTTGGCGTACCTCAACGGTAACCTCATCTTTACTTAGCAGGAAAGTCGTGACCACTGAGTCAGTAACTGGGGTTTCATGCACCTATCCTGTAGGAATCCCTGTCCAATGTGTTCTCAGAGCATCCTGGTCTGGCAACACATTACCCAGCCCAACTACTGCACAGACCTGAGCGCCTCGGGGTGGGGAGTGTTTGCCAACCCCCCCCCCCACACACACACATACTTAGTCCTTAGTCTCGTGCTCCCTGCTTCTCTCCTTGTCTCATATAATAGGATCTTGGTGTGGACAGGGGATTGAGACAGTCAGGGAGTGCTGGAACTCACTGTAGCCCAAGCTGGCCACGGATTTATGCCTCCACTTCCTAAGTACTAAGATTACAACTATACCACAACTCCTGGCTTATACTGTGGTCATCTCTAAAATAAATGGCCCATCCCCACCCACACATTGTTAGGCCTGTTTGAGAAGCATTTTTGCTGGCCAGGTAGGTTAAAAGTCATTTAGAGGTGTATTGTCAGTAGGCATACCCAAGTCTTTTCAAGCATCCTGAGGTCCACTTGAGAACCTATCACTGACGACATTTTTGGTCATGCTCACTGCTGTGTGGGCCTTTGTAGGGGTGTCCTGAACACCTACACTGATCTCTATTTGGAGATCTAGCGCTGATCCAAAACAGGGACCCAGATCTCACTTGGGGAAAGACTGGTTCTAGTTGTGACGTCGGGTGGGTGTAGGGGACAAGAAGGCATACAAGGAAGAATCCAATGACTGAGGCTCAGCCTGAGAGGAAGATGAGCCCCAAGTACAGAAAGGTGGGTGAAGGGAGGCTATCTCTGGAAATAAATGTCAAGGCAGAAGTAGCTGCTCAGGTAAGATGTTGTCTAGAAGACAGTACTATGAGAAGGATGAAACCAAGCTTGCCTATGCTACCTCCCAAAGCCCGGCTGCATCTGTCCGGGGTTGGGGCCCTCCAGGCTTCGCAGCCTGCGGTATGCGACCCTCCTCAGACCGAGAAAATGCAGACGGGACCTTCGTGGAAACTTTAATTAGAAACTGGGATTCGGAGGTGGGCGCCCCAGCGTTTAGTTCGAAGATCTCCAGTTCTGCTGACTTGGAAGTCCTTCGCCTCAGGCCATCGGCAGGAGCACCTGGAGCCATCTGAAGAGCGCAGCCCGTAGTGTGCCAGGGAGGAAGTGGACTAGCAAGCCCAGTGCAGCCATTGCCACCAGCAGCCAGAGCGCGCGCGCGCTCGCGTACAGGGGATCCAGCCTGCGGGCGGCGCTCAGCGGGAGCGGAGCCAAGGCTCCGCCCCCAAAGCTCCGCCTCCTTTGTGCTAGGACTGCCCCCCTAGGTTTAGGCCCTACCCCTCCAGACTAGGCCCGCCCCGCAGGCTCAGGCCCCTCCCACGCCGGGTTAGACCGGCTCTCTTGGGCTACGACCGCCCACCCGCCGACCCCAGATCTCTTTCCATGGGTCTCCTGCGGCGGATCGCCGCCTCCCACCCTTAGAGTCGCGTCCCGGAGCGACCCTCCCCTGCAGTGTTTTCCCGGAAGTCCGGCCCGAGTTACCTGTGCTGCGCCGAGCGCGCGTATCCCTGGAAGTAGCGGAGCCGCGCGAACAGGTAGAACAGTCCGCACAGGGCTGCGGCGCCTGCAAGAGGCGAGGCGAGGCGGTGCGGTGAGCACGCGTTCCCGCCGTTCGGGGACCACCCCCCCGAGTGTGCCCCCACGCTATCCCGCACCTTCGTGGAAGAAGATGCCGGCGACCCAGAGCGTGGCGAGGAACAGCGGAAAGTACTCGCTGCAGTTTACCCTGCGTGGGGTGAGCTGGGTGAGCGCGCGGCCCGCATGGGCTGACACCCGAACCCGCCCGTACCCGCCGCGCTCACTGGGCTCGGAAGACGCGCTCGAACTCGGGAGGGCCAGAGGTGAGCGGCGGCGACACGTGGAAAGTTCTTCGCGCAGAGATCACCTGTAGGGAGAAGTAGGCTGCGGCCGTGGGGTGTGGGAGTCAGGTGTGGTGCCCCACAGACCTGGGGCGGGGTCGGTCCCCCAGTTCCCTTCTCCTTGCCCTCGCTGAGCGACTCCCTTCTAACGCCCTTCTCCCACCTGCCCCAAAGTGGTGTTCAATGGAGAGAGGCCCAGTAGGCCTGAGGGTTGATTGACTAGGGTGATGCACACCTGAAACACCTGTCGTGGGAGGAACCTTAGAAGACTCTAACTCCTGAACGATTTGACTTGCAAAGCCCAGGCAAATCCCAACTCCTATTCTGCAGGTCTGGACTCCAGTCTTTTTAGCCCCTGAATAGGCAGTGACCCAGGACAAAATTGGTTGTATTCCTTAAGGAACAAGGAAGCACACATCCTGTGGCTGAGGGACCCTGGTCTTCCTTCTGCAGACTCAGCCAGAAGGGACCCTGCCTCAGGCCAGAGTCCCTCAAGCTTGGGTCTCAGTATCACCACACAATGGCATGAATTCTTGTCTTAGTTTCTCTGTTTAGATATATCATGGACCCAGCCCTAAATCTGGCAGATACCGTGCTCCGGACACCTGTAGTTAGGACTCTCCCAACCTGAGCCCGTAGCTATTCCACTAGTCCTTGTATTCCCAAGCAGAAACTGGCTCCCACCACAAGGCAGGCGCCTTAGTGGTCCCTCAGCAATATGGCCATCCTTTACCTGGTCCTCCCGGTTGACCCATGCACAGTTTCCTCTGCTCCCCTCTACACACTCCTTGGGGGCTTCATCCTCACTCTAGGGAAGTATGGGCTCCTTGGCTGGGGCTTAGGGACTCCAGCACCCAAGACTCCAGTAGTTCTTGAAGAGCTTGGTATCAGGAGCCTAGGCTAGAAGCCTTCTGTCCTTCACCTGAGCCTAGGCCTGCCAGCACCCCAATTCCCTACCCCAAGGGGCTGAAGGACTGAGAGCAGGCTGCGTAGGTCTAAGATCCACCCACCCCCCAGACAGGAGCCAGCCCACCTTGCAGCAGAACTCCCAGGAGGGTGACGGTCGCCAGGAGAGCTGCTTCTTCCTTCATGTTGCCTGCCACAGGCAGAGTTCGCCTAAGTTCTTATCACCCAGTGTGCTGCTCCGACGACGCTGGCCCAGAGAGGGAGGGACTCAGCACTCCACACCCCTTTGCAGTAGAGATAGGGAGGGAGGGATGGGGACACGACTGTTTCCACAGAGGCAGGGAGCCTGGCCAGACTGGGGAGGTAGAAACCAAGGCTGTGGGCAGCTTGGCCACTTCCCTCCAGTTGTTCTTGGCCCTTCTATGCTTAGTCCTGTGATGGCAGAGCTCAAGCTGCTCACCCAGGCCCCCTCTGGCTGCTCACCCAGGCCCCCTCTGGCTGCTTACCTAGGCCCCCTCTGGATGCTCACCCAGGCCCCCTCTGGATGCTCACCCAGGCCCCCTCTGGATGCTTATCCAGGCCCCTTCTGGCTGCTCACCCAGGGCCCCTCTGGCTGCTCACCCAGGCCCCCTCTGGCTGCTCACCCAGGCCCCCTCTGGCTGCTCACCCAGGACCTCTCTAGCCTTGTGTTTCCAGCTACCATATCACCTAGGCCCGCACCCTTGGTAAGTTTCCCACTGGCCTCACAGACCTCTCCTTCATCCAGGGTTTGCCCTAGGCTCTGGGCTCCTGGACTCCTTGCCCTGACTTTCCCTACCCCAGTGATTACTTAACCTGGATCTGTACCCCCCATCCAGGGCTACTCTGTAATGTCTAATGCGGTTGTCCAGGTGTCCTCAGACACAATGGACCTACCCACATTCTTGTTCCTTATAGGCATCCTGAGGCCTACCACCCTCAGAGCCCCACGGGCTCATGAGTAATACCTTTTATCTTTGGGCTATGGGGACATATTTGCTAGTGTGTTTGCCCAGCATCCCACTTGGCTCCAGACACTGATACTTCCCTTCCTTAGCCTAGTCCTTCTCACCCCAGACTAAGCTGCCAAACTTGTGGTGTAGACATGTGTGCCAAGGCTGACAGAAGAAAGAGAGACCCAGTTCTGGAAACTTCATTAGCCGTCTGGGAAAGGAAGCTTAAGAGTACGGAAGCTGGGAACTTGTGGTGTTGAGCCCCAGGGGCCACCTTGTCTGGTATGTGCTCCTGGATTGTTCTTCCTTATGAAATAGCCACTTCTCATTTCCGATGAAGTTAGTGTGAGGTAAATTTGGCCAGTAGTGGCCAAATCCAGATTGATCTAGAAGAAATGGACAGAGCCACAGGTAAAGGGAGTAAATCAGCACCGGACAGGAGAGGGCACGTACTGGGGAACTAACTGCGTAATTTCCAAGCCCTAGCCCATAGTCGTGTCCCTGCAGCCAGCTTGGCCATCTCATGGGAGTCTTAAGACATCAGAGTCATCCTCAGGAGCTGTTCTGCTCCCACACAGCCAGCCTCTATCCTTGTTGCCCTCACGCCCGAGGGCCAGCCCGCTGCCTTGGTCCCCATGGGCTCCCCCAGAACTCCCTCCGTCTTTTTTGCTCAACACTGCCCTCAGAAGATGAGACCTCCCAGATGGGGCTCTGCAGGATTCTCAAGGACAGAGTTGGGTCAATACTGGTCCTTGCTTTTTACCAAAGTGTAATAGCTGGTGCTCCGTGAGAGAGGAATGGATCAAGACACAGGGCAAGACGAGCTGTCTCTTTATGTTCCACCTAACTTTTCTATGCCCTCCCTCCCGAAGCTGCCCTGTCTGCAGCCTCCTGATCTGTCTCCCCTCCAGTACCATCTGGAAATTCCTGAAGTTTAGAACCCAGGCATTGACATGGTGCTGGCAGGCTATGCTCCTGTATGCCCATGTGGTTAGTGTGCCTGTCTGTGTGCCTGTCAACAAGCAAACCTATCTATGTGTCTCTGCTTGTGAGCGTGGGTGCCCAGGGGTGCAGGCTACAAGGAAGCCTACGTCTTGTGTTACTTCAGGCTCTGCTCTGTCGACCTTACATTTCCTCCAAGGCCCTCATGTCCTCCCAACCAAGTTCATTCTCTCCGGCCTGGCAACAGGAAACAGAGGCTTGACATCAGCAACTTCTCAGGAAGTCTCTGAGCAGATGTTCAGGGCAGAGACAAGGGGCTTGGTCTCTCTCTGACCTCTCCCTGCATCCTTTGGTTCTCTGCCTTGTACTCAGTTTGCCTAGCTTCTGAGGGCTCTACTGGGCCTGCCCACCCTCTGACCAAAGAACCCGTCCTGCAGGCACCAGCATCTTCTTCCCTGAGCTCTGCATGGTGTACCCTTCCTGACTCAGTCCTTAAATGGCCCTGAGGAGTCTTCAGGATTGATGAGGTCATGAGTAACCTCTGACAGGTGGAAAGGCCAGCGGACCATGAGGGTAGAAAGAAATCATTGTTACTGTACTGGAAATCAGCCACAGTGCACAGTCAGGCCCTTGTGCATGGTGCCCATGATCCCTGCACTTAGGAGGCTGGGGCAGGAAGATGGAGAGTCTTAGGCCAGCCTGGGCAACATCAGAGGCCTGCTTCTCTTTGGGAAGAATTCTCACATGGCCAGGCAGTGGTGACACAGGCCTTTAATCCCAGCACTCAGAAGGTGCAGGCAGAGCTCTGAGATCAATGCCAGCCTGGCTTACAGAACAAGTTCCAGGACAGCCAGGGCTACACAGAGAAACCCTGTCTCAGAAACAGACAAACAACCCCCCCCCCAAAACAAAAACCAAATAAAACATCTCCCACATGCCAATCCCCAGCTTCTTCCAGCATTAAAGGATTATCTTGTGTAACCAGAATGCGGGCCTGCAGACCCGCACGTTAGCATGGGTAGATCACCAGCCGGCCATTTTACAGGTCTCATTCATCCTCTGATTGTCCCCTCAAATAGTACCAAGTGCTCAGAAAGGATGCTGAATTGTGTGGGACACACAAAACCACATACCGTTTGTTCTGTAAATATGAAGTGGCCAGAAAAGGCAACTTATACTATAGAGGGTAGGCAAAAATGCATTCTGTGATTACCTGGGGCTGAGAGCATGGGGCAACTCCATATTCAGTGAGTGTGAGATACCAGAGATTGAATTTGGGGCTTTACACATCCTTAGCAGGTGTTTTACTGCTGAGCTATGTCCCCTGGCCACCTTTTTTAAAAAAAAAAAAAAAGATTTTATTTATGTTTTTATGAGTACACTGTAGCTGTCTTCAGTCGCACCAGAAGAGAGCATTGGGTCCCATCACAGATGGTTGTGAGCCACCATGTGGTTGCTGGGAATTGAACTCAGGACCTCTGGAAGAGCAGTCAGTGCTCCTAACCACTGAGCCATCTCTCTAGCCCTATAAAGTTGTTTTTAAAAGCCGTACAAGCCATTTGTGGTGGGTCAGACTCGTAATCCCAGTATTCAGGCAACCGAGAGAAAATTTTGGAGTTTGAGATCACTTTGGTCTGCATTGTGAGTTCTAGGGCATTCTGAGTTCCAGATTAAGACTTCTCAAGAAATTAAACAAACTGGTTAATCAATTGATCGATCGATTGATTGGTTAGTTAACATACTACAAAGGATTCTTTTCTCCCAGGCCTTCTTTTCTAAATACCACCTTTAAGAAAATTATGCAGTTATCAGCCAGACACATACTTTTAATTCCAGCACTCAGGAGGCAGAGGTAGGTGGAGTTTGAGGCCAGCTTGGTCTACAGAATTTCAGGGAAGCCAGGGCTACACAAAGAAACCCTGTCTTGAAAAACCAAACCAAACCAAACCAAACCAAACCAAACCAAACCAAACAAAACAAAAAACCCAGTAAATTAACATGGATGGATGTGAGGCTGTTCACTAATCTCTACATTGCTAGTTTTCATTACTAGAGGCAAGCTATATAGAACAGAGGTTTTGTTAGGGACACAGAGTCCAAATAGCAGGCTGCTGTCCAGGGGCTGTGTGTCTAGACCACTGTGTGTGTGGGCATGTGTCTGTATATTCAAAGTTCATGGAGGAACATGGACTATATTCAGAATTACATAGTCATCCCAGAATGTCCCTTTCACGTCCATTGTATTTAGCTGAAATGTATCGTTTAATTTCCTCCTAAGTAAAACACAATTCCATTCCTCAGTCTGGCTGTTTGCTTGTTTTAGTTCAGTTTGTAGGGTTACTTTGTAGCCCCGGCTGGCCCTGAACTTGTGTAGACCAGCTTGTCCTTGAAGGCATAGAGATCTGTTTGCCAATTAAGTGCTGGGATTACAGATGTGCATCACCATACCTGGCCTTTGTTTTTCATGATTTTAACACTGTTTAGTGTCTTTGCAATCAATAATGTATATTGGGTGAAGGGGGATAAGGCAAGGTCTCATATATTCATGTAGCCTAGGCTGACCCCATACTAAGTATGACTTAAACTTCTGACCCTCCTGCTTCCACCGTCCAAACATTGGGATTACAGGCATTTGTTATAGTGCCTGGCTATATACATTGGTTTGGTTTATTTTATTTATTTATTATTTAATAATGTTAAACCAACTTTCCTTTCTTGCTGTAGTTGCTATTTGGTCATGGTGTATAATTATTTTGTATACCTCCAGACTTCATTTATTAGTCTTTGTTGAAGATTACCAACACTTTAATTTCAATCTTTAAAGTGTATTTTATGCCATCATCATTAAAATAAAGCCACCATTGAATTGGGCATGGAGTGTACACCTAAAGTCCTGGCACTTGGGACAAAGGCAGGAGGACCACAAATCCAAAGTCTGTAACTTAGTGAAACCCTGTTTCAAAACACAGAGTAAGAAGCCGATTGGAGGTGGAACCTGCCGTGCTTGCCTGGTGTGCACAGTGGGAGGAAGAAAGGGCTGTCCCTTTGTGGACCACCGTGGCTTCACACCCTCTTGAAGGAACTCAGTCACGGCTGAATCTTGTTGTCTCCCAGCTGAGAATTGACACCTAATAAAAGGTGATTTACTGGTGCCAAACAAACCAAACTCCACAGTTTTGTAATCTGTGATGATGTCACATGTCTAGACATAGTGTTCACAGTTGACAAGCTCTGAAGGAAGGCTTTCACCCTGGGACTCTGAGTTTCCGGTTCATGTGGCCCTGGACACAAACTTCCCCTTTCTGACCCTTAGCTGCTTCTTCAGAATCTATTTTTGGTAATGTGTGCTGTTGTTATGGCAACCCTTTGTCTTCATTATTCTCTCTGGTCTCTCTGTAGGGACCCACCCTTGGCTTTACTTGTGTGTGTGTTTCTTCCTCTCCCTCTTCCTCCCCCCCCTCTCTCTCTCTCTGTCTCTCTCTCTGTCTCTCTCTCTGTCTCTGTCTCTCTCTCTCTCTGTCTCTCTCTCTCTCTCTCTCTCTCTCTCTGTGCCCCCTCCTTCCCTGCACCCTTTCTCTTCTGGATAGGGTCTTCCAGGCTGAAATTCACTTTGTAATCAAGGATGACTTTGAACTCTTGGTCTTTTGGCCTCTACCTCCTAAGTGTTGGCATTACAGGGGTTCCCATTGTGCCTGGTTTTTATTTGATGCTGGAGATTGAACCCTGGGTTTCACGCAATTATGCTTCCGAATGAATGACATCTCTAGCCCATGCCATCATTTCACCATGAGTCATAACTTGAGCTGAGCATCCTCTGCCAGGTATGGGCTAGGGTCTCCCTGACACAGGCAGAATCCCACTCTGGTTCCTTGACTTTCAGACTAAGAGGTATCAGAGGAAGACAGTCAAATAGGATTTGAACTGCTACTCAGTGTAGAGTTTGAGCATTCCTAGGAATACACCAGGGACTGATTCCAGGACACCCTTGCATGCTGAAATCTGCAAATATTTAATCTTATATAAAACAAGGCTGTGTTTACATATAACTTACGCACACCCTCCCATGTCTTTCAGCCATGTCTAGATGGCTTATAATTCTTAATATGCAACACCAACATTATGTAAATACTTTTACTGTTTGGGGGAAATAATGACCAGGGAAAGAGCTCTACATGAATCTGATACAGATGCAAGTTTCTTTTTCTGAGTGGCTGTCATTCAAGATTGGTTGGATTTTCAGATCTGGAACCTGTGTGGACAGAAAGTAGTTTCAAAAGTCATATTGTAAGCAGGATGTGGGTGAAGGCAAGAGGATCATGGGTTCAAGGCCAGCTTGGGTTACATGGTGAGACCTTGTCAATGGCAGAGCTCTGGATTAGCACACACAGGTCCTGGTTTTGATCTTCAGCGCCATTAAAAAAAAAAATCAACAAAACAAGACAAAACCCCTGAAACATTATTGTATCATTATTGTATCCAGGAACTTAGAATCACCCTTGAAGGATGCAGGGAATGGGTGGTTCCCAGTATGACCTTATTTCTTTCACCATCTGGCCCCTGTAAGAAAGAAGAAGGCCCTTATTAGGAGTGGGTTACTGCAGACTCAGCCAAGTGGATGCCAGCTGCAGGGCTGTGTGTTTATTTTAAGACAGGGTCAAGCCCATGCTGACCTTGAGGTTTCTATGTAGCCGAGGATGGCCTTGAATTACTGGTTCTTCTGTCCCGATTTATGCAGTGGATTCATGCACGCTAGGCAAACACACTACCAACTGAGTCACACCCTGTTCTGCGACCCCTTTTTTGTTTGGGTGTGGGTTTTGTTTTGTCTGTGAGACATGGTGTATCTGTATAGCCCTGACTGCCCTGGAGCTCAATATAAGATCAGGCTGGCCTCCAACTTGTGACAATCCTGCCCCTGAGTGCTGGGTTACGCCTGTGTGCCACCACAGATGGCTCAAGACTAGTCTAATTCGCTCATTTCAGAGAAAACAGACTCTCTAGCATCTGCTTGGGCCACCATGCTAACTGACAGGATGGGCAAGCAAGGCCACCTCCACTGGAGGCTGGGTAAGAAGAAACACTGTAGAAGGTGGGGAGCTCTGCACGTATTCAGGGTCCCGGGCTAGCTCTCAGTGAGGTCCGCCTAGCAGTGTCAGACGACCCCACAAAGGAAATATAAGTTACTGGGCTTTTGCTCCCAATCACTGAACATGGAGCATAAGGCTTGGCCTCTCTGGGTTCACATATGGGAATCCAGCTATGACTCACGTAGACACGAGGGAAGGAAGCCAACTGTGAGTGTAGCTCAGAGCAAGAAAGGGCTTTGTGCTAGGCCAGATGGTGCACACGCCTTTTTTCTTTTGAGACAGGGTTTCTCTATGTAGCTCTGGCTGTCCTGGAACTCTCTCTGTAGACCAGGCTGGCCTCAGACTCACAGATCTCCCTACCTCTGCCTACCGAGTGTACTCTGGCATTCAAGGCCTGCGCCACCACTGCCAGGCTGTGGTGCACAATTTTGATTGTGAGTTTGGGAGGCAAAGGTGGAAGGATTTTTTTAAATTAATTTTATGTATATGGGTTTCTTGTGTGTTTATGTGTCTGTGCACCATATGCATGTAGTACCTGTGGAGGCCAGAAGAGGGCATTGGATCTTCTGGAACTGGAATTTTAGACAGTCGTGAAGCTGCTGTGTGGGTGATGGGACTTGAACTCAGGTTCTCTGGAAGAGAAGCCCGTGCTCTTCACCACAAAGTCATCTCTCCAGCCCAAAACAAAGATTTCCTTTCCCTGCTATGTAGCCCCAGCTGGCCTGGAACTCAGAGAGGTTCACCTACCTTACCTCCTGAGTGTTGGGATCCAACTCTTAATTTAATCCTAATAAGTTAAGTTTTGTGTCCGAGCTAAGGAATGCTTTTCTAACTCTCGGGTCATCAGGAGTCTCCCGTGTTATCTTACGAAGCCCCGTGAGTGTGTTAGCTTTCCGTTGCCCAGGAAAATCAGCTTCGCAGCTGGAGCAGACAGCTCAGCTGAGAGCGGTTGGAAGCATTAGGTTTGACATTCAACACTTCACAGGCCAGTCCTGACGGCACACGCCTGTATCCTAGTATGAGGAAATCGGAGGCGGAAGGATCAGGAGTTTAAGGTCATCCTTAGTCCAAACATAAAGAGGGCAGCCTGAAAACCCGAGATGCTATCTTTGTTTTATTTTATTAAGAAAAGGAAGGGGTGGGTCTAGAGAGTTGAATCAGCGGTTAAAGGCACTTGTTCTTGTGAGAGATCAATTCCCAGCACCAACATAAAGGCTCACCACCTCCTCAGGCAACAAGCACACAATTGGTGCACAAGACACACAGTAGGATATAAACAGCTGGGCGGTAGTGGTGCACACCTTAAATCTCAGCACCCAGGAGGCAGAGGCAGGTGATCTCTGAATTTGAGACCAACTTGGTCTACAGAGTGAGTTCCAGGAAAGCCAGGGCTACACAGAGAAACCGTGTCTCAAAAAAAATCAATCAATCAATCAATCAATCAATCTTTAAAACAATACAAGATAAAGGAGGATTGGAGAAATGGCTCAGAGGTTAAGGCACGGGTTGCCTCTTGCAGAGGATCCAGGTTCAGTTCTCAGCACCCACACGGTGGCTCATAAACATCTGTAACTCCAATTCCATGAAATCTGACCTCCTGACCTCTGCAGATCCTAGCCACACATGTGATACACATATAGATACAGGCAGAACATTCGTACACATAAGTAAAAAAATTTAAAAAGGAGAAAGGGGCTAGGCTTGGTGTCTATGACTAATTGTAGCATACAGGAGGCAGAGACATGAGGCTGGCCTCAAGCTTGAGGGCAGAGCAGTCTATACAGTGAGTTCCAGGTCAGCCAGGGCTGCATATCGAGACCCAATCCGTGGTCAGTTGCTTTGGCCTCTGGTGAGGCAGAGGGTCACTAGTACGGTGTTCCCTGAGGGCAGGGGCTGGGCTGGATGCTTCCATGTTCTCGGGCTCTGATTCAAGAATGAAATAAAAGCTCACAGAGATTGCGAAGTAACAATGAGTTTTATTCAAAAGCGAAGCACTTAGACATGTCCGAACAATCTGCAAGAGTGCAGGAGAGGAAATGCCGCAGGGCCCCTGGGACTGCCAGCAGCTTCTTACCAAGCTTCTTGGGCGGCTCTCTATTTTGATTGATGTATTAGGTCAGACAGTGGTTGGTTTTTTTTTGTGTTTTTTTTTTTCTCCATCTTTATTAAATTGGGTATTTCTTATTTACATTTCTTTTTCTTTTTTTTTTTTTTTTTTTTAAAGATTTATTTATTTATTATATATAAGTACACTGTAGCTGTCTTCAGATACACCAGAAGAGGGCATCGGATCTCTTTACAGATGGTTGTGAGCCACCATGTGGTTGCTGGGAATTGAACTCATAACCTCTGGAAGAGCAGTCAGGCGCTCTTAACCGCTGAGCCATCTCTCCAGCCCTCTTATTTACATTTCAATTGTTATTACCTTTCCCGGTTTCCAGGCCAACATCCCCCTAGCCCCTCCCCTTCTTTATGGGTATTCCCCTCCCCTGGTTTTTTTCTGCTATGCCTGGCCTTTCCCATAATGCACAGCCCAAAGCAGGTGTGATCCTCTGTTGCTAGCAAGTTACCTGGTACATTGTTACGGGTGGAGGGTGTCTCAGACTGCCCAAACCTACTATTAGAAAAGAGATGTGCATAGCACAAACAATGGAGTCCCAGGTTACTAACCTAGTTCCTGTGCCTGCTTTCCTCAAGGTGGAGGAGCATAGCTTACTCTCACCATGTTCTCACGAAACAGATAAGGTCTGGGAGAGACGGCTCAGCAGTGCTGTTCTTCCAGAGGACCCAGATTCAATTCTCAAACCCACATAGTAGCTTAGAACCATCTGTAATCCTTGTTCCAGGATATATGATGCTCTCTTCATACCAGGCATACACATGGTGCACAGACACACACGCAGATAAAACACGTAGGAAGAATGAAATAAATTTAACTTTTTTTTTAAAGGAAGCAACGGTAGGTAGAGTTTGGGACCTCTTCAAGATCACATTCTACTGATATCGCTTCCTTCCACTAGGATCCCCGTCCTCCATTAGTGACCAAGCCTTTAGCACAGGCTTTTGGGGAACATTTAAGATCCAAACATTAACAGTAATTTTGCCTTTCGCATTCAAGCCTGTAATTCACAAGGACTTTGCTTATGTGTCAGGTCGAGGTTGCATTTTCCCCCCTAAACTTTGAGCAGATGTTTGCGGGTGGGATGGGGTGGAGGTGGGGGATTGGATGCAGGGTATCCCTTGTTTAGATTATACGTGTGTGAATGTTTCAACTGCATGCATGTATGTGTACCACACGCATGCTTGGTGCCTGTGACAGTCAGGACTGGGAATCAGATACTTTGTAACAGAGTTCTAAGCTGGTTTAGAGCTGCTATGTAGGTGCTGGAAATCAAACGTAGACCAGCAAGTGCTCCTAACCATAGAGTGTTCTCTGCAACCACCAGTGCGGGACAGCGACCACTGTACATGTTACACAGTGCTCTGCACCGAGCTAAACCCCCCAGCCCACAAAAGCTTTAAAAACATAATTCTAAGCTTATGATTTGTAAGAACGTGACAAAGGATTGTATTATCCCTTTAATCCAAGTTCTTATCTTCCTACCACAGTCTACACCGACCCTGTCCCCCATCTTTCAGGTACGTGCTTGTGGACATAACCCCCCACCCCCACCCCCACCCCGTGACTATTTTAGGATAATTTGAAGGCAAAATGTCCCCTCTATATGCAGTAATGTTTTTTTTAGTTTGTTGCTCTCACAGACTGGGACATTCTGTTCTACAGCTACACTACGGTTACTGCAGTGGACACTGAGACAACGCCATGACCAAAAAAACCTCAGCTAGGCCTACATACTGTGCTGTGGGGAAGGAACTCCAGCGCTGTGCCCTGCTTTCAGTTCCATTGTCATCTCCCCTCCCTCCCCCAACTTTCCTTTAAGACAAAGTCTCACTGTAGTCATGGCTGTCCAGGAACTCCCTATGTAGTCAGGTTGACCCGGAACTCACAGAGATCCACCTGCCTTTTCCTGCAGAGTACTGGGACTGAAAGCTTGCACCGCCATGTCTGGCTCTGTTTCTCTCTCTCTTAGATTTATCATCAACAGTGTATATGCATATGGGTATCTGCACAGGAGTGCACAGGCCAGAGGTGTGGGATCTCCCTGGGGCTAGAGTTACAGGTAACTGTGAGCCTTTCAATGCAGATGCTGGGAACCCAACAGGTCCTCCACAGGAGCTGTAAGCACTCTTATACACTGAGCTGTCTGTCCATCCCCTTTCTTTGTGTATGTGCATAGCTGGGTGTGTGCTCAGGTCCCCATATGTGCTAAGCAAGCACTCTGCCACTGAGCTGCACCCCAGGTTTTCCAGCATCTTTGGCGTCCTATAATCTGGAGATGCGTGTGGGTTAATAGGTCCTTCAGGATGGTTTTCTGGGCCGTCTGATGACCCAGAGCCTTTTGGGGTTTCTGCAGGGCAGGAACTAGTTGACACGCCATTGACAAGAACACCGCAGACTTGGGTTCCTAGTGCTTTATTGCAGGAAACATCTGATGTCGATCGGACCTGCAGATGGTGATATGAACCGTGGTATCTGCTTCATGCTTGCTGAGATGTGGTGAGAACTAAGTGCGCCATCCGTAGCACCGCTGTTAACAGTTTCTAACCTTTGTCCCTGGGATGACCGACCCCACCCAGGTATCTTAACATCCGGATGAAGGTGGAGGTTAGAAGAACTCCCACAGCATCTGAACAGTGAGGCTCCCGACTTCCCTGGCTTTCACCTTTTGTTTTATTGTTTCCTTGTCAGGGTCTCACACAGTTCCAGTTAGCCTCCGAATTACTGTAATCCTCCTGCCTCAGCCCTTAAGGGGACAAAGTCCCCTCCTAAGACACAGGCTTGACTCCTCCCACTGGGCTCTTTCATTGACACAAGAAGCTCTGAAGGACCAGGCACAACCGTCACTTAAAGTTCCTTGCACTTTTTACCACCCAGTGTTTTTTATTGTTATTTGCCCAAGTCTGCGGTTCTGTGGTTTTGCCTTGCGAGCTGGCTGGGGTGTCAGAACGCAGCCGATGTGCTGCTAAGGGGAGGTGAGACACAGTCTAAAATGGAGAGATGGCTCAGTGGTTAAGAGCACTGGCTGCTCTTCCAGAGGTCCTGAGTTCAAATCCCAGCAACCACATAGTGGCTCACAACCACCTGTAATAAGATCTGATGCCCTCTTCTGGTGTGTCTGAAGACAGTTACAGTGTACTCACATATATAAAATAAATAAATAAATCTTTAAAAAAAAATGTTTTTCTGGGTGAAAACAGCAGGAGCTGGGACAGGTATCGGTTCTCAAACTCCTGTGCACCCAGATGCCGCTGGGGACCACCAGGAGTGAGGAATGGGGTTCTTCGGGCCCTTGATGAGCCTGGGATGGGGCGGGATCTGGCTTTGCTTGGCATGAGTACCAGGAGTACAGAGGGGCTGGAAGAGGGGTCTTCCATGGGAGACTTAGGTATAACTCTGTATGACGAAGGCCTCCCCGATGCTGTGGTCCTTGATGAAGGACGGTCTTTGCTTGTCCAAACTGTTTTATTCGTGGCAGGTGAGGATGCATATGTCTTACTCAGGGTGAACCAGAGATTAAACACCATTTGCAGGAAGGGAAGCTCATTGGCTGAACACTGGGGGCCTATCTAGATACCTTATCAGCATGAGAACTCTAGGTTTTTACGCTTCGTGACTGGTTGTCACGGTCCTCTTAGTGGTGTGTCACGGTCACGTACTTCAGGACAGTAACCTGGTGGGGAGCTAGTTTGAATTCCTGCCATTCTCAGTTATGAGATTTTTTTCAGGTTTCCGAACTTGCTACAGCCTTACCAGTTCTTCTGTCTGGTGGCACAGTCATATATGTCTTCGTCAGGGCTTCTGTTGCTGTGACAAAACACTGTGACCAAAAAGCAGGTTGGGGAGGACGAGGTTTAATTGGCCTGTACTTCCATATTGCTGTTCATCGTCAAAAGAAAGTCAGGACGGGAACACAAACAGGGCAGGATCCTGAAGGCAGAAGCTGGTGCAGAGGCCATGGAGGGTGCTGCTTACTGTCCCTGCTTCCCACGGCTTGCTCAGCCTGCTTCCTTATAGAACCCAGGCCCGCCATCCCAGGGATGGCACCACCCACAGTGGGCTGGGCCCTCCCCATCAATCACTGTGAGAAAATGCTCTGCAGACTTGCCTGCAGCCTGATCTTATGAGGGCGTACCTCTCAGGTACCTCTAATCCGTGTGTCAAGTAGCAGACGTCTGGGCAGCACATCCCTTTAGGCCATTAGCCCAGGGAGTGGTTTCTGTAACCTGGCTACTTCCTAGATTCTGTGTGCTGTTCTGGATGGAGCAGGCTGGCTGCAGCTGGACAGATAGCTTTCCCTTTGGCTTCCTCCTTTTTCTGACCATTTCAAGGAAGCCGTGTGGGCCCTTAGAATGTTGTTGTTGTTGTTGTTGTTGTTGTTGTTGTTGTTACATAGCCTAAGTGTCCATGATTTGCCAAAGATTGGTAACCCAGACTCAAATGGTATGTAAACACAAAGATTTTTATTCTGCTGAAGTCCAGCATGCTGGGGCCTCCCATTACCAAGACAGACAACCAAGTGAGCTCGCAGGACTGATTTAAAATACATTAGCAGAATTCCGGGGTAGGTGACCTTTATCTTGCTCCATCTCTAGGGACATTCCAGAACCATTACCAGGGCATGGGGGCTGGAAAACTTGCTGAGGCTGCTGACCCATTGTCCTTGCCTCAGGCCAGGTGTGGGGCAGCTTCTGAGGCCTGGGCTTGCCTGGACTTGCTCAGTTCTTGGAAACAGATTTAGGCCATGTCTCCTGAACTGCCTGCCATTTGGAAGCCTGTCATGGAGTCAGCCTAGCCTTCTCAACAGTTACACGGTTACATGTGAAGCTTAGAGGACAGCTTTGAGGAATCAACTTTCTCCTGCCTTTACATGGGTTTGAGGAATTGGACTCAGATTGATAGGTTTTCTGGCAAGTGTCTTTACCCACAAGCCCCTGCTTTTATTTTTGGGACAGGACCTTGCTATATAGTCCTGGCTGGCTTGGAACTTGACATATAGACCAAGCTGGTCTTGAACTTACAGCCATCCCCCTGCCTCTGCTTCTTGGATGTTGAGATAACAGCCCATGTCATTGTTTTCCTCTTGTAGAATGCTAACATATGCTCGGTGCCCGATGAAAACATTCCCTAACTGACAGTACAATGGCCCCTCAACTCTATGAATACACTAACATGCCCACTGAACTGGGTATCCAAATGGGAGGTTGAGCCAGCTGGGTGACATGCCTTTAATCCCAGCACTCAGGAGACAGAAGCAAGTGGATCTCTCAGATTGAGGCTACCTTGGTTTACAGAATGAGTTCCAAGGTATCCATGCTACACAGAGACAACCCTGCCTCAAAAAAAAAAAGTCAAAAACAAAACAACAATAAAATGGACTTGTTTACAACAACGCCAAGGACATGCCGGGTAACATCATGGCTCTTACAGTAGGACATTTCTTTGAGCAGAACCCAAGTCTTTGGTGTTCACAGCTTGTCCCTTCCTTTGTGGCTAAAGGAACAAGTTTAGCCTTTATTTTCTTTTTTAAAGACTTATTTATTTTATGTATGTATGTATGTATGTATGTATGTATGTATGTATGTATGTATGTTCTATTTACAGGTACACCTCCTGTAATAAGAGGTAATAAGAGGGCATCAGATTTCAGTGTAGATGGTTGTAAGCTACCATGTAGTTGCTGGGAGTTGAACTCAGGACCTCTCGAAGACTTCTCTCCAGCCCTGGCCTTAATTTTTGTTTTTGAAAAATCATTCAAGATCTTTATTAAAAGTGGCTTTTTTGAAAAAGTCAAGTCATGGGGGCTGGAGAGATGGCTCAGTGGTTAAGAGCACTGACTGCTCTTCCAGAGGTCCTGAGTTCAATTCCCAGCAACCACATGGTGGCTCACAATCATCTGTATTGAGATCCGATGCCCTCTTCTGGTGTTTCTAAAGACAGCTATAGTGTACTCATATCAATAAAAAATAATTTAAAAAAGTTTTTTAAAAAAAGAAAATTTCAAGTCATAAAGTTTTACTAGAAATTAAAAATGGAGTTCTTAAAAGAAAAGCACATCTCAATCAGATATGTGAAACAATTTTAAAAACCTTTACAGGTATATTGAGAAAAATTGTGCCTTAAAAAATATGTTTATTGGGGCTAGAGAGATGGCTCAGCAGTTAAGAGCACTGTCTGCTCTTCCAGAGTTCCTGAGTTCAATTCCCAGCAACTTCATGGTGGCTCATAACCATCTGACTCTTCTGGTGTGTCTGAAGATAGCTACAGTGTACTTACATATAATAAATAAATCTTTTAAAAATATGTTTATTAATCCCAGCACTCAGGAGGCAGAGGCAGGCGAATCTCTGAGTTCGAGGTCAGCCTGGTCTACAAAGCAAGTTCCAGGATAACCACAGATACACAGAAAAACCTCGTCTTGACAACACCCCTTCCCCCCAAAAAGAAATATATGTTTATCCACTGGGTATGGTGGCACTCAGGAGGCAGAGACAAGATGATCTCTGTGAGTTTAAGGTCAGATAGGGATGTATACTGTGTCTCAAAGCAAAACAGAACTATATGTTTATCATCTATGCTGGTTTTTGTCAGTAGCCAAGTCAGTTTCTCCATTAGGATTGATGTGGAGGAAGGACCCCGCCCACTGTGGGAGGCGCCACTGCTGCACAGAGCTCCTGGGTTGTAGTAGTGTAAGGCTCGAAGTGAGTCTTAAATACCGTGAGACCCCCCAAGTGAGACAGGAGAACAGAGTTTGATGCAAACTCGAGAGGTTTATTTTTCTGGTGCATTGGGGTCGACTCTCAATCAAGCCCCTCGTGGCAAGTGACTAGAAGGTGACCCCGAGTGGCTATAACAAGCAGTTTTTATACTTTTTAGGGGAACAGGTTACATCAGCAAGGTTACAGTTTAAACTTATCGACAAAGCATATTGACCTTTGAATCCATTGGCTAGCAAGCATATGACACACATTTGAACTCTATCTGGGACCAGAGGGTCAGGTGACTATCAGTCAGTACATTCTGCTGTTCCGAGAACTGTGGGCAGAGATGGAACTTGGCCTAGCCTTGACCTGTGGCAGGAAGCTGATACTTAGCCTGGTCTTTACCTGAGGTGCTGGGTGTAAGGCTGGTGAAAGCCCCTAGGGTCCTTCAGTAGCACTGCACAGGGCTCCTGGGCTGTAGTAGCAAGCCACTCATCAAGCCAGTAAATAAACGTTCTTCTGCGCTCTGCTGCAGTTCCTGCCTCCAGGTTCCTGCCCTGATGTCCGTGTGGTGGAGTTAGACTTGCGAGTTGTAAGCTGAGATCAACGCTCTCCTCAGGTTGCTTTTGGTCACAGTGTTCACAGCAACAGGAAAGAAACTAGAGCAGAATTTGGGAAAAGGAACATAGGAGAGCACTGCAGTGGGGCCCTGCCTGTGAGGCTCTAAGGGCAGTGCTTCACAACCTCCCTAAAGCTACAGCCCTTTAATACAGCCCTTCATGTTGCTGTGACCCTCCACCCATACGATTACTTCCGTTGTAACTTTGCTGCTCTCATGAATCATAATGCAATTTTTTTTTCAGATAGAAGTTTTGGCAGGGGTCTCGACCCACAGGTTGAGAAGCGCTGCTTTGGAGAGAAGCCAAGACCAGGAAAACAAGCCAGGGCCTGCTCATTGGTGATTTAGATTAAGGCTCACTGGGGCTGTGGATAAAGCACTAAGTCAGTTGTGATTGAGAAGAGACCAGCGTCATTGAGGCAATATCTTCTGGGAAGTATTTCCTGAGGGTCAGCTGTGGCCCAGTGGAGGGAGGAGAGGGCAAGGCTGCATCTCAAGCCGGAATCAGAAATGTGTAAGAGTCTCCCTCATGCTACTGTTTTTGAGAATACAGTGGGGGTTTTCTTAGTTACTTTTCTGTCATTTTGTGTCTTCGTGGGTTTTTTGTTTGTTTGTTTTTGTCTGAGACAGTGTCTCACTATGTAGCTCTGGCCATCCTGGAACACACAGAGATCCCCCTGCCTCTGCCTCCCTGGTGCTGGGATTAAAAGAATGTGCCACCACACCCAGCTAAGTATTTGAATTTTTTAAAAGTCTGTGGGACTTCTAAAATGATATGTTTGGTGTTAATATTAACATGCTCTTGGTACAAGCAAGGAAAGAAATGTTACGGTCTAACAGTGATGCTTTGTGTGTGACGTTGGTTGGCTTAATTAAAAACTAGAGTCACCTAGGAAGGAGGAGCCTCAGTTGAATCGCCTTCATCCGATTAGCCAGCCAATATGTGTGTGGAGCATTCTCTTGATTGATGTCAGAGGGTCCAGCCCACTCAGGGCAGGTGGTCCTGGGTGGGCTGGATAACTAAGCATGGGGTGTAAGCCAGTGAGTGGGGTCCCTCCATGACCTTTGCCCCAGTTCCTGCCTGGAGCGCCTGCCCTGACTTCTCTCAGTTTGATGGAGTATGACTTCAGAGTTATAAGATTAAGCCAACCCCTTCTTCTCCAAGATGTGTTGGTCACGGTGCAGCACAGCAACAGGAAAGCAGTAGACCATCACCATCGAAAAGAGACGTTGTAGCAGGACTTTGCCTGTGTGGTGGGTTCCTCTTTCTTCCCCCCTTCTCCACCCTCTTTCCAACCCTTTTAACCCTCTAACAACAGATAGGAGAGAGAAAAAGATAGAGCGGAAGGAGGGCAACGTTATCCTTAGATCACTTCCTGCTGACAAGTCCCTTGAGGCAAGTTTGATTTTTGCCAGCAGGATATCCAATTTCTTCCTGTTTCTTCGTTGCCTACAACTATTTAACAAACCAAAACCAACCAACAACCCACCCTGCCTCTCAGGGCCCTAGCATTTATATCCCCTCTAAAAGAACCCAGAATTCCAACATCACTCAGTGGAAGAAATTATTTGTCACTGGCAATATCGTGCCTCTGCTAGAGCCCGAGGCAAGTCATAGTCAGCTGCTGTGGACAATCTGAAGCAGCCCCATATCCCACACCTGGGATTAAAACGAAAACATATTCTCATAATATTTCTGTTTTGTACTGTTTTTTTTTTTTTAAATGAACCCAAAACTCCAACATTGCCACTATAAGATGTCTTTGGTAAGAATAATGAAAACCGGGTTGGGGATTTAGCTCAGTGGTAGAGCGCTTGCCTAGGAAGCGCAAGGCTCAGGCAAGCCCCTGGGTTCGGTCCCCAGCTCCGGAAAAAAAGAATAATGAAAACCCCGTGCTGTGTAGAGATGTCGATAGTTCTCACACACCCGGTCAATGAGGCAAAAAGCAAGCACTGAAGGTTTTCTACCCCAGTCTTCTCTTCATTTCTTACCGCTGGGATTGTACACGTATTTCTTCTTGGATTACTAAATCAGATGATGGCTGAGGTGTCTGGCCAGCTTTGTCCTGCTCAGCCCCAGGGTTGTGGGGAGGGGTCAGAGGCTCAGCTGGTGGAACAGCAGCTTTTGTCTGAACCATCTTGTTCCCTGGATCTGTGCGGTTGAAGTTGTTGATGCTGACGTTGGGCCCGTACTTTCATGCCATCCTCTCTAGGCTGTCTTTAGCAGAGAGGACTTTGCGGGATTCGTGGTCTGTAACTGTATATACACACATGCACCGTCTCGCTGATGTACGCTCCTGGCCTGCACTGTGGTTGTTAGCAGCCATCCTCCATCCAGTGTAGGGGGTGGAAACTGGTCTGTGCATTTTTTTTCATACATTATGGTGGGCTGGCGTTGTTGGGTCTGGCCTTCAGGCGTTCTCTACCATCCCCTCCCCAACTGTTGGGGTAGTCTGCTTGTGACCTTGTGAAGAGCCCCTAGGAGGCAGATGGTGTTACAGTGGTTCTCTTTGCTGTGTGTACAGCTGTGGAGTGTCCCTCCATGAGGGCTTATAACATTGGCTGCCTTTGAACTCATTTCCACTCCTGTACTTGGAGGTACTTCCTGGGGCTGTCAGTTTTTGTTGGTTTTGAGACCGGGTTTCACTGTGTCGACCAGGCTGGCCTGAAACTAGTAGAGATCCACCTACCTGTGCCTCCCAAGTGCTAGGATCGAAGGGGAGTGCCATCATGTGCGGCCTTCATGTCTCTTCTTACCTCAGACCGTTCTATTGTTCCCAAAACCTTTTGTCCCTGTCACCAGACACTGCAGACTTCAGGCCACGTGGGCCAGTGCCACTTGCCACGGTAGGCTTGGGTGGAACTGGTGTTAGCTGGTGGCTGCTTGGTGACATCTTTGCCACTCATGGCAGTGGTGATGGTGTTTGCAGCTGGCTGCGGCAGCTGCATCTCCTCCAGGGTTGCCATGGCACCAGGCTAGCAGCATTCTGGCTGCCCCGACTCTGGGGATTCTCTCTCCACTCCCATGACTGATCCAAATGCCATCCTTTCTGTCTTAAAGTGTTGAATGTTTTGCTTCCATGTATGTATTGCGTGACATGTGTGCCAGATGCCACCAGTCAGAAGAACGGGTTGGATTCCCTAGAACTGGAGTTACAGATGGTTGCGAGGTGTCATGTGGGTGCTGGGAACAGAAACTGGGTTGTCTGGGGGAGCCGCCAGTGCACTCTATCGATGAGCCAACTACCCACTCTCACCTCTCCTTTCTAAACTCATCCTTTTCTTCCCTCCCTCCTTCCCTTCATTCCTTTGTGCTATCTGACACTGGCCTTGAACTCCCTGGCTTGCTCACAAGTCTCTCTCCTCAGCCCCTTGAGTGCTAGAGTCTAGATATGTGCCGTATCGGTCAGACTCCATGTGTGCCTTTTTAAGTATTTTGTTTTTTAGTTTTATGGCATTTATTTATTATGCTCGTAGCCAGCTCAGCACAGATGCGAAGCCTCCACGCTCTTTCCTTGGAGATGCTGCAGGACCTGTGGGCGGGCTGCACTTGCATCAGCACCTAGCATCAGAAGGCAGTGCAGTGTGTGGGTGGACTGGGAAAAGCAGCTTCTCCTGACTTCATATTGCTTTCGCACTGTGGAAAGCAGAGCAACCACAAATGGGGCATCTTAGATGGGAACTGGCCCCACCCCCACCCACCTAGCTCTGCACAGCTCAGGAACTGCAGGCTGCCCCTCCAGCCTGGAACTTATGGTGAGTTCACCAGGATAATTGAACTGACCTGGTTTCTGGGAGGTCTTGAGCTGCCTTCTGGCCCTATTCCTCTAAGATCCTGAATCTTCCTCCGCTATCAGCAGGCTGGAACTAGGAGGAACACACAGCTTTACAGAGGCTGGCTTCCCCTGTGTGCTTTTTCTTTCTAGTCAATGAAATATGTGCTCGGAGTCCTACTGGATGTATGTGGCTGGTGAATTTGGCCACCGAGACAGAGCACTCCATCCCAGAATAATTGCATCTCTAGATGTTTGTTCCCTTTCCCCGAATCTGTTACCTCTGCATCATGACTTTCCTCAGTAAGGATGGTGGCTTTCTCAGAGCTTCCAAGAGCCAAGCCTGTTGTTACTGGTTGCTGGGGGCTCTGCCAAGGTGGCAAGTTTTGTATCGGAGCAGAGGGCTACTACGCCTCTAAGCCCTCCCTTCCTCCAATCTAGCAATGATGGTCCTTCAGACTGGCTTCTACAGGCAGTGCCTTGCAGTGCCCTATGTTTCCCTTCTTGTTTCTAGGCCTAGCAGTTCATTTTCTGTTCCTCTAACAAAATGCTGTGGCTGAATAGTTTAGTTTATGAGAGGTTTATTATCCGGGCATAGTGGTGTGTGTCTGTAATTTCAGCAGTCAGGAGTGCTGAAGCAGGGGGATCATTCTTGTGTATAAAGGCAGCTTTGGAGTGGTGTGAGTAGTACAGTATACACTTTTAATCTCAGCGCTCTTGGGAAGCAGATACAGGTGGATCTCTGAATTCGAGGCCAGCCTGGTCTATCTACATAGCAAGGTCCAGGACTATACAGAGAAACCTATCTCAGAACAACAAAGCATTTGGATTTCACATTGGGTCCTAGTTGGCTCCTAATTATTTTTTTCAGTGCACTGTTGGCTTTGTGTCAGCCCCAGCTCCCGGTTCCCACTCCCTTTGACTTCCTGGAGGCCTAGAATGTGTTGTCTCCATATGTCTCGGTCTGACCACAGTGAGAGGGCTACACCTTTGCAGCATGCCTGGCTCTCCCTGTCCTCATGGCCACCAGCGAGGGAGCCACCACAAGACATGCAGAGAGAGAGCAGAGCCAAATCAGAAACCCACAGCTGTCAAATGTCTCCATGGAAGTCAAACACACTTGTGATTTCCATACTAGTAAAATATTTTTATTATTTTTATAACACAAGGAAAGTAAAGATTTCTTTTTGGTGTATACCAGAGCTAAGGGAAGCAGAATAAAGGGATTAATAGGACTTTTATACACTTTTGATGATCATAAAAAGTTAACAATACCAACTGCTTGCCATAAAACTTATCATAGCTCCAAACACATATAAAGGATCGGTTTTAAAATCTATAAAAGTAAAAAATATACAGTTGGACGCTCTAACACTTATTCCATCTTCAGTATAAAATTGTAAACATTTATTTACACAAAGCACATGTGTATAAGAGAGTCTGAGCACCCTTTTCTTCTTGAGTCGTGGCTCTGAGAAGATGGGAGAAGCAGGTTACCTCTCCCCAGCTTCTCAAAGCCAGACTCATAAATAAAGCCATGGGCAGCTCTGGGGGGGGGACCCCAAGAATCACATTTTATTGCTATGACACTGCAGCAAGTTGCCCACTGCCCGTGTGGCCAGCCTGGGCCTAAGGTAGAGTGCTGGGGCCTGGGCAGCGGAGGCAGGAAGCTGGAAGAGGACTCAGGCTGCAGGCCCAGCCCTTAGCCCTGTTTTTGGTAGAGAACCCGCTGAAGCCACTCTCTCCCCTGCAGCTGGGGACATCAGAGGGTGGTGGCTTCACTGACTTTATGATTCACCTGCTGCTCTGAGAGCTGAACTGAGTTTCTGGGGAGGACATGGCAGGAGAAATGGCTATGAGGGACAAGTGCCCTCAGTGAAAAAGGCACTGCTGGTGCAAACGAGTTAGCGGTGTGGGCACACCTTCCTCCCTCTGGGTGGGAAGGCGGCTCTTGGCTTTCCTTGGCTCAGTTCTTTATGCTGGAGAAGTGTTCCAGGGCCCCAGGACAACGAGCGGAGCCGTGGCTTCTCTACAGACCACTCTGCACAGAAGTCACTCCAGCAAACACCTTTCCCTCCGCCATCCTGTTAAAGGTCTCAATGTGCTCATCGTCTTGCTTGTGATGAAGACAAGTGCTCACTCTGCTGTTAGCAGCCTACACACCATATTCTATTCCATACTCTTGCTGCTCAGACATGTCCATCAATAGACCTTCTCAGAGAACCTACTTCAGTCTTTAGCAAGGATCAGTTAGTGTTATAAAACCACTTTGAAAGTGCAAGTCATCAGCTGTGGGAGGAGCAGAAGTCTGGAGGGGAGAGAGTAAAGTGATGCCTGGCCAGCAGGCTGCCCGCAGCCTTCGTTCCCCAAGCCTGTGCAGGCTCAGACTCCCTAAGGAGTTTGACTCTTCCTCTTCTACTGCAGTGAAGTCAGCCACGGTTTCCCGTTCTGGCTGGAAGAGGCCGGGAGTTAGGAAGAAGGGTCATGGGGATGGGGAGGAGGAAAGATGTGTGTACAACTGAATGGCACTTCTACTGTGTAGGAACGGGTTGTCAGAGACATGCTGAATCTCCACCTTAGCCATGCCAGGGCACGGAGGGGACTCCATGGGGGCCCAGTGTCCTCAAGAGTGAATGGCAGCCAAGAAATAGGAGGAGCTTTGAGGAGGATCCTATGTGGACCACTAGATGTACCATCTTGTGGCATCCTGATCATTTGGGCATCTGCAGTCACAGCCTGTACTGTGGCAGTGATTTCCAGTGACCGTGAAAGCTGACAGAGCAGGAATAAAAAAGGCTCTGACTCCTAAGGAAACCCTTTGTTTCCAGTGCCACTTACAATACAACCACCACCTGTCCTAATCTGTGTAAAAACCTTAAGTTAAAAAAAATGACTTCTATGCTATAAATGCAAATAATCCTAACCACCAGAAGTTTGTTCCCAGCCTTGAGGCAAATGGAGAAGCCATGGGTGGAAACCCGGCACATATTCTTTGTAGGCCTGATACGGTGGGACAATTGTCTCCACTGGCTTTTTGGTCATCTGGGCAGGAAGCGACCTTTCAAACCTCCATCCTGCTATCCCAACCCTAGTTAGTGATGCCAATGTGCTGGGCCAGCCCAATGGAACGTCAGATACTGACCAGAGGGGGCCCCAGCTGTGGCTTAGGTTCTACTGGCCCAATTCTTTGGGCCATGGGCTTTTGGTCCAAAGTAGTTGCTCTTTCTTGAATCTGAGAACAAAAATAAGATGGCTAAACACCAAACACACCACAGAGGTCTCTGTTACTGTGACCCTAGAAGATCATCCAATTCATTGATCCACTCCTCGGAAGTCCTGTTCTTCAGCAGCGAGTCGATCAGGTCGGTGTGTCCAGCCACACTGGACAGACCACTGCTGCCTGGCTGCCCGCTGTAAGCGAAGGGAAGCTCTTGGCCCATGGTCCTCACAGGGTAAGCCTGAGCACAGTGCAGCCCAGGCCTGCTGTTCATCTGGGAAGTGGGGCTCTGGCTGAAGGCCCCCAGCTCGGGCCCTGAAGGACTTAAGCCAGGCAAGCCCTGCTGTGAGGCTGCTTGGGGAGGGGCAGGGGCAGGGGCACTGTTCCTCTGCTGTGTGCTCACTGGGGGCAGCATGGGCCCTGCTGCAGCTGCTGAACTCAGAGGAGCCATGGGCCTGGTGGGCATGGCCTGGGAGAACTGCTGACCAGATATTTTCAGGTGGGCTTGCTGTATGTGGAAACCGGAAGCTGCAGTGAAGGGGCTCACACTGCTGTTCCCAGGTGTCTGGCTGCTCAGGTTTGCCATTCCCTGATGTTGCCATGAGGCATTCTGGCTTCCCATGGCTGCTGATACCCTTGGGACTTGTGGCTTTGCTAAACCAGGAGGCAGGGTTCCCTTATTGTGCTGCTGGGAGAGGCTGGCACTCCCCAGAGAGTTCTGTCCATATGCAGCTGAGGTGGAGGCATTTTGGCCCACATTGGTCTGCCGTGGAATGTGGGCATGTGTGCTGGTAGCCTGTGGTGGGGGCTGGGCAACTATCTGGGCTAGGCCTGATGCCATGCCATAAAGGCTGTTGTGAGGCAAACTCTGGGACCCAGTAAACTGGGCCACTCCACGGTCCTGCTGGCCTGAGCTTGGGGGGAGAGAGGAAATGGGGGCATGTCCAGGACCCATTGACATCAGAGTCCCAGGCTGAGGGAACACTCGAGGACAGCTGGAATTGGATGGACCCAAGTTGTTCATTCCAGGCACAGCAGCAGAAGGTCCTAGAAGAAAGAAAATTTTAGCAGTCAAGTTGGCATTCATTTTCCTTTATGTTTGTGTGTATAGGTGCAAATGCATATGTGCCACAAGTGTGCGGGAGTAAAAAGACCACAGGCATAAACACCATGGTCAAAAGCAACTTGGGGAGCAAAGGGTTATTTCATTTTCCCCCATCCTGAGACAGGGTCTCCCTATGTAACTCTGGCTATCCTGCAACTCACTGTGTAGACCAGGGTGGCTTCACACTCACACAAATTCGCCTGCCTCTTCCTGCTAAGTGCCAGTATTAAAGGTGTACACCACCACACCAGACGAAGGGACTGAACAGAGGCCAGAGAGGAATGCTGCCTACTAACTGCTTACCATGGCTTGCTCGGTCCGCTTTCTTTTACACCCAGGACCACCAAGCAGAGCAGGGGTGGCAGTACCCACAGTGGGTGGGCCCTCCCACATTAATCACTGTTAAGAAATGCCCTACAGGCCAATCTTACTGAGGCATTTTCTCAATTGAGCATCCCTCTTCCCAAATGTCTCTGGCTTGTAACAAAAGCGTCATAACTGGGCAGTACAGCTCCTTCCCTACACCATGTGGGACTTAGGGGTCAGACGCAGGCCATCAGACCTGACTTGCTGAGCGATCTTGTCAGCCCATGCTGGCACTCCTGACTCAGGGTGGAGCTGTCTCTGAGGTCCATGCCACAGATCATCTTCCAGGGGCACAGGAGTCAGAGCCCTCCCATGCCATGGGCACTGGGACAGGAGAGGAGCAGCACTCAAAGACGGGGTAGAGGGAGGCTCCAGAGGGGGAAGCCAGCTGTCTTGTCCATTTATTTATCAAGTCACCAACAAAGTTTGTCTCAGCTTGGACTAGGGATTTCAAGACCAATACTCCAGAATCTGTCTGTGGAAGCCAACTCCATCACATGTTGTGAGGAGCTCAAAGCTTGAGCAGCAGGTTACAGGAAATCACGCAGGAAGGCTTTGTCCTAACATTTGGGAAATGTTTAGAAAGCAGAGGCTTAGAACTGAGTTTGGGGCTGGAGGAGCGGCTTACTTAGCATGCAGATCTCAAGTTCAATCACCAGCAGCACGGAAGCACATGTGTGTGTACCCATGCAAATACACACACATGTAATACATATATATATACACACAGATGCATACACAAATGTGCACCCACTTACAGGTTTGACAACATGAAAGTTTAAAGAGGGCATTCAGAACAGAGGAAAGGGACACCTGTGAAAGGACAGAATTGTAACATGCTAAAGGGCATTAAGGAGCCAGCTATGGCTGGGGTATTTCAAGAGCAGGACAGGAAAGCCTGAGACTACAGACAGCTCAGTTCTGCTGGGGTGTGGTTGTCAGTGACTCGGATGAGTCAATGTGGGGAGGGCTATAGCTGAAGACATGGCTCTCCACCCTGTAGTGTTTAGATATAAGGTGCTTGAGGCTTGAGGGAGGCAGAAATCTAGAATGGAATTACCAGGTATTTACTGAGCATGAGCCTTAATCCTCAGAAAACTTACCATCTGCCCTTCGTGTGTGTGTGTGTGTGTGTGTGTGTGTGTGTGTGTGTGTGTGTGTGTGTGTCGCAAGTACATACACATACACATGAAGGCTAAAGGTTGACCTTAAGCCTAGTTCCTCAAGAGCTATCCACCTTGCTTTCTGTGATAAGTGTTTCACTGGCTTGAAGCTCACTGAGTAGGCTAGACTGACTGGCTAGAAAGCTTCAGGGATCTGTCCACTCCTGTTTTTGTGGTACTGGAAAGACACAGACACAGACAGACACAGACACAGAGAGACAGACAGACAGACAGACAGACAGACAGACACACACACACACACACACACACACACACACCCTGGCTTTCACGAGGCACAAGCCTTTAATCCCAGCCAGCACTCAGGAGGCAGAGGTGGGAAGATGAACTCAAGGCCAGCCTCGTCGGCAGGTGAATACCACGGTAGCCAAGGCTGTTACATAGAAAAGTCCTGTCTCAAAACAAAACAAGGCTTATACATAAGATGTCCTCTAACTAGTAATAATTTTGCTTCAGATGGATGTTTAACTGAGTATCCTCATAGTCAACCTTGGACCTTCTCCTTGTGTCACAAAAAACTGAAAATCTAGCCCTCACCTCCTAACCACAGTTTCTGTGAGCAAGTAAACCAGGAATTCTGTCAGCACCACATTATGAGCTCTAACCTCCTTATACCCAAAGCTGCCTCCCCGCCAACCTCCTTCATCTCCTTACCTGTGAACTGTCCAACCTGTTGTTGGAAGGTGCTTTGTGCTGGGTCTTGGTACTGGGGGGGTGGGCGGGTCAGATGACGCTGAAACTGTTGCTTCTCCTATGATGTGCCAAGAGCAGAAACAAACAGTAAAACTCGATGTAAGCCTGAAGTCAGAACCACTGAGAAAAGCAGGGTACACAAGCCAGCGTGTCGCTCACTCGCAGGCACTTGTGAATGCAGGGAAGCCAAGTGCTCATGGATACAGTGTTCTAGGTGATAAAAATGGGTTCTGAAGGTAACTGCCCAACTCTGCACAAGTCACAGTGGCAGTCACTGAAGTGTGTTGGTTAAACAAACTGTACGTGGTAAGAAGATACCCTAATAAGCAGCTAGTTTAAAGATGGTGGGCCTGGTGGTGGTGGCACACACCTTTAATTCTAGTACTCAGGAGGCAGAGGCAGGCGGATCTCTGAGTTCCAGGCTAGACTGGTCTACAGAGTTCCAGGACAGCCAGAGCTACACAGAAAAACTCTGGCTAGAAAAACAAAACAAAAATGAATGAATGAATGAATGAACGAACAGGAACCGAGGCAGTGACCACCCTCAGCAGTGCAGTCTCTAGAGTGGGTTCCAGAGGGTTCTCTTGGTGTTTGTGAAGCAGGTAAGCACTGCCGTGGAGTCTGTCAGAGGACAACTTTGGGCATGGGTCCTGCTTCCTTCCAGTTCTTTTGTTCAGTACTGAAGCCAGGCTTGCTGACCCAGGAACATCAAGGGGCCCTGTCCCCCACCTCCACTAGGAGCCTTGGGGCTACAGACTCGGATCCTGCTTTAAATGGATCCCAGGGTTATGGACTCGGGGCCTCTGACCTGTGAGTCCCTCCCTTTGAGATACTGCACCACTCTGTGGCCCAGACTGACCTCGAGTTTACCATGTAGCTAAGCACGAGGTAATTCTCCTGCACCAGCTTCCTGACAGCTGTCACAGAGGAGAGCTCCTATGCCCAGCCGGCTCCCGTCTTAATTAGAAGACAAGGTTCAACCTCTCAAAGGCTCTCATGGTTGCTGGGTGTCTGCACTGCCCCTGGGAACCCGGTGAGGGAAATGTGCATCTTGATCTCAGGACTTCAAGGGCAGCTCTACCTCATGCTCTAGCCTTGGAAAGGGGATTCCATTTACTTGTTTTAAGTAAAAACATTTTTAGCATTCTTTTAAAAAATGAAGTAAAATATGAAAACCATTTATTTGTGTATGTATCACCATGTGCCATGGTGTGGCAATCAGAGAGCAACTTGCTGAACTCAGCCCTCTCCTGCCACCTTGTGGGCTCAGGATAACACTCAGGTCGACACCTGAATACGAGGACTTCTACCCACTGAGCTCCCTTGCTAGCCTTTTTTTTCTTTAAGATTTATTTATAAAGATTTATTTATTTTATGTATATGAGCTGTCTTCAGACTCACCAGAAGAGGGCATCGGATCCCATTACGGACGGTTGTGAGCCACCCTGTGGTTGCTGGGAATTGAACTCAGGACCTCTGGAAGAGCAGTCAGTGCTCTCAACCTCTGAGCCGTCTCTACTCCCTTCTTTAAGATTTATTACTAAAGGTTTTGCTGTTGTTGTTTGATGTAGTGTCTCACCATGTAGCTCAGTCTGGTCTCAAACTCGAGATTACCTGCCCCTGCCTTTCAAGTGCTGGGATTCAAGGCATGCACCGCTACGCCTGGCACATTCTTAAAAACATATGTTTGTTTGTACCACACGTATACAGGTGTCCACAGAGGTGAGACGGGTAGCTGGGTTCCTGCAAATGGAGTTATATATAGGCAGTTGTGAACCACCTGATGTGGGTGCTGGGAAAGACCTCCAGCCTAGCAGGTCCTAACTTCTAAAACAACAACAACCAACCTACCATCATGTGTGAATGTGTGTGTGAAAGCTTGGCTTGCTCTTGGAGGGTGCGTGCCATGGTGTGGTATAGAGGTCAGAGGGCCGCTTGAGTTGATTCTCACCTTTCATGTGTATGTGAGTTACAGGGATTGAACTCAGGTCATCAGGCTGACAAGCACTTTAGCACTTTACCTGCTTTTATTGCTGGGCTGAGAAGGGGATTTTAAAGGACACAGCACTGACATTGAGTGCAAACCAGCTCAAATGGTGCCTGTGGTTTCTGGTGTCTGTTACCTGCTCAGCCAGGAGGTGCTGCCTCTGCAGGAACTGCTGTTGCTGCAGCTGCTGCTGCTCTCTCTGCTTCTGCTGGTCCAGGAGCAGCTGATGCTGCTTCATCACAGCTGCCTGCTGCTGGCTGCTGAGGTAAGAGCTGCTGTGAGTGCTGGCCACCGACACACTAGGCTGGGTTCCCACACTGGCGGCTGGGGCTGGTACAGGGACACTGGAAGGGTTCTGCTCCTGTCAACAAAGATGAAGGGATCCAGGTCAGGTCGTACGGGTGATCTGTCCCAATCCTGTCAGGTCAGGTAAGCTGCACCTAGGGATAGTCTTGTTCACGGTTCTCCTTTTTAACTCCAAGCCTCTGCTTGTCCCTTATGTATGTGGAGGCATCTTTTAAGTTTTAGTGCTTGGGAGGCAGAGGCAAATGGAACTCTGAGTTCCAGATCAGTCAGGGATACATAATGAGACCCTAACTCAAAACAACAAACAACGCCCCTCCCCACAAACCCCAAACCAACCAATCTAGAACAAAATCCTCATTAAAAAGACAAGCAATGGGTTGGGGATTTAGCTCAGTGGTAGAGCACTTGCCTAGCAAGTGCAAGGCCCTGTTCGGTCCCCAGCTCGAAGAAAAGAAAAGAAAAGGAAAAAAAAAAAAAAAAAAAAAAAAGACAAGCAATAGGACTGGAGAGATGGCTCAGTGGTTAAGAGACTGACTGCTCTTCCAGAGGTCCTGAGTTCAATTCCCAGCACCCACATGGCAGCTCACAACTGTCTGTAACTCCAATCTTTGACACCATTATACAGACATACATGCAGGCAAAACACCAATGCACGTAAAATAAAAACATGATTTTTAAAAGCCCTATAATAATAATAATACCCTGCAAATATTCTAACCCCAGCCAAACCAAACCAAATAATGCTGTGCTGATAGATGTAGACTTGGTTTATGGCTCTCCTCAAAGAGCATAAAATTGTTTTTTATGCTCACTTGTCTATGCGTACTTTTCTGGGAAGATACAGATACTTTAAATGTTTAGACTGTAAATTTTATTTAGTGCTTCTTTGTACACTAGTGGTCAAGATCAGGTGGCTTTAATTGTTTCACCTCATTCTGTAAGAAAGGCTCTCTCAACCCAGAGCTTCCCAATGTGGCTGGACTAGCTGGCCAGTGAGCTGTGGGGTCCTGCCGTTAGAGCGCTTTCCGAGCACGTCATCCACCAGCTCCACACTCTGCCTTTCTTGAGTTCATGGTATATGCTATGGACTTAATATTAATAATACATCCACACAGGGGTTGGGGATTTAGCTCAGTGGTAGAGCGCTTGCCTAGCAAGCACAAGGCCCTGGGTTCGGTCCCCAGCTCCAAAAAAAAGAAAAGAAAAAAAAAAAATAATACATCCACACACACACCCCATTTTTTTCCTCCAAAACAAGAAAGGCCTCACACTGTAACCCAGGCTGGCCTCAAACTTGTGGCAATTTTGCCTCAACTTCCCTGTGCTGAGATTACTGTGAACCACAACTGCTTTGTTTTGTGACAGGGTCTCATTATGTAAACAAGGCTAGTCTTTAACCCAAGAGACTCCCCTTGACTCTCTGCCTCCCCGAAAACACAGGGTTTAAACAGCATGTGCTGCCATGTCAGGCTTGCGTGTTCTCTCTCTCTCTCTCTCTCTCTCTCTCTCTCTCTCTCTCTCTCTCTCTCATTCTATATGTGTATGTATAACACACACATATACATTATGCTCTCTGTGTATATGCATAAATAGGAGATTTAGTCAGTTATATGGGTGCTCTGTCCTCAGACACACCAGAAAAGAGAATCAGATCCCATTACACATGGTTGTGAGCCACCGTGTGGTTGCTAGGAATTGAACTCATGACTTCTAGAACAGCTAGTGCTCTTAACTGCTGAGCCACTTCTCCAGCCCTATTTTTATTTATTTTTTGACAGGGCTTTATGTAGTTGTTTGGCATGAAAGAGACAACTAAACTAAATTAGGTGATTCCTCAAATGTTTGTGTAGTTAAAGTCCAAATTATACTAAGGAATTTTTTTCTTTCTAGACAAGGTTTCTTTGGTTAGCCCTGGCTGTCCTGGAACTTGCTTTGTAGACCAGGCTGGCCTCAAACTCCAAAAGATCCTCAGCCTCTGCCTCCCAAGTGCTGGGATTACAGTTCTTATCACCACTGCTCAGATATATTGAGAAATTTTACTCTACTTTTATTAAGGATCAATTCCAGTCATCTGTGATTTCAACACTTGGGAAGAAGAGGCAAGGGAAATCAGGAGGTAAGGGCAGCTTGGCTACACAGCTATCCAGGGATAAATGAACTGGGACTCAAAATCACGAAGATCAATCTTGCCCTGATTGTTGCATTTCCCACTTCACAGGATGACAGAGCCGCTCCCACCACAGTCTCTTGCACACCGACTTCTAGTCTAGTATGAGGCTTCCCTAGTGCCCACAGTGGAGTGATGGGAAGCGAAGGGCCTACTCACCTGGCCAGGTGGAACCAATGACCGGAAGGGCATGTTTCCTGGCTTTGGTTTCATCAGAAACAAGGAGTTCTGCTCATTACTCAGATGAGGCAGCTGCTGGGGAAGATATGCCATCAAAGCTGGTTTGTTCTGGCCCGACCCAGGGCCACCTTGGCCACAGTCTGCTTTGTAATGAGACAGGGGTTTTGTATTGCCATAATCTAGCATGGACCCTTGGTTGTTCACAGGGTTCTGATTCAAGTTACTTGGTGACTGGTGACTCAGCAGGTTGGAGTGGCTAGGTTGGAGGTAGGGGCCTCCTGGCCGAGGAGAACTCTTGTTCACACTAGGCATCATGAGCAGTTTTGAGTTGGTAAAGTCTTGCTTATATCCAGAAGGGCTGGCAGGCTTCTCCATGGGATAAGGAGCATCTAAGGGACTGTGGGAGGGCCCTGCCTGCTGCCACGTGGACAGCTGGCCTGGGCCAGGTGCTGGGGCAGCTTGCTGTGGATTCTGCAGCATCTGCTCACGTTTCTGCTTGGCAGCTATCTGTTGGAGCTGGTGAGCAGAGGACAGCTCCGAGGCGCCCCCTGGGCCCTGGCTAGGTAATACCACACTTGTGAGGGCTCTTGGTGCATTCTGGGCCTGGGCTGATGCCGGCATCAGGTTTGGACTGGAATTATCCACCCCAGGTTGACCAGTGGTGTGAAACAGAGTCTGAGAGTTCCCAAGGCTTGGAGAATCTGTGCCCACAGGGGCAGATGAGGGTGCTAGAAAGGTCTGGCCTGCAGACCCAGCCCTGACTTGTGGAGAACCTAACTGCTCCTGCTCAAAGGCTGCTGGAGAGAACTCAGTCTTGATATTAATGTCCTGGGCCAAGGGGGTTTGTGTGGCAGAACCAGGGGGCTCTGGATCCTTCTTCTCCTCAAAGTCCTCAGTAAACAGGTCCTTCATGTCTTCGTCGGGCACTGACCTGTTGAGCTCTTCGATGAGCTCCTTCCACTCCTGCTCATTAAGGTTGAGGTCAGGCATGAGGTTGCTCTGAGCTACGGAGCTGCCAGCCCCTGCGATCATGCATGGCAGGTCGTCCACTGGCTCTTGCTTGAGCTCCTTACTCAGGCTTAGAGGGAACGGCTCACTGGAGTTGCTGCCTCCATTCAGGTGGATGCTTGAGTCTGCCAGACATTTCTTGTTGATGGGGTCTAGCCCCAGGGAATGCTTCCCACCAGTTTGCAGGGCATCTCCCACAGGAGGCTTGTCAGGCTGACCCAGGGGTGAGGCAGGAGGAAGCCCATTGGCAGACACACTGACCCCCAGAGGGGCCTCCCGGCGGGTCTTCTTATGCCCAGGAAACAGGTCTCCGTAGCCATTTGGTTGATCGCCATTCTGAGGGGAGGCAGCGCTGTCAAGACTCCTCTTCACTGGATCATGGAGATGCTGAAAGACATTGAACAACAGACTTAGGAGCAGAGCCTTGTCTTAGGTCCCCTTTGCTTCCAACAGTGACCTTGCATTCTTGCAGTACACCTCCCTGCCCTTTGCTCCCCTTCTAGCACTGCCTCTCTCACTAGGTCTGGCCTGGCCAGTCAGAATTGGACACCTGGCTTGCTGTAGAAAAGTGAGCATCACACCCAGGGCTTTGGCAGGGCACAAGCTTGATGGTGACTACTGTCATCTAGTTTGATGTATGCATTAGATGACCACAGGAATCCTGTGTCTTGTCATACCTAAGACCTGCCAATGTCTTCAGCTGCCACCTCCAGCCACCACCCCCAGCCCCTGACTTTCCTCTCTTATAAACCAATACATTTTTTTCTTTCTTGTGCTTGGGCTGGTTTAATATGGATTCTATGACTTCCAACCAAAGGAGCTATACTAGTTTGAATGAGAATGGTCCCCATATGCTTGTATATTATATACACAGGCCACAGTTAGTGGAACTGTTTGGGAAAGATTAGGAGCCTTGTTGGAGGAGGTGAGTCATTGGGATGGGGTGGCCGCTGAGGTTTTAGAAGCCCACACTGCGAACAGTCTTGCTCTCTCTCTCTCTCTCTGCCGGAAACCTGTGATCAGATGTGAGCTCTGGCCTCCAGCGGCATGCCTGCCTGCCACCATATCACTTCCTGTGAGAGTCCTAGACTAACTCTCTGAATCTGTAAGTCCCAATTGAATGCTTTCTTTTAAAAGTTGCCTTGGTCATGGTGTCTCCTCACAGCAACAGAATGGTGACTCAGACAAGAGCCCTGACTGTAGTTTTCCTTCCTCAGGTAGTGGCAGTGTTAGTCACAATAATCCTATGTCCATCTAACTGCCCATTTCTATAGCCTTTTCAAAGCCACATGCTCCCTCCGTGGTGCATGCTTCTTCCCATACCACATGAGCTAGCTTGTATTTTCAGTTCTTGTCCTACTTATATCTATTTATTGTGTGTGTGTGGGGGGGCATGTACACATGCCAGTGTGTGTGGGGGCATGTACCCAGGCCAGTGTGTGTGGGGGCATGTACCCAAGCCAGTGTGTGTGACAGCATGTATCCAGGCCAGTGTGTGTGGGGGCATGTACCCAGGCCACAGTGTGTGAGGGCATGTACCCAGGCCAGTGTGTGTGACAGCATGTATCCAGGCCAGTGTGTGTAAGGGCATGTACCCAGGCCACAGTGTGTGTGTGGGGGCATGTACCCAGGCCACAGTGTGTGTGTGGGCATGTACCCAGGCCACAGTGTGTGTGTGGGACATGTACCCAGGCCACAGTGTGTGTGTGGGGGGCATGTACCCAGGCCACAGTGCACCTGTGGAGGTCACAAGTCAACTCCTAGGGCATGATTCTCCCTTTCACTATGTGGGTTCCATGGCCTGAAATTTGGTTCTCAGGTTTGGGGACAAGTCTTAACCCCCTGAGCCATCTCACCAGTTACCTCATCGCTTCCTAAGCAGCTTCCAACTAGGCGCCCCATGAGCAACGTTTATGAAAGTCTGTCATTGGACTCCAACACGTCTGCTCTGACACCCTCGTGTTCTTTGTGACTAGGTTCATTCGGCTAGGCTTCCTGAGAGTTTACGTGTGCCAGGACAAGTGCTGTGGGCACTACAGAGGCAAACGAGGCAATGCTCTTCAAGCCCTCCAGTCTCCCGAGAGCGCAGAGCAAACTGGACACTGCTACAGAATAAGGCAAATGCCCCATCATGCCATGGAATAAGCCCCCTAAGAGTGGGGGTGGGAAGCCCATGATGAGAACTAACAGGGTATGGCTCCTCTCTCCCAAGTTGGGGTTCCAGCTCTCAGCTCCTCCTTTCTGTGCTCACATTTATTGTCATATCCTATTTTCTACCCCTCACCTCCAGTACCATCCACCTCCCACTACCCCTGAGCACATGAAATGTGATATAAAAAATGGTCCAGCCTGGTGCTGTGTGGTGTATGCTTGTAATCCCAGCACTTAGTAGGCTGAGTTAAGTCTTTAGAGTTCAAAGCCAACCTCGGCTATGGAGTGAGACTCTTTCTCTTTTTAAGATTTACTTATTTATGTATAGTGTTCTGCCTGCGTGTGCGCCTGCACACCAGAAGAGGGCACTAGATCCCATTACAGATGGTTGTGAGCCACCATGTGTTTGCTGGGAACTGAACACTGAACCTTCGGAAGAGCAGCCGAACCATGAAACTCTGTAAAATAAAGAGAGGGAGAGAGAGAAACACTCCCTAATAGTGGTTTTAGTTTTCAGTCTTCAGGAGTCAAGGCAGCACAGAACTCCTGCTATCCCTCTGGATGCAGGGAAGGCTCCTGCTTTGGACGCAGAGCACAGGCCTGCTCTGGCCTGAGTTTGTGGCCCTCAGCAGCAGCTTGTGCTCTGGCCACTGAGGACAGTCCTCCCCCTGCCCCCCATCTCAGTCTCAATTGCTGCAGTTCTTCTTTCCCACCTTACCAGCATTTTCCTTTTATCCACTGTAGCTGTCTGGGTGTTTTGCTGTTTGCTTGTCTATGCATCACACATGTGCAGTGCCCATGGAGGCCACAAGAGGGCACTGGATCCCCTGGGACCAGAATTCTAGTCAGTTTTGAGCTGTCACTGTGGGTGCTGGGAATGGAGTCTCGGTCCTCTTGAAGAGCAGTAAGCACTCTCAACTGCTAAGCTATCACTCTAGGCCCGTCATGAAGATTTTCTTGATTATTAAAGCTCAGAGTTCTACCACTGCCAGCTGGCATTCCTTTATCTCCATATATGGGCACATAGCTGCTCTAAGAAAGGGAACTCTGGGGCAGAGTAAGCGACTTAATCTCATCCAAGAATCCAATTTAAGAATAAGTCCTTGGAAGCTGGAGAGATGGCTCAGTGCTTAAGAACACTGGCCACTCTTCTAGAGGAGCCGGGTTCAATCCACAGCACACAAAGGGTGACTCACAACTCTTTCCACTTTTCCTATCACCATCTTTTGCTCCAAGAGCTACATCTGGCTGGTTACCTTCCCGTGTTTCCAGTAAAGGTACACACCAAAGGTGCCAAGTCATTTATAAGCCAGTCAGCTGCCTCAGATTAGAAGAGAATCCTTCTCCACTCCAACAAGTATAAATCCTGCCGTGCCCTCATGAGGGCCACATGCAAACAGCTGCAGACAAGCTCCAAAGGAACTGCTCACTTTTCTAACACAGTGCTTCCAGCCAAGAGAAGGGCTTGGCCACATCCTCTACTAGGCAAAGATTTAACTGGAGTGATGTAGGCAGGGGTGGGGTACTGTAGGGGAAGGAGGAGTGGGGGAAGTCCATTCACAAGGAAGATGAGAAAACAATCTGAACAGGTTGAATAAAGGTCACGTATTAGGATGGAGATGGGACTCAGCAACAAGGCGCTCCCCTACAGTCTGTGATATTGTATGTTTTGTCCCCACCACTACTACAGTAAAGTTATGTGAACACTGTAGAGTATTACAGCCCAGCCTCCATCTATCTGAGCACATGCTGACCTAGAGGTACAAATGATCTAGTTCAATGGGATGATGATGTAATTGGGTAGCTGTGGTCTGCAGAATATCAAGTGTCTCTATGATGGTCTCCTCAGTCCTGACTCCCACCCCAACATGGGCCAGCTCTCCTACTGGAAGGCCTTAGATTCCTGATGGTACCCACCAAATTCTGGGAGGAGGTCTCCAGGATTATCAGCACAGCTCTGAAGCTATAGTCATCCGCACCTTATGGGCAGAAATCAGTATCCTGGCTGTGGGCAATACCCCCTCAGCCCTTACAAGGTCTCTTCCAGCCACCGCTCTGAGTTTAAAGATTACTTTTATTTTATGTGCATGCTTGTATGTACGCAAAGGCACTGTGTTTGTGCCTGGTGCTCACAGAGGCCAGAAGAGGGTCTGTGATGCACTGAAGCTAGAGTTACAGTTATATGCTATCATGTAAATGCTGGGAACTGACTGAACCTGGGTCCTCAGGAAGAGCAACACTCTGGCTGAGTCATGTTCCCAGGTGCTCGGGATTTGTTTCAGGATCTCACAGTTACACAGCTGCTGTGTGAGTTCCTGTGTGAGACTACAAGTGCGCACACGGCACCTGGCCGATGTTAGCAGTCCCTCACATATTAGTGGCCACTATTACTTCTGTTGCTGCTCACTGGAAATGTGCTGTTCCTCCTTCCTCCCCCCTTCGACTCTCTTGTCCCCACTAGCCACGATCACCCACTGCCTCCCTCAGGCCCTCGGTAAGGTGGCTTCCATCCTACTCCGGGAATGTTCTGGATGTGGACCACACTTTGAGTCCTTCCGTTTCTCCTCATCTGTCCCCCGCACCATATGCCAGCTAATAAGTCTATGTATTTGACTCTCAATAAAGGGCCTCGCCATTCCTGTCCATGGTCTTGCTTTAGCATCAGCTCTCCCAGCCCCTGCCCCTGCCGCCTCTTCCTCTTTTGAGAGAAGGTTTCTCTGTGCAGCCCTAGCTGTCCTGGAACTCTCTAGGATTACAGGCTTGTGCTGCCACTGCCTTCCCAGTTCCTTCCTTTCTGTCTCTGAGCTGTCTCTTTGACCTCTGTCCTCTGTCCCACTACACAGTCGTACAGTAGATCACATCCACTCCCTCTTCCGCATGCTCCAGGGCTGAACGACACACTCAGAACGAGTCCAGCAGCCCAGGGCTGGAATGCTAAGTTAGCAGGCTGCCTCTCCACCACCTTCCCTGCTCCCACAGCACACCCCACCACCCTTGCAAGTCCTCAAATGTGCAGGCTCATTCCTGCCACAGGCTCTGGCACTCACTCTTCTCTGCCCAGGGCAGCTCTTCCTCTGCTCCTTTCAGAACGACTCCTCCCCACTCCCCACCATTTGCACCCGCTCAGTTCTTACTCATTCCTGTGAATGGGTACCAAGACTATGAAGAGCAAACTCCCACACACACCGTCCTGTGACAGTGCACGCGGGTAACAGAATGTGCTGTCTCCAGCTCACCCACCTCTGCAGACTCCTGTTACCCTCTCTACCTACCTGCACCTACCCTAGGGCACACAGATACCCTCAGATACAGTCGAGTCCTAGTTGTGTCCCCTACTCCTTATTCCTATTTTAGAGGACGTCACTACTGGCCAGCCAGAAGCTAGAGTCCCCTTGCCCCCTGAATCAAAGCAGTCTCCACCCCCCAACCTACCTACCTACCTACCTACCTACCTACCTTCCATCCATCCATCCATCCATCCATCCATCCATCCATCCATCCATCCATCCATCCATCCATCCATCTAAGACAGGGTCTTTATCCACCATGTAAACCATGCTGGCCTGGAAGTCAGAGATCCACCCGCCTCTGCCTCCCAAGTGCTGGGATTAAAGGAGTGCACCGCTATGCCTAGCTCTTTTCTTCTTGTTAATGTTGGTGGAGAGTCAACAGGACTCTATACACCAGGCAAACACTTACCACTGAGCTACATATGCACCCCACAGCCTTTCTTCACCCCCCCCCCACTTGCTACACCCACTAACACCAGTGGCTTCTCTTGTTTGAACTATTTGGATGATTTCTAAAACCAGTGTTGCTGGAGCACAGCTCCTACTCATAGTTGACAACAGGGTCAGATACTGGCGGTGACCAGCAAGTGTGTGATCACCCCTTTCTTGTGCCCCTCTGTAGCTCTTGGTTGCTCTGGGGTCTTCACAGCCCCAAGCTTTGGCTCTGCTGTCTTTGAGTTTTGTCTCCCCAGCCACACCATAGCTGCACCAAGGCTGTGACTCCCTGGAAGTCCTCCAGAGCGCAGGATAAAAGAAAACCTTATGTTTCCTTCTTTCCCCTACCGTAACTCATATACACAGACTGACCTAGACTCACAATCCTTTCCTAGCCTCCAAAATGCTAAGATTATAGGCAACTTCCCACACCTAGCTAGAACTTTAAAGGTAAACACTGTTAAATACTAGTGATTCCTGCTTCATGCAGCCTCTTCCTTTCCCTCAGCTCTATCTGCATGTAGAGGCTCAGAGGCTTCACTGCTGTTTTGTTGGGAAAGCCCGTCATTAACAAAGAGCACCTTACCGCTCTTATCCCCTTATTACTTACTATGGTTTATTACCAGTTTATTGTTTGCATTCCTTTTTCTTTTATTATTTAACGTATTTATTATTTAACAATGTCACTGTCTTCAAACACACCAGAAGAGGGTGTCAGATCCCATTACAGATGGATGTGAGCCATTGCTGGGAATTGAACTCAGGACCTCTGGAAAAGCAGTCAGTGCTCTTAACCGCTGAGCCATCTTTCCAGCCCCTGTCTGAGTTTCTTAATCTGGGATCCCACTGAATATTCAAACACCTCTAGGAGATGAGACCCATTGTTCCCATGTTATAGCTAGTAACATTCAGCAAACCCCCTGTTTTCTAAGGCTATCTTGGGAAGGATCCTTGTAAATACTGGAGTCTGCTTTAGATCCTTCAGCTCAACCCTGCAGGTGAAATACCAGTGGGCAAATGGCATGCATCAGAGTTCCAGATCATACAAGTGTCCCCTCAGCAAGGAATGGGAAGAGCGTTCCCAGTCCACACAGGCCCACAGCAGCTCTTGTAAAGAGCTATATGAGGAGCTGGACAGTAGTGGTGCGCACCTTTAATCCCAATATTCGGGAGGCAGAGGCAGGCAGATCTGAGTTTGAGGCCAGTCTTGAGTTAGTTCTACAGAGTAAGTTCCAGGACAGCCCAGGTTACCCTCAAAATAAACAAGACACTTAAAAGAAAAGAAATACAACAGAACTGCCTATAATATATTATACCCTGGTGTTAAGATCTTACCATTTTTATGTCGTTTGCCTTTAGTTTAGAATAGTTACCCCTTAGAGTGCAAACAACCAGATAACAGGGACTACATAAGGCCTCTGGAGGTTCCTTCCACTTGCCAGGGACATTCCGAAGATGGCAAGTTCCCTCTAAAAGATTTGACAGTACTTTTTGGAGCGTTATTATGGGTTGGGTCTTGAACTTTTGACTGTCCTGCCTTGCCATCCATCCTGAAAGCTGGGACTGTAGGCATGCTCGAATGCATGCTGCATTGTTCTCTTTGAAGCCAAGAACAGGTTTATCCAGCGCAGTGGCAAAGGGCAGCAGACTGGCAGCACCAGAGCTGCCTGTCCCACTGTCCTTAAGTGTTTACTCTGAGATCATTTTAGATTAAGAGGAAACTACAAAGGTAGTGTGGAAAGGCCACTCTGTCCAGCAGTCTCTCCCCCTTTCTCTTTTAAACTAGCTCATGTAGCCCAGGCTGGCCTCGAAGTCCCTTTAGCTAAGGGTGACTCTACCAACTGAGACGTATTCTCAGATCGTGAAATAGTGTAACTAGTCTCTGAAAGGCCTTATGAGTGGGAAAGGAACTGTTTTAGAGTTAGGCTAAAGACAACTCAGAAGGTTATTACTTAAAGGGAAAAGGCAGGCTTCCTAGCTAGTGCAAATGCCTTTCTTCTTCTTCCTCCTTGATGAGGAACAAGGTGAGTTCATCTCAGCCATGAAGAAATGGCTGTGGTATTCTCCAGTCATATCTAGGAACAGTGAGTAACACTGACGATGTGTGCTGTGGAAAAAGACATCAGCAGGACATGTGGCTGGAACATTAATAGCACACCTTGTCACACAGGAAAAAGGAAGCAAGCAAGAGGATAGACGGGTGAAGAAAACAGAGTATAAAGGAGAAAAGCAGGTCAAATATAACAGAAAGGTAAGCACTGTACATGTGCAGTGGAGCAGCGATTAGAGGGTCACTGGAGAAATTCCCCGAGCAGAAGTTACTGAGTGAGGAGGCTTAAAGGGTGAGCATGGAGAGTTATTCTTTCTCAAACTCAGTTTGAAAAGTAGACAGAGTAAGTGGTTGCCTGGGAGTGAAGGGGCGGGGGAAGACTGAAAGGAGGAGGGAATGATGGAAGAGAAGGGGCTGTAGAAGAGAGGAAGGATGAAGGAAATGAAGCATTTCTTAGGAAAAGGCTCTGTAACTGACACAATGGCTTCTCAACTCATGAATATACTAACATGCCCACTGAACGGGGTATCTAAAATGGGAGAAGCCAGCGTGTGAACAGGATCACACTAAAGTCCTTATTTAAAGCCGAGAGAGAGCCAGCTAGATGATTCAGTGAGTAAATATGCCTGCTTCCAAGTCTAACAACCTGAGGCTATTCCCCAGAACCCTGGAAGTTGCCTTCTGACCCACATACATACAGCATGTGTGTTTGTGTGGACGTAGAGGCCAGAGGCTCAATCTCTGCCCACCTTACCCTCCGAGCCAGGGTCTCTCAGGTGACCCCAGAGTTCAGTACTCTGACAAGTCCAGCTAAGTCCACTTGCCCTGCCATCTGTCTCTCTCCTGAGTGCAGCCATCAGAGGTGAGCCTGCACACTTACCCAGCATGCACTGTGTGCTAGGGAAGCAAATTCCCAGCTCATACTTCCCTCACTTATCACTTCCCCAGGTCCTCCCTCAGGACTCTGAATATCTGGTCAGCTGTCTTCCTCTTTTCTACTGCTAGTGTGGGTCTTAATAAGTCACAAGGGACCCTCCTTCCAGAAGTTTGAGATAGTATGACTGATGTGGGTCTATTTTACTAACCTAAGCCCTTTAATGTGACAGCTCACTCCCTGCAGCTGTCAAGATTAGGTTATAAAGGTAATTCCCTACTGGTTTTTACTGTAATTTCTATTATTCTGATATTGGGGCTACTGCACTGGCCCCCCAAATCCCTCCCTTGCCCCAGTTTTTTTTTTTTTTTTTTTTTGGAGCTGGGGACCAAACCCAGGGCCTTGTGCTTGCCAGGCAAGCGCTCTACCACTGAGCTAAATCCCCAACCCCGCCCCAGTTTTTTGAGACAAGGTTTCTCTGTGTATCCCTGGCTGTCCTGGAACTTGCTCTGTAGACCAAGCTGGCCTCAAACTCAAGAGATCTATCTACCTGCCTCTGCCTCCTGGGTACTGGAACTAAAGTGTATGCCACCATGCCTGCCTCCTGTTTTCTTTAAAAAGAATTGTTTTTACATTTATTTATGTGTTTGTGTGGTTGGGTGTGCATGTACCAAGGCATACGTGTGAATAACTTGTGGAGTCCAAGAGTTCTTGTCTACCATGTGGGCCCTGGAAACCAAATCAGGTTGTCAAACTTGTCAAAACATACTTACCCAGTTTTTCCCCCTTGAATTTTCCTCTCTTTATATTTAATTTTATTTTCCAAGACAAGGTTTCTCTGTGTAGTAGAGCCCTGGCTCTCCTGGAACTCACAGGTTTAAGGCACAGGCCACCACCTGAGTATGGATGGCTGCCTGCACGTATGTCTGTGTGTCACAAGAACACTATGCCCGTAGGGGCCAGAAGAGAGCATCAGGTCACATGGATCTGGAATTGTAGTTATGAAGAACCATGTGGGTGCTGGGAATTAAACGTGGATCCTTTGGAAGAGCAGCCAGTGCTCTAAACTGCTGAGTCACCTCTCTAGCCCCTGGGCCTCACTTCTGATACTGTTGGGAGTTTGCTTGAAAACAGATATTGCAGGGCTGGTGATATAGCTGAATGTGGAATCTTTGCTCAGCATGACAAGGCCCTGGGTTCAGTCTCCAACACTCTACAAAAACAAGACAAAGAACCAGACAGTCCTGAGTTGCTTGCTACATGCTGAGGAGGAATGGCTGCTTGAGTCTGAGAATGTACTAGGTGATAATGAGACCTTAAAACAAAACAAAACCCAGGCTTGGAGGCACACAGTCATCTTAGCTCTCTTAGTATAGAGAGGCAAGAGTCAGGGGCTGGCCTACAAAGCAAGACCAACCCCATCTTAAACAATAAGTGGCAAGAGGCTATTTGGGGACGAGAGGCCTGAGCAGTTCATCTCTCCTCAAGTACAGCAGGGGTTAGGCTCCTAGACGCCATTGTGAGTACAGGCTGCCTTGGAAGTGCATCAGTTCACTCTGTCTCCTGGATATATTCAGCCTGTTCTACGGGGCCCACCCCATCCCCATGTCCCAGGCTCTTAGGCTCACTGTGCTCAGCTGATCTGCCTGTTAGACTTGAGTGTGCCTCATTCAAGCCTCTCACAGGCCCTCTCTGAAGGGAAGTACCGAGCCAGGGACCTGGATCCCTAATGATGAGCTGGGTGGCTACATCTCAGGACCCTGATGGAGCAGCACAACCCATTCTCTCCTCTTGCTTCACACTCTGAAATCCTCTTTCAGTTGTGTCTGATGGAATACGACATTCCTGTCTGAGATCCCAAGAACTGGAAATTTCCATTTACCTGGTTAATCTATGCCTAGATAACTAGAAACTTCTGTAGCCAGACAGGGCACTCTGGGAGCAAAGCAGGGCCTGGGAGGAAAGCAGGAGAACAAGTTGAAGACTACCTGGGGCACAGCAAGACTTTGTTTCCAAAAACAAAAGCCAGCTGAGGACACAACACAGCACAGAAGTACAGTGTTTGCCTAAGGAGCACAGTGCCTAGGTTCAATCCCCAGAAATGCTAAAACCAAGCAAAAAGAAGAGACAAATAAGAAAAAAAGAACACAGCCTTCACAGCCCCTGGGTCTCAGAACCACTGACAGCAACAAAAAGCCAGGGTTGCACGGCCCTGCACTGCCCACATCCTTTTGCTGACCCTGTCTTTGGTGTTTGAATTACAAGTGTATAATCCACATACACATTTAATATTGTAACATTTTCTGAGACTCTGCTGTCTGAATTTTAAAACTTCCTGTTGAATGAAAGCACAACATGTATTCTCTCAGCTTTCAAACAGCATCTTAGTGGCCAAAGAAACATGTACTGCTAACCAGGATGAGGGAGTGAGCATAGCTCACCTGTGAGGCATGGTGAGGGTGCGCACGGATGTGTAAATGCCCTGCACTAATCACTCACACTCCCACAGGGCTACACATCACTGGAGCTCATTAGCAACACTAAGAAATAAATTCCAGGACTGATGGTGAATACCTATAGTTTCAGAACTTGGGAAGTGAAGGCGTAAGGATAGGAGTTCAAGGCCAGCCTCGACCACATAGAGGCCAGTGTGGTAGGCTACATGAGACTCTCAAAGGAAAGGAAAGAAAATTGAGGGGCAGGGACTGCACGAGTAATAAGGAGGTAAAAGTTACAAAGTGCTGTTGTACCTCATTGGCTCTCTGCCACAGTCTTCAATGAAAAACCATTGATCTTTACTAAATAAAATAATAACCAGCAGCTTATTTTCTAAAAGTCTAACTTTTAGAGTGCTTTCCCCGTATGATCCACCTACAGAAACTAAGTAATCCAGTGAAAGGATAAAGAGCCCTGACAGTGGCCTTTACTTTGAATTCTGGTTCTACCAGTTTGCTGGCAACTTTGCCCAATCAGCCTGCTGTAGGTCTCCATTTACTCACATACAGTTGGACAAATAATGTCTACTATGTGAGACTGAAGTGAACATTAAATAAGAGAAAGATTTTTCCTTGTTTCATATAGGAGAAAATCATGGACACCTTTCTTTAAATTGCCTTTGAAATGACAATGCCCTTGGCCAGGCAGTGGTAGCAGAGGCAGGCTCTGTGAACTCTTGAGTTCAAGGCAAGTTTGGTCTTCAGAGTGAGTTCCAACACAGCCAACACTACCAAAAAAGGGGGTGGGAGAAATAAACCAAAAAAGTTGATGGCTCAGTGGTTCCTCTGAGGACTAGAAATTAGATTCCATAGATCCTATATAGATGCCAGGTGGGGGTGGGAGCCTGCCCATAATTCCTGCTTCAGAAGACAGACGGGGGTGCCTCAGAGCAAACTGGTTAGCAAGACTAGCCATATCAGTGAGCTCAGGGTTTGCTTGATAAACCCTGCCTTAAAGAAGAAGGTGGAAGAGGTACTGACAGGCCTCCATCACACACACACAGAATTAAAAATGTCAGGTTATATGCTTTGTAAAACAACTTGTCTTCTGATCAAACACACATCCAAGGCAGGGGATGGCTCAGTGGGGAAAAATGTTAGCCATGCAAGCCTGATCCTTTGAGTTCCATTCCCAAAACCCATGTAAAAAGCCTAGTGGGGGGATTGCAAACACACGTACACACACTGCTGTTTAAACACATCACTAGAATGCCTTTATCTTCCAGAAAGGAAAACTTAAGAGTATGAAGAGGTCCCATGGTGGAGCACCTCAACACTAGGAACAAATCAACCACAAGACCCTGAAACTCCATCTCCACTGTCCTCTCCTTTGTACTTTCACCAGGAGCCAACCGTCTTGTTGCCGAGTCTGACTCTTTTAAGTATCTCATACAAATGGAATTATGCAGTGTTTGTCTTTTTTTGTGACTACTTTGTTTCATTTCAAAAAATATCCTCTGGGTCCATCATGTTAGAAGTGAAAGGGGCTCAGTCTGTACTGCTTTTGGTGCAAACACGAAGAGCTGAATTTGGATTGCCAGCAACCATAGGCACACGCACATGCAAATGCACATGCACACATACGCACACACTCAAACATACTCTGTAACCCTAACATGGGATTGGAGGTGGGGAAGACAAAACAAGTGGACCCTCAGTGCTTGCCAACCAACCAGCCAGGTTTAGCTAACTAGTGACTGTGGGCATTCAGTGAGACCCTGTCTCAAAAGGTATGGTGAAAAGTATGCTCTAGAAAGGCATCCCACGTCAGACTTGGGTCTGTACATACACATATGCCATACACACATTAAAAAAAAAAAGACAAGATTTTCTTCTCTTAAAAGTAATATTCCAGGGGCTAGAGAGATGCCCTCAATAGTTAAAAGCATTTGTTACTCTTGCAGAGGACCCCAGCCTTTTCCCCAACATCCCCATGGTTCACAACTGTCTGCAACTCCAGTTCTAGAGGATCTCACACTCTTCTCTGACCTTGGACACCAGGCACACATGTGGAGCACATACATTTTTAAAAGTAATATTCCAGGGTTGGCAAGATGACACAGTTAGTGAGGGTGCTTGCTGGGCAAGGTTGGTCCTCTGAGTGCAATCTAGACCCCATGTAGGACAGATGGATGTGCTGGCACACATTGGAGTCCAGCACTTCAGTAAAACAGGAAACAGGAATGGAAGTGCACTGTGTGTAGAGAGCAGCACAAAAGGGCTATTTTCTGGTGCTATAACAGTGTGATCTGGGACTAACAAACAAGGTTTCATATGAAATATTGCTGTAACCAAAGTTTTTCCTTTCCTTCACATGAACCACAATTTCTAAGGACTTAGGTTTATAAAAACAGAATAAAAACTGAGAACTCTCCCTCATTCTAATGGCAAGAAATGCTTGTCCATTGTTATGAACAAGGTAGGAGTGGCTACTTCACCTGTCTCATTAAGGTTAACGAGGGCATCTCTGCTAAACCTGGGCATCTTGCTTAATAGTTACTTATAAACACTTACAATACAGTTGCGTGTGGTGGTCTTTGGTCTCACTTGGGAGACAGAGGCAGGTGGATCTCTTCAGAGTTCCAGCCTGGTCTACATTGGGGAGATCAGGATAGCCAAGTCTATAGATAGAGACTGTCTCAAACAGACAGCAAACGAATGGTTGTTCATTACATATTAAATCATTATAATGTAACTTACGAATCAGGTGTGACACACAGACATTCACACATGCCCATGTGCTTACTCCTCAATAGTTAGGATACATCATTTGTATAAAAGAATGTCATTGTGATGTCACCTATACCTACCTACAGCTGCTCTGCTCACAGTCGCCACCCCTTTACCTTCTCATGTCTCTCCCTCTCCTCTCACTGTTCCTTTCAGAGCCGTGCCCCACACACCCACCCCCATCGTTTTTAAATCTAGATTCTGCACAGGTCTTCTTTTCTATCTCTCCTATGAACCGACTTCATCTTCTTTAATTAACTTACTGTTTTTCTAAAGAGCTAGGGCTACAGCTCAGAAGTAGAGTGCACAAGAGGCCCTGGGTTCCATCCCCTGCACCACTCACATGCTGAACAATGAAAATCTGAAGTTCAATTTATAGATTTATTTTTGTTGCAGAGAAATATGGAAGAGTGATCAGTAAATATTTTCATGCATGTTATGTTAAAAAAATCAAAATATGTATTATATGGAGTCAGTGTAAAACATTTAAGTTCTAACACAGTAGTCAGGGGTTGGAGAGATGGCTCAGTGGTTAAGAGCACTGACTGCTCTTCCAGAGGTCCTGAGTTCAATTCCCAGCAACCACATGGTGGCTCACAACCATCTGTAATGGGATCTGATGCCCTCTTCTGGTGTGTCTGAGGATAGCTGCAGTGTACTCACATACATAAAACAAATAAATCTTAAAAAAAAAAAAGGAAACACAGTAGTGATTCAAAGTCTTATTTAAAGAAAAGCATTCTCCAAATGGTTATTAAAGGATATCATGCTACTAAGATGCCTACTGGCTCCATTTTAAAAAGTGATGTAGCCATCTTATTTTTAAATGTTATTATTTATAATTCTCTAGAAGTTAAATTCCTTGAACTATAAATAGCATGTTTAACCATTTCACCTTCTAAAGTATCTGGTTTCTATTAAGCATGTAGAATGTACAATTTTTCTTTTTCACTTCAATGAATTATGATAATTCAGTATACAGCTGGTCTAAAAATAAATGTATTAAATATTAAATCTTTTAAAATCATGTGTGTGTATAGGTGCTTTACCTGCATGTACATTCATGTACCACCTTGGGTGTGCCTGGTGCTGGAAAAAGCCAAGATATTGAATTCTCAGCACCTGGAGTTACAGAAGGTTACAAGTTACAAGAGGCCCACTATGTGGGTGCTGGGAACCTAATCTGGGTCTTCAGAAGAGAACCAGTGCTCTTAGCCATGAAACCATTGCTCTATACCTGTACTTACTGTTTACTAAGTTTAAAAGCTCAAGATGAAAAGTTTTAGAGATCTGGCCAGGCATGGTGGTGCTTCCCATTAATCCTAGCACTTGGGAGACAGAGGCAGGTGGATGTCTGTGAGTTCCACACCAGCTATCGCTATACATGATACCCTGACTCAAAAAAAGAAAGTCTGAAGAGTCAAAGATATAGCTCAGTGATGGAGTGATGGCCAAATATGTAAAGGGCTGTGGAGTTCAGAGTGCTTCAAACTGATGTGGCTGAGAGAGATGGCTCGGCGGTTAAGAGTTCTTGCTGTGCTTCCACAGAACCCAAGTTTCCACCTGTTAAATCCAGTTCCATATCCGACATCTTTTTCTGGCCTCCACAGTCACTCCCACTTGTGGCATACACTCACACAGGCTTAAACAAATATGCACGCGCGCACATACACACACAAATGTTTAGTTTCCTAAAGAAATCAAACTCCTCTTAGATGCTTTTTGGTAAGAGGGCAAGTCCTCATGGGTTTCAGCCTGCTTGTTATAGTTTGCAATGACCTAATAATGAAAGCTGATTACATTCATTTAGCCCAGAGTCCCAAATATTTCACTTTAGGTTGTGTGTGTGTGTGTTTCTGAGGATCAAACCCAGAGCCTCCAGGCAAGGAGCACCAGGCCATTCCACAGCCCCTAGAACTGAAACAGCCAATACAAAACTGATGTTCCATAAAACCCTTGAAAAACATCAAGGATAAGCAGGCAGCGAGTGTGCACACCTACAATCCCAGCGCTAAGGAGGTTGAGGCAGGCAAACCTTTGATTTTGAGACCAGCCTAGTGTACAGAGTGAGCTCCAGGATGGCCAGACCTAAACGGGGAAACCTGTGTTGAAACAACCAAGCAAAACAAAAAAGGAAGGAGAATGAAGGACAACTTAAGACTCACGTTACAGGTCAGTTCTTTCAAGTGCTCCAACGGCACTCAAGAGGCGTCCCTTCCCAAGAGACGGACGCATGGGCTTCACTGCCCATCAAGTGGTTGATACAGACTCAGTATCTAAAATCCTTGGTTCCCAGGATTAACTTACTATTGATGCTGAAACAACAAGCATCTGAAGCAAGGTAGAGGAATACAAGTTGCTTTTGTATGGCTGGTTAAATAAGATTTGGTAGGTTAAATAGATATAGTAGGAAAAAAAGTCCATTTTAAATATATTGGAAAAACACATGGGAATGGACAGTAGACTAGCAGTAATACAGATCTGGCCTGGAAGTTTCAAAATTATTATTACAGGTAACATATAAAGCCACAAAACAATCAACAATGCTACTTAGGAAAAAAATATCACTTTTTTTTTTAAAGTAGAAGAGGTATTTGTATAGGAATATTGTTTTTCCAGTGTGTAAAAAAGAACCAGGTATAATACTGCATGCCTGTAATACCAGCACTTTGGGGCCTAGGACAGAAAGATCACAAGTTCAGGACTAATCTGGGTAACATAGTAAGATCTTGTGTCAAAAGGAAAAAAGGGGGTGGGTGGGAAGCTGCTGCAGAGATGCCCAGTGATGCAGAGCACCCTCCTCTCTGGGAGAGCCACGTCAGGAGGCTGGACCTGCCTGCAACTCCAGCTCCAGGGAATCTATCCTCTCTCCTGGCCTCTGTGGGACCTGTATGCATGTGTGCATATGCACACACCTAGGAAAGAAATCTGAGAAAAAAAGGAGCCAGTGACAGCACCTGTAATCTTGGTAATTGGGAGGCGGAGACCAAGAATGTGAAATCTGGGGCCAGTGTTAGCTATACCACCTGACCACATGAGAGTCTGTTCTCCATAAAACAAACACGCAAAGGAAAGCTGGGGTTGTCTGTTTGTTTGTTTCTGTTGAAGAGCTGGAAATTGAACTCAGGATCATGCTTGTGCTAATGTTCTACCATTAACCTATACTTTCAGCCCCAAATTTTCATTTCTTAAATTTTACTTTTATGTGTATGAGTATTTTGCCTTTGTGTGTGCATGATCTTCACGATCTGTTCACCAATCCCAGATATCTTCCATCTGGCACCAAAATATTAAAAAAAAAAAAAAAAAAAAAAAGTCAGAGGCAGCAAGGTGACTCCTATTCCCAAGCCTGATAACCTGGGTTGCCCTGGGTCCAGCATGGTAGAAGGGAAGAATTGCCATTACATGCATGCACCATCCTCCCATATAGTAAATAAATAAATGTAATAAAAATTAAAACTCCAATGATTAATGCAAGTTAAGGGCCAGATAATAAATTCATGGTTATATTAGATTCTGGTTTAATTATAAGGTGTTTCCAATATTATTCAAATAGAAATAGCTAAGAATAGTCAAAGTTTAACAGTTCAGGTATACTCTATACAGTCTTCAAAAATATCAAAATTCCACAAAATGTGACATTTATAATCATTTCATTATAATTAGATTTTTGACTAAGAGACAGGTCTGCTTCTGACAGTGCCCCCTTCATGGTTCAAAGAAGACACTGAGCATCATAACCTCCATATGGAGCTGCTCCAGCTGTGACAAGGTAGCCACTGGGCAAGAATTGCCCTAATTCACCTACAGACAAAAAATACTGTCCAGGAAAGGTCAGCCAATGGTCCAGCCATTGGGCTGATTAAGACATATTAAAAATAAGGCTGTGTGTGTATGTGTGCGCACGCGTGTGTCTGTCTGTCTTTCATTCAAGAATTCAGAACATTGGGGCAGACAGCTAGGAACTTTGTGCTGCCACTGGGTGGTAAGAGCAACAGATGGAGTTTCAAGTTGCCTACTGCTTCCCAATGAACCTGACTTCTGTCCCTGCTTACCAACTTAGCAGCTGTCCACCTGCCGGGCTGCTCAGGCCACTGACTTTTCTCCCACACTCAGCAGTCTCCTGTCTCAGACAATTTGTACTGGCCGGCCTATCTGGAATGTCTTTTCCTAAGACTTTCAGCTAGGCAATGGCTTTCTTTTACGTACAATTAAGAACAGAAGCTGTAAAACAAAACAAAACAAAACAAACAAACAAACAAAAAAAAAACGTGTAAATGGGGTTGGGGATTTAGCTCAGTGGTAGAGCGCTTGCTTAGGAAGTGCAAGGCCCTGGGTTCGGTTCCCAGCTCCGAAAAAAGAACCAAAAAAAAAAACAAAACAAAACAAAACAAAACAAAAACAGAAGCTGTGTGGTGGTAATGCACACCTTTAATCCCAGCCCTTGGGAGGCAGAGGCAGGCAGATCTCTAGGAGTTCCAGGCCAGCCAAGGTTGCACCTAATAGATGAGGTCTCACTAAGTTACCTAGGCTGGTCTCAAACAGGACGCAGTAAAACCCTACTTAACTTGATTAATTAAGCCTTCCTTCAACCTTCTGAGGAGCTGGTCTCCTAAGTGCCCATTAACACTCTTGGGTTGAATTAACTTTTGAAACTACTGATCGTTTCTCTCCACAGCACCAAGCTTTAATTTGTCCTGCCCACTGTTATATTCCTAGTACCTGGAACATGCTGGCCCACACAGTAGGATCTCAACACAACATTTGTTACAAAAACTAAAGAAAAATAGGAAAGGAGACTGAGACACACATACAGGCACGCAGGAGCACGCGCGTAAACACACACACACACACACACACACACACACACGTGCATGCACATACACAAGCGTGGAGTCAGAGCTGGAAAGCAAATCAGAAGAGAGCAGAAGCTAGGAGTCTTTTGGAGGAGGAAGTTAAGAATGGTGACTAAGAAACCACTGAATTTGGCAATACCATCTCTGGTGTCCTGAAGGGGGCAGTTTCAGAAAAGTAGGTAAACAGCAGATAACATGTGCTAGTCATTTCAGGTGGAGAGGGTAAAGGGAGGAGAAACAGACTGTGAGTCTGAAAATGAGAAAGTGGAGACTAAGTGTGGAGAATGCTTGCTCTTGTTTTCAAGCTGAGAGGCTTGAAAAGAAAGGTGAGAAAGGAAAAGTCATCTTTACAAACAAGACTGCCCCACACATCACACAACAGTGGCTTTGCATGCATAGAATGACTTTACTAGTGTAATTCTTACACGGATTTCCAGTCTTGCTCTTAGGCGGGGTAGTGGGATAGAGAAGTATGTGTCTTCAGATGGCTCACAGAACAAAGCCGAGTGGAAATTTGGGAGGGGAAGCATCGTGCAAGTGACAAGGAAACCAGAGCTCAAGGGTGACAAAGGGTCAAAGTGAAGTGTTCTTTGTACTGTTGGTGTAGTGCTCTCCATATATAACAAGTTAAGCTGGATGTGCTGGTGCATACCTGTAATCCCAGTATTCAGAAGGCAGAGGCAGGTGGATTTCTATGAGTTCCAGGACAGTGTGGTCTGTAGTAAGAGAGACCTTGTCTCAAAACAAACAAACAAACAAACAAACAAACACAAATAAACAAACCAACCAGGAATGGACAAACAGAACAGCAGTTAGCTACAGGAAAGAAGCTGCTTGTCACTAGGCGAGGCGGGAAAGTGGCTTTAAGGATGAACAGGCTGAAATGCAACTGTCACACCCACTCACGGGAAATCCCTTGACTCAGTAGTAAGTCTAATAAAGGTCAAGGAGAGACTGGGAATAAACATTTATAATGTTTTATTATAGAAATAAACTATCTGTACTTCTATAGAAAATGATTTTCACTCACAGAATGAAGGTTTGTATGAAGTGGGTGGTAATTTTCTTTTTTTTTTTTTCTTTTTCTTTTTTTTTTTTCCGGAGCTGGGGACCGAACCCAGGGCCTTGCGCTCGCCAGACAAGCGCTCTACCACTGAGCTAAATCCCCAACCCGGGTGGTAATTTTCTATAATCTAGCAAGCCCAATAAAAAGAAGACAATCCTGAAATTATGACACTTGTATTTGGGACCAGCAAGGTAGTAAAATTGCTTTCCCACAAACCTGGCAACCTGAGTTGGACTCCTTGATCCCCAGGGCAGAAGAAAAGCACCAACTCCTGAAAGTTGTCCTTTGATATCCACACTCAAACAGCTAGGACTGCTCATGCACGCACGCACACACATACAATGTACCAAAAAAAAAAAAAAAGTTTTTTTATTTTCAGTTTTTTGAGTGTTGTGCCTAAATGTATGTCTGTACGTCACGTATGTGCCCAGTGTGCTCAGAGGCCAGAAGAGGGCACTGCATCTCCAGGATCTCAAACTGGAGTTACAGATGGCTAGCTGCCAAGTGGATGCTGTAAATCAAATCTGTTCCTCTAGGAGAGTACCAAGTGATCTTAACTGCTGAGCCATCTCCCCAACCCACTCTTCCCTACATAGCCCTACCTGGCTTAGCTATATATACCAGACTGGCCTTGAACTTGCAACTATCCTCTGTCTCTGCTCCAGATGCTGGGATCACAGGCATAATAAACAGCCTGCTGGTTTCAAGTTCTAATATTTCTTTTTAAAACACTAGATGAGAACTCAGTTTTTCTCTAGTGATTCAGAAATTAAAAATTATAAAATTATGTAAATTCTAAAGTTTTACCATAATTTTAAACAAAAATTCAAACACTATTAATATTCTTTCTGAAAGGTGTTCAAGGAAACTATACACGTAAGTTTTTTATGAGCTTTTACAATCAACTTCACTTGGGATGACCCCCATTGCCCTCAAAGGTCTTTCCTTGGGGTTGGCAGTATAGTCCGGTGATAAAACAGTACTTATGGGTTGGGGATTTAGCTCAGTGGTAGAGCGCTTGCCTAGGAAGCGAAAGACCCTGGGTTCGATCCCCAGCTCCGAAAAAAAGAACCAAAAAAAAAAAAACCCAAAAAACAAAAAAAAAAACAAACAGTACTTACTGTTGTAGGTTGAATGAAAATGGCTCGCATAGGCTCTAGGGGTAGCACTACCGGGAGATGTGGTCCTGTTGGAGGACGTATGTCATGGGTGGTTTCAGATGCTCAAGCCAGGCCCAGTGTCACTCTCTCTTCCTGCTGCCTATACATCCAGATGTAGAACTTTCAGCCTCCTCTCCAGCACCATGTCTGTCTGCATTGCCACCATGGTTCCCACCTCTGAATTGTAAGGCAGCCCCAATCAAATGCTTTCCTTTATAGAAGCTGCTGTGGTCATGGTGTCTCCTCACAGCAATAGAGACCCCAACTAAGACAAACAATAAGTACAATGTCTTAGGCTCAATCCCCCAACAGGAAGGTGGGGATCTTTCAAGAAAGATTGGTTAGTAAGGTGACTCATTCAGTTAAGTCATTTTGGGTAAAGCACACCCAAGTTGGTTATCAATCACTCAACAAGTATATGGATGGCCTAAAATATGAATGGAACTTAGCCCAAGCCTTCTCAGGGTCCAAAGCTTACAGTCTACTTGTCAAGACACAGGATGGTTGAAGTAATACGTGACTATGTGCTAAAAACAAAGGGTGTAAGTTGGGCAGTGGTGGTGTACCTCTTTAATCCCAATACTGCAGAGCCAGAGGCAGGTGGATCTCTGAGTTTGAGGTTAGCCTGGTCTACAAAGTGAGTTCCAGAACAGCTAGGGCACACAGAGAAACTGTCTTTAAAAAAAAAAGCAAACCAAACAACAACAACAAAAAAGCATACAGATAGCTATATATATTTCATAACTGTATTGAGAGAGGAGATTCTACTGTGGGCTGGTTTTTCAGAAACTGCAAAAGAAGATGGGCTGTGGCGGGAAGGATGGCAGGATTCTGAAAATGCTGACAAAAACTCTGCAGGCAGCCTTTTAGTTTGAGAAATTCGCTCACATCCATACTCATGTCTTCTTTCCTCCTGCCTCTGGGCGTGAATCACCACACCTAACCTCAAACTCATTTGATTCCTTCAAGAAAACTAGTAAGAAGCCCAACATACCCTGGATGTACAGGCGGGGAAAGTGAGGAGGAAAAGACTCCAGCAGCTGGGTCAGAACCCAAGTGTTCTTCTGCCTTCTCACCCTGCAGTGGGTATAGTGTGGGGAAGAAGGGAAACAATAGCTCTTTGGCACATGGGAAGATAGGCTAGGTCAAGCTGGTCCCGAAAGCCAACCAAAGATTTAACTCAATTCCCTCCAGCCACAGAAGGGTTTCTAACATTTCAGAGGAAGGGTATTAAGTGACTGAAAGACTAACCATTAGTTAGGAAAGAGTTTTACAACGGACCAAGTGAGAGACTATGAAGACATGAATTAGAATTACCGAACAACTTAAGTGTTGTAAAATTTGACTTTTAAACGTTACCAAGAATTTTGTAACACCCATTGCCCCTCCCCCTCCAAACAGGTTTCCGGTTTATAAATCAGTTTCAGGGAGGCAAAACTTCTAACCAATAAATCTCAGGATTAGCAACTAAAACCCAAAGGGCACAGCTGACCAACAAGTAACGTCATTTCCTCCGTTAACAACTATTAATATTATCAGAAGTTTTTAACAAGCTTAGTAGGTTAAATTTGGAACTGTCAATAGTATAGCAGGAATCTTGCGTTCGCAAATTCCCTTTAGGGGGTGGGGGAAGAATGCCTTTTATGCACTTCAGTTTACTGAAGCTTCCAAAGGCTTTTCGATTTTCTATTCAGAAGCCGCAGGATACTGTCAACTGAAGGGAGACTTATTTCCATATTAAAGCCTTAACTAACCTCCACGAAGCAAAGATCCAATCAACATCGGCAGATTAACTGAGGCCAGGCCTAAGGTGCAAGAACGCCCTATATCCTAGGCAACTCCAACACGGGTCGAAGTTCTCATCAGTTGGAAATCATTTGGGAGAAAAGCCTATCAGCAACTAACCTTCTCCTGCTTTTCCAGCCCCGACTTCGCTCAAAGTCTCACGGGGACGTTTTTCCAAAGTACACCGCAGTGCCACTTCTCGAAGATGACAAGCGCCCTGCCATGTTAGCCTCCTCCCAGGACCCAGACTAAGAAATGGGGGCGCTCGGGGAAGTTTCCCCGAGGCCCGATCCGAGCCGGAAGAGGCGTTTTCGGGAGTGAGTACTGCTGTGGCAGGCGCCAGCCTTACTCACCGCGACCGGGCGGCCGTGCTCCGGGCCGTCCGCTGAGTCCAGGCGCGCAGCCGCTGGGGCCGGGGCGGGGGCCGGAGCCGCTGCCGGGGCCGTGGCGGCGGCGGGTGGCTGCCGGTGCTTGCCGGCGCGCTTGGCCTTGGCCTGGATGCAGCGCTGGTGCAGGGCAAAGGTATGCTGGCGTTCGAGCTCCAGACGCTCGGGAGACACAGCCTCGTAGCGGGCCTCACAGGTGCTGTGGTGGCGCCGGCACAGCTCGATGCGCCGGCGGAGGCGCTCCATGACCGCGCTGTGCCGCGGCAGCGCGAACTCCGCCATGGGGCAGGTGGGTAGCACCATGGGCCGCGGGCGGCGCTGGCCCGGCCTGGCCTCCTGGCGCCGGCTGGCACTTCGGGTTCCTCCGCTTTTGGCGGCCCGGATCCGCCTCACGGCCGCGCCATGTCCGGGTGGGCTGTGGAGCAGACTCGGGCGCGGTGGCGGGTCTTCCTCCGGCCCCGCTCGGCCCGATTCCAGGCCAGCGAACACCGCCCGCCTCAGGCTTCGGCCTGTCCGCTATACCCCTGCCCCATTGTTTTCCGCGCCGCTGCCGCCGCCATCTTAAAATTGTTTTCGGGGCTTTCGGAAGAGGGCGGGGCCTGGGCCGGCGAACTCTGCGTCACTGCTGATGGACCCGAGCTATAGCCAATCAAACCAAACCCGCTGCCGGAGGGCGTGGGGGACAAGCGCGTCAGGAATCTTCGGGTATTTAAACTGAACACTCAGGCTAGGAGGGAAGCCCCGAGGCGGGCTCAGCGTAGCAGAGTGTACTGTGACTGACAGGAACCTATCCAAGAAGAGCCACGTTTTCAGAACACCGCCCCCTGAAGGCAGTCCCTTCCGGGTTCGTGAGGAACGCGGGGTAAGTGAGCCTTAAGACTCAGATGCTCAATGCTATCTTTTTAGTCTATCCACACTATTTCGAAGCCAGCCATTTCTGACCTCATTCCTTACATACAGCCCTGTAATTGATCAGAATTGTTTTGCGCTTCAGTGACCTAGTAGAGATAGGAATCACTGACAGGTACTGTGAGCAATATCTCATTACTTAGAGTGGGGGGGAGGGGAAGAGAAGAGCACTAAATGGTCTTTAGCCTCCTATTGGGAACTAGAGTTATTTAGATCCACAGGGACATACACTTAAAACCGACTGATTTAGAAAACTGAATCACTCAAAATTCAATCCAAAGCACTGGGTTCCAGAGATGTCACTAGCAAGCAATTGAGTGAAGGTAAAAAGCCAGGAAAGGACCAAAACATGTTCTAGATGGTTACTGAGGAGCAAACTGCCACAGATGATTGGGAGACTTTGCACTATAAGACCTCATTAGCCAGTCAAACATGTTACCTCTTACTGGAGTTCACGATAATTTTATTTTTAAAATCACAAGAAAAAAAGCTAACAGCAAAATGTTTTTATACAAATGCAGTAAAAATAAAAACAAACAAACAAACAAAAAAGGAATTCTAAGTTTTTGGTGAAGGGAGTTGCAAAGATAAATGAGCACTGCTTCTTACCAGTACCCAAACATTACAATTAGCACTCAAATGAAACAAAACAACTTTTGTGTGCAGTGCTGAAAGGCTGAATCCAGGGCCTCATGCATATAGTGCCACTACTACTAAGTACACCCAGCCATTAAACTTTTAGTGTCAGGTACCCCAGACTTTTGCCTGGAACATACTGTATGAGGCTGGCCTGCCTTACTCTGCTTCTAACTTCTGAGTGCTGGGGTTACAAGTCTATTGTGCCCAGTTAGAAGTGCAAGGTCTTCAAAACTCTTACCTAGAAGTATATACACACTGTAGTATATAAATTCCGGAAGCAATGTAAAACACAACATGTTCTGGGCATGACTTTCAATAATATCCTCAAATATGGAGCCTGAGAAAAATTTTCTAGTGAAAAATGTTAAAATAGTTTCCATATGTCTTAAGGAATATTATCTAGGAGAACAGGGTGTAGCTTAGTGCTAGAGCACTGGTTCAAATACCAGCAATTGAAAAACATACAAAAAACTTCCCCGTTTTGGGCTGTTGTCCATTTTACACAATAGTAATGACTAAACCATTACTGGACAGAGGAAGTTAAATACAAAACTAAATGAAACTCTGTAAGAATAAAAAGAATAAGTTAACACTTATTCAAACAGTAAAAACATCCAACATTATGATGAAGTTCAGTCAAATGCAGATATTTACAAGACTTTAATGTAATGTCATTTAATAATGGGGCAGTCTGAAAAGTGGACGACAGAAGAGTACTACTGAAGGAATGGGTATTTTACAACCATAAAGAATCCAGCATAGAAAATCAGAATATACGGGCCTTTATTTATTTTAATTCAGTGCCAGGAATCAAACCCATGGAACCTTGCACATGCTTGGCAGTTCTACCTACTGAGCTACAATACCAGCCCTATAAGCTTTTGGTAAGAGCTGAAAACTGCTGGCCATTCATTAATGTGTCAGACATTTAAGGAGGCTGTAGCTTCAATGGAACCTTGAGGGAGGAAGAGGGACCCAGAAAGGCAATGAACACCACCAATGACATAAATAAACCTGTCATTGTACAGCCTGGGTGAAGATAAAGTAGGCACAAAACAATGTCAATGCAGAATGATTAAACAGATAAAACAGATTTCATCTCCACCTTTGCTTCAAGGAGAAACCTGCAGACATATATTCATTTCTTGCTAGTAACTGTTTATTTCACTCTATACATTTGGAAACGTCCGCTACATAGCTATGGTCACTGTGACCACAAACAACAGATGGTGATAAAGCACTGAACAGGAAGAAAAATGCATTCTACCCTCAAAAGAAATGAACCAGTGTTTATAAAGACAACAGATACAGCCTTCATCCTTAACAAATATATTTCTTTCCCAGTATTCCCCCAATATAAACACTGTGGAGTGTTTATATATATTCAGTGCAAGGAAAAGTATCATTGGTACAACTGGACCACCTCTGGAGAAAGAATGAAATTGAAACATATGTTTCTGAATACATTTCAGTGTGGTGTAATAATATTACACTATAGTGATGTGGGAGAGCCTTCTCTAGCACCCATCTGCATTCCACATGAAAAACAAAACAAAAACAAACAAAAACCAAAACAAAAAGCCCTAAATTCACTTTTAAAAAATTGTACAAGCCACAAAAAAATAAAATAAAATAAAATAAAATTGAACAGGACTGCTTTATTGTGTGAATTTTAAGACGCAACTGTTACATGAACTGCAAATGAAGATTTTAAATATCCTACACAAAAGTCAAATAACTCATGCTATGTGTCAATCCTCCCATAAATACTTTTAGCCTGTGTTCAATTATAGTCAATTCTGAATTGGCCCATCTCTGGATTAGACTTTCTAAAGTCTACACAGAGTAAAAGAAATAGACACTAATGGAAAGTCTGTAATCTATCCTGTAGTTGGACCCTAGAAAGATGTGGGCTTGCTAAAAAAGAAACATGTAATCACAGTAAAGCCAACACTATGCAGAGCTTATAATTTTCAGCAACGGACTGCAAGCTGCACTGTGAAGAAAATGCATAGCAGAGAAAGCTAGGGACTGAGGAGATGCATGAGGAAAACAGTGTCAACACAGTGGAACAAGTGATGTAATTATCTACTCAGGCACCACCAGCCTTCCTTAAAAAGCCTTGTGCTCCAGAGGATCCGAGCTGTCAGACCTCCTATGTGGGAAGTACAGTATGAACTGCTACATTAAACCAGCTCCTTTCCTCTGCAAAGCTGTTTGTGAATGGAGCAGTTCCAACAACAGAACACTGCACTTTATGATCTGACCAACACCAAGTGAAAGTCTCCTTTTAGTTCTTTTTGGGTCTATTCAATACAATGTAAATTTGATATAAATTGAGCTTCCATCTAATCTCTCTTGTGTCCTTAAGAGGAATTAAGTAATGGAAGCACACAAAACAAGATTATAACCACAAATGACTGCACTTGAACGTGATTACAATTTTTGGGACAGACACATGAATGTTTTAATACCAAACTTAAAAAAATTGTTATAAAAACTGCAATTCATTCTCCCTAGCATTCCTAATGTTGGTGTTATTTCTGCATGAACAAATTAATATATTAAATTAAGCCAAGATTTTAAATTGGCAAAAATTCTATCATTGTATCTTTAAAAAAAGGAAAAAAAGACAAACCTGGAAGATTTTAAAAACAACAAAACACTAGTTAGTTGCTTCATGTTACATTTCACAACCATTATGTTAAATGTTTTCTTTTCTACAGAAACAGGGTCCTTTACATTACAACTGCAATAGTTTACTGCTAGATGTTTAAAATTACAGGCTAGTATTCACTGGAACCTGTTGATGGTGACATCTTGAGGTTTTCTGAGCTCCCACCTAAGGTACACCAGGCCCTCTCCTAGGACCATATTTGCAGGGGAAGGGGAGGGAGAGGAAATCACAGATCAAGTTCTTAAGATTGTTTCACTCTCTTCGTGGCTTTCTGTTTCTTGGTGATCTGTTCAAAATTTCATCCTCCTATAAGTTGAAAGAGTTCATATAATTAGCATATTTAAACACAAATGCTGTCAAACTTCCACAAGCATTTAAACTAAGTCACTCAGTTGGTGAAAAGCTATAATGTAACAGGTACTAGAATTATAGGTATTCAATTTTAGTCTTTATTTTCAGAAAACATGTACTTTCCTTAAACCTAACTTGGTAGAGGATTTTTTACTTTATCCAATGTGTCTGCCTGAATCTGTATCTCTGCACCCTGTGCATGCCTGAAGAGGGCATCCGATCCCCCAGGACTGGAATGACAGGCAGTTGTGAGCCACCATATGTGTATTAAGAATTGAATCCAGGTACCCTTGAGAGCACCCACAGCAACACATAAAATAGAGTAGAGCACATACTGGGTATGACGGCAGGAAGACTAGAAGCTCAGTATTATCCTTGACTACACAGAATGAACAGTGTGGACTACATGAAAGCCTGTCTCAAAAAGTTTAAAGCATACCACAGCTTTAATCTTAGCTTTTGGAAGGCAAAGGCATGCAGACCTCTGAGTTCTAAGCCACTGTAGTGGTATTCAAGAAATACCTTTGAGGACATACACCACAGGACTGTTAAGAAACTTGGTACTCCTATTTATTTAGAAAGAGGGTTGGAGGACCCACGTTGCCCACACAGAAAAAAATTTCCAGGCATTGTATACTAATGTATAAAACATTGCCTTTGGTTTGCAGAGATGGCTCAGTGAGTAAGTGCACAGATGGCTCTTTGAGAGGATCCATGGCACCTGTAACTTCAGTGCCTTGGGGATGCATCAGCTCTGGCAATTGAAGCACTTGCACTCACACGTACATACCATAACCACACTGCACATAAACTTACTTAAAAAAATCTTTACTAAATTTGTTTTCAGCTTAGGTGGCTGGAAGCATTTACTATCCTGCCTTACCTCTGCTTTAGGCTTGCTATCTTCCTCATCTTGACTGCCAGTGCCACCATCTTCTTCAGCATCACTCTTCTGTTTCTCTTCTAAGACAGAAAATGAAACTACTGAACAGAACTTCACTTAAAGTTCTGACAATAATTATAGCATAATTTAAGAACAACCCACTGTAGCTTGTTTTGTTAATCAGGGTCTAGAATAGATTTCTAGACTCTACTCACCAAGCTTCTCCTCTTCTTCCTCTTCATCTCCCTTGTTCTTCTCTTCTTCCTTCCCTTCTTCCTCCTTCACATCTGGCTGGGGAGCATCTGTCTTCTTGTACTCCATAGCATTGGACTGTTTCTGAAATATAGTCAAGTGTAAGAACCATGTTTATGTTATAACAAAAATATTACCCCTCAATTCCTGAATGTCTACAAGGCAAAATTATATACAAGGTTGTGTACAAGGCAGTTATACAGACACATGAAAGACATTGTTTTTACTCTATAGGTTTGCCCCATGGGAGGGAGACTGAGAGGGAAGTTAAGGAAGAGAGGTATCATGAAAAACAAAACAGATTCAGTAAGGAAGCACAGGCTAAGCTTGTCAAGCTGACTCAGATACATATACTCCAACAGTGAATGGTGAGGGTAAGGCTAGAAAGAAACCTTTGGATCTGACAAAGTATAAATAATTTAAATAGAGTCAAAATCCTAAGTTAGTAGGAGACAGCAAGAAACAAGGTCTGAATAAGAAAAACATTGAGGCTGTAAAACCTGAAAGCACAGTTTTAAGATGTATTGTCTGAGAGAGTGAAGGCAGGGAAAGAGCCATAGATAAATAAGAATAGAAATAATGAGGAAGACTATTTTGTGCACAGATGGAAGGTCTTATATCCATATTGTTCTTTTTCCCCTAGATAGGATCACTCCATATAAAGGACAAGAACAGAGTGGAATGACAAACAAGGAACTCTAAATCCTGTCATCGTCTGGGTACAAGGAACCCCTGCAAAACATGGACCAGTATTTACAAACTACTAAAGAAAATCTCGGGCTGGAGAGATGGCTCAGAGGTTAAGAGCACTGTCTGCTCTTCCAAAGGTCCTGAGTTCAATTCCCAGCAACCACATGGTGGCTCACAACCATTCGTATTGAGATCTGATGCCTTCTTTTGGCCTGCAGGCATACATGCAGGCAGATAGCTATATGATGTATACATAATAAATAAATAAATATATAAATCTCAGTGGCTACAATTATTTAGTTAGGCTTTCCTACCTTTCCAGAACAGCAGAAGAGGATCACAAGGAACACTGGCAACGCTACAGTCAGAATGTAGACCACCCAAAGCCATGGACGCTCTTCAGCTGCCTCCAGCATCTGCCCCACTACACCTGGCTGAAATACAAAACAACAGTGATTCAGAGAACTGGTTTATGACACCAAATATAGGCTAGATTGTTTCATGTTCACACAAGGTGGGGTGCAATTAATTCTTTTATTTCCAAAGGGGTCAAACTATGCACATTAAGAAATTAGAAGAGGAGGGGTTGGGGATTTAGCTCAGTGGTAGAGCGCTTGCCTAGAGCGCAAGGCCCTGGGTTCGGGTCCCCAGCTCAAAAAAAAAAAAAAAAAAAAAAAAAAAAAAAAAAAAGAAAGAAAGAAATTAGAAGAGGGCTGGAGAGATGACTCAGCAGTTAAGAGCACTGATTACTCTTCCAGAAGTCCTGAGTTCAAATCCCAGCAACCACATGGTGGCTCACAACCATCTGTAATGAGATCTGATGCCCTCTTCTGGTGTGTCTGAAGACAGCTACAGTGTACTTATATATAATAAATAAATCTTTAAAAAAAAAGAAAGAAATTAGAAGAAAAAAAATATCCTTGATCTTACTGCTTTCACCATCATGAAGTTTTATCTTCATAGGTGCAAACCATGGCTTGTAATAACTGCAAAGAGGTCCCTTACTCAGAAAACAGAATATCTTTGTGCCAGTTTTCTGGCCCTCCAAATCACAACTCAACAAAACCATTAGTTATTTGAAAATTCCATACAATGAGTAAAACCAAGATTCAGTATTTTCAGTGCATTGAAACATATTTAAATCAAGTGCTTATGACTTTAATTGAAACACTGGAGGCAGAAGCAGGTGGGTCCCTGTTATTTTAAGGCCAGCCTAGTCTACAGAGCAAGTTCCAGGACAGGCAGTGCTACACAGAAAAACCAACCCTGTCTTGAAGACCAAAACAAACAAACAAACAAACAAAAAGATCCCAAAACTTAAAATGATAAACAGATACTACAAAGACAGGCAGACACAGACACACAGACACACAGACACACACACCCATCTACACATAACACAGGGCTGGAAAGCCAAAACCGGAGTCTAGCAGTTAAAATAAATACTAAAAATCTGCTTTTCATAGTGATCGGTCTCCCCTAGAAGCAGATAAAATCCACAGTAATGAACGATCACTAACCTCTGCAGCCCCATCAGCAGCTTTCTTCAGGCCCCAACCATCATTGGCCCAGTCATCAACTACTCTTCGGTCACCACTAATGATAAAGTTGTCAAAAAAGATGTCGGATGTCATGGACCAGAGCTCCAAACCAATAGCGCTGAAAGGAGTCATCCTAAAAGGTTCCAGGTCTTCAAAGAAATCTGGATTGGGTATTTTCCTTGGTTTCCAGATTCCCTAGTTTGTGATGGGGTGGGGGTGGGGTGAGGCAGGAGAAGTTCCAAAACATCATTTTAGGTATTAACCAAAAGAAAAAAAGAAATCTATATGACTCATTTTGAATGATCAAAGAAGATAAACATTAACTGTCAAATTTAAACAAGCACAGAACAATAAATGCTAGTGTTGTTTTTGTACTGAATTCTGGACTACCACCAAATTCAATTTCCAATCTGCAGGATCTATACTAACACCTGGTTCTATGTCCCTCACTCCACCCTTAACAAGTGATGGTGGAATGTGGTCAGTACAGCCATTTCCCATTTCCCAGTAGTGATTAAAATATACAATGTACAGTCTTCACCTAGCAACTAGTAATTTAGATCAAATAAAAAAGTACTGACTACAAACATCTGATGGTTTCAGCTGCAATGACTCTAACCCAGGATACTTTAAACTACTCCTGATCTTCCTAGTTAAACCTGAAGTTGACATTTCAACTCCTGGTCGTCATGCCAATAACCAAATGTTAGAATTATAGGCGTTTAAAAAAAAAATCCAGATAGCCAAATGGCAAGCTGAAGTATAATTTTTTTGTTTGATCAGTTATCTAAGTGAACAACTAAAACCATTTTACAACAGAAAAACACACACAATATGCATATAGATGTACCACCATACATCTAAAAATCTAAGTGAAAATCTATTCCTATAGCTTTTTTGGTTTAGAAACTGAAGCCAGATTAAGGACCTACATTGGTACTTCCCAGAACACAAGTGGAGCTTCATAACTTCACTACACATATTACTACCACTTCATGTGCACCTGTCTTAGGCAGGTGAAGAAAACGAGACCAAGCAATCTGCTGTCTCGACGTGGCAAGATCCAACTCCCATCACAGTTCCCTTATGGCCAATCTGCACTCACCAATAGAGTATACACACCCTAAGTTCTTCTATTCTACTTTTATTTTTAGATAAATGTCACTATGATGGTTTGAATAAAAATGGGCTTCATAGACTCATGTGTGGCCTTATTGGAGGAAGTATGTCACTGTGGGGACAGACGGGCTTTGAGTTCTTGTATGATCAAGCTCTGCCCAATATGGCACACAGTTCCATTCTGCTGCCTGCTGGTCAAAATGTAGAACTTTCCAGCACTGTGTCTGCCTACAGGCTGCCATGCTTCCTGCCATAATGACAATGGACTGAACCTCTGAAACTGTAAGCCACCCCGAATTAAATACTTTCCTTTGTAACCAATGTCTTAGTCATGGTGTTTCTCTTCATAGCAATAGAAATCCAAGTTTTATGTTTAGCCCATTATTCACCTGTCTCTTAAGTTTACTTTCTCTTCTTGATTTGCTGGTCTTACTATTGATCAAACTTCTGCCCTAACACCAAGAAATGAACAAAAACACCTAAACCATCAGGAGACACAAACCTGGTAGTTAGGATTGTCAATCATAGGAGGCTTCCATTTGCCCTTATAATTGGGGTTGTCAATCATAGGTCGCTGCCAGACACCACACCCAGGGGCGGACTCACACTTAGGGTTGGCAATCTGAGGAGCCTCCCATTCTCCATCCATATCCTCATCCCTGTGGAGGTATAAACAAGTTATATAGACAAACTGCTAGTCTTATGCTCTCAAGATGCTGTTAGAGCTGTATCAGCAGCATAAACAGAACGAATTCTCATTTCTCATTCCCACTATCATTAACAACCTACTTTGTTTTTGTACAGTGAAATTTAGTAAAGTTTTTGTAAGGCTTTTCACTCAAACCTGGGCTATTGGCTTTTTTTCTTTTTCCTTTTGGTTTTAGTACAGGGTTTCTCTGGTACCCCTGGAAGTCAGCGATCCACCTGCCTGAGTGCTGAGATAAAGGCGGCTGTTACTATACCCAGCTTCTTTCTTTTCTTTTGTTTTTTGTTGGGGGAGAGGGGCACATAGTTATTGCTTTGATTTCAAGACAGGTTTTCTCTGTGCAGCAGCTTTTGCTGTCCTGAAACTAACTTTGTAGACTAGGTTAGGTTTGCCTCAATCTCAGAGATCTGCCTGCCTGCCTCTGCTAGGATTAAATGCCTGATTTTACTTGGGGCTGGAGAGATGATTCAGCAGTTAGCACTGGCTTCTCTTCCAGATCCAGCTCCAACTGACTTGACACACTTAAGACAAACATGCAGACAAAACACCAAAGCACATAAAATAAAAAATAAATTTTAAAAAAAAAAAAACCAGGTAATTATAAAAGCAAACTCAAACTCACCAATCCTCTGGTTTCTCTGCATCAGGGTCTGGAATATACTCGGGTTCATCATCTAACCAGCCTTCAGGCTTTGTGGCCTCTTCATCTGGAATCTTAGAAGGGGCATCTTCATCCCTTAAAACAGAAAACACAAGGTATGACAACCCAGGCCAGAAGATCAGTCATGATAGTCTTTTTTTACAGACCAAGATTAATTCATTTAAAATACATTTATAAATCATTATCTGAGCTACTGTCCAAAAGAAAAAAAACAAAGAAACAAATAAAAACAGCAGCTAAAGATCAAGTAAAGATTTTTCTAATGGAACTACAGGAATCTTCAAGAGTTACAAGAGAAGATGCTTAACTTCACTGGTCATCAGAGAAATATAAATTAAAACCATGGTAATATACCACTATCAAACATCCACATAGAAGGCCATTACAGTAAGAAATTCTGAGGGGGGTTGGGGATTTAGCTCAGTGGTAGAGGAAGCGCAAGGCCCTGGGTTCGGCCCCCAGCTCCGAAAAAAAAAACCAAAAAAAAAAAAAAAAAAGTCCTTATCCATGTTTCAATATGTTGACCACAAGAAGCCAAAGGCCAAATATTATTATTCAATATTATTTCGATAAATTTCTCAATGGAGAAATCCAGAAACAGAAAACAGGAAGATGAGTGGTAGCCAGAGTCTGGGACAAGGGAGTGAAGGTAGGGTACATGATAACACCCTACAATTAGATAGCACTGTACATACAGCACTGCAGATACATTAACCATCACTGTGTTATGCACCACAAAAAAGGTACACAAGATGGTCATGGCAATATACAGCAATTTCATCACTGTCAAGGCTGAGACAGAATCCTGATGAGACTAACCTAGATTACACAGAAAACAGCATTTTAAAAAAGGCGTAGGGGTTGGGGATTTGGCTCAGTGGGAAAGCCCTTGCCTAGCAAGCGCAAGGGCCTGGGTTCGGTACCCAGCCCCGAAAAAAAAAAAAAAAAAAAAGAAAAGAAAAATGAAAAAAAAAAAAAAAAGGCATGCATGGCCGCAAGGGGTGGGGACGGGGCAAGGCATGGAGGTGGAGGTGGTATCTCATCTAAAATAAGACTCAGAGGAGCTAGAAAGATAGCTAGATGGTTAAGAGCACTGGCTGCTCTTTCAGGTGACCATAGTTTAAGTTCCAGTGCCTACGTGGCAGGTTACAACCATTATAGCTCCAGTTTCCTCCTCTGGAACCAGGAATGAATGGTGCAGGGACCACTGTCATATAGAAGCTATAAAAGTACTACACTTCAGCTGGTAATCAAAAATATTCTACTTGTGCTCAATTGTATTGTTTAGTGTCCTGGCACCAAACTCAAGGCCTCATGTCCTCTACCACTGAGAAATAACTCCCTCAAAAGAGACTGTTTTGTGACTATCTTAGTTTTAAATTAATCTATGATGACCTCAAAGCTTCGTGTAACTTCGCCTGATATTTTAAAGTTCAATACTCTCTTCATCCCATTAAAAAACAGCTGGTGAGCTGGGCGTGGTGGTACAATGCTTTTAATCCCAGACCTTAGGAGGCAGAGAGATCTGTGAGTTCAGGGTCAGTCTAGTTCAAAGAAAGCCAAGGCTACACAAGGAAACTGTCTCAAAAACAAAAATTTCAAGAACTTTAATAGCTTTCAATGTGGGTGGTAGGAGTATTACTTAGCAACACAACACATGTTTTTAGTATGCAGGAGGACTTGGGTTAAATCCTTAGCACTGTAACCCAGTTTAACTGGCAATAATGAAACACTAGAATGGCTGTACAAAAATATTGCCACAAGCTGACCCTGACCCTGTCAGCACAGACAAACCACAAAAGCTTTAGCACCCTACAGTTTATAACCTAGTGAGGGATAATATCTATTACCACTGTATTCTTTTCCATCAGAGTAATCGGTACTTTTCTCCTGTAAAATAGATTATGTAAGTTCCCTCTCCTCCTCTCCCCGCAAGCAAGCATAGGGTCTTACTATGTAGCCCACACTCACCTCACACTCAATCTTTCTGCCTTGGCCTCTTGAATGCTAGGATTACAGGCATGTGCTAACATGCCTAGACTATATCACAGAGTATTTACATAATAGTATCTCACTTTATCAACATTTGTGGTTTAAGCCATGTAGAATACACACGTTGTAAACTAATATTCAAAGATGGATCTCCAAGATTTACCAGTCATCTGGCTTGACAGCATCTGGATCTGCTATTTTGGGCCTTTCATCCCAATCTTCAGGCTTCCGGTCTTCTGGGTCCTCAATTTCACGTGAAGGGTTTACAGGAGGGGTCATGTCATTTAGCAGGTTTCCACTGTTCACAACAGACTGGTCAACTAATATTTCAAAACTATTGTCTGGATTCAAGACTGAAAAGAAATTAAATGCAATTAGAAATACTGACTAAACCACTCATTCCAACATTTCCATCAATCTAACACAGTAGATCATATTTTCTAGAGAGAGACCCAGTGGGTAGTCATGAAACAAAGAGTTCAGGGTACTTGGAGTTAGAATGTCATAGTCAACAAAGCCTAGTTCTGTAAGAGCCTAGGGCCCCAATGCCATTTCCTTGGGTTCCTAGAAGTTACAAATAATGATTTTTTTTTTCTCTTTCTTTTCTTGGTTTTATTAAGACAGGGTTTCTGTCTTGCCTCAGCTGTCTTAAAGCTCTCTTTGTACATCAGGCTGGCCTTGAACTCACAGAGATCTACCTGCCTCAACAAATGATAAATAATAATAAACTCAAACCCCAGGGTCTTATACACACTGGACAAGCACTTTTACCCTGGTCCATCTCTATGAAAATAGTTAAAGGACCTGAATTAATGGCTCATTGATTAAGAGCTCTAACTGCTCTTCTAGAGGATGAGGACTCAATTCCAGGACTTAAATGGCTGCTCACAATCTTCTGTAACTTCAGTTGCAAAAGATTTGATAAACTTTTCTGGTTTGTAGGGGCACCAAGCACACATATTGTATAAAGGCATACATGGATGAAAAAACCCATATATATAAATAGTAATTAAAAATAAATAAGGGGCGTGAAAGATTGCTTATTGGTTAAGAACACTGGTTGCTTTTCCAAAGAACCCAGGCTCAATTTCTAGCAACCACAATGGTGGCTCACAACCATCTCTAACTTCAGTTCCAGCAGAGTAAACGCATGCATATACATGTGTGCTCGCGCGCTCTCTCTCTCTCTCTCTCTCTCTCTCTCTCTCTCTCTCTCTCTCTCTCTCTCTCTCTCTCTCCCTCCCTCCCTCTCTCTCACTTACTCACTCACAGGCAAGATGTAATTGTGCATACCTCTAATATCAGCACTTGCTAGGCAAACTAGTTTGAGGTCATATACAACAAGACCCTGCCTCAAAACAGCAATAAAGACCTACAAGGTAAGGAGGCATACTCCTGTGATCTCAACCCTATGGTGATAGGTGATAGGAGGGTCATCAATTTTACTCTCAGCTATATAGGAGTTTAAGAATAAGGTAAGCAAAAAAAGAAAAAGAAAAAGCATTTTGTGTAATGGCATATACCTTTAATCCCAGCACTTGGGCAGCAGAGGTAGGCAGATCTGAGCTTGAGGCCAGCCTGACTATATAGAAAAATCCAGGACAGACATACCTGCATAGCAAGACCCTGTCTCAAAATAACATTAGTTAATTTTAAATACAAATTGGTAAAACACTACAGCAGCAGATAAAGGCACGTGCCACACAATCCCAGTGCTCTGAGTTAGAGTCCAAGAACCCACATTAGGGCAGGAAAGAAACATCTTCAAAGTTGTCCTCTGACCTCCACATAATTACCCACAAACCACATTGACAGAATCTAGAGAAGTGGCTCAGCGGTTAAGAACAGCAGCTATTCTTCCACAAGACCCAGCTCAATTCTCAGCACCTACATTGTGGCTTACAACTGTATTTAGAATTCTACCTCTAGGGCATCAATATACTCTTCCTACATTTCAGCACCAGGCATGCAAGAGGTACACAGACATTCATGCAGACATATAACACACACGTTTCACTTGTGTGGGAGATGGCTCAGAGGTTAAGAGCACTGACTGCTCTTCCAGAGGTCCTGAGTTCAATACCCAGCAACCACATGGTGGCTCACAACCATCTGTAATGAGATCCAATACCCTCTTCTGGTGTGTCCAAAGACAGCTACAGTGTATTCGTATAAAATAAAATAAATAAATCTTTAAAAAAAAATCTCTTCACTTCCAGGTCTTCACTTATAGACACAGAAACATACTAATATATACATGCCTTTGATTCCAGCACTCAGGAGGTAGAGGGAAGAAGATCTCTGAATTTAAGGCCAGCCTGGTCTATACAGCAAGTTCCAGGAGAGCATGGCTATTCAGAAAACCATGTCTCAAAAACCAAAACAAGACATCTCATATTATGAAAACATTACTAATCTGTTGATGTAGTGAACAGATTGCAACTCCTATTGCTATGTAAAGGAACATAAAATTATTTATTCTGCAACTTTGTAGGTCAATGGGTAGGTGTGGGTGAAAATGTCCATTCTAAGAGGTTAGTATATTATTAGTACACTGGCCTTGTGGGTGAATACTCTCACACCCTGGCTAAAATCTATGCAGGGATCTCTCTAAAACTGACCTGTTCCCTTCTCAGCATACTAAGCCTGGGCTCTCAACATGGCTTTTAATGTCCCTGGCATTAGTGCATGTTTTCTTTCTATAGTAAACCCGTGACCACAAAAGATGTTAATTTATACAAAGGGTATGGGGACATCTCAGTTATCGTAAGTTTTCTCCTCTTCATCAAACTCTACTTTAATCCACAGGTGGTTTAGTAGTTTCCTGGCAAGGCTGAAGCATATTACCCACGTTCATTGGAAGACAGCACATGGGGTCTTTTCAAAAGATTCTCCATAAAGAAATGCTTTTGCTTATACAATCTTAACATGAACTAGATGCTAACTATGTAATGTCTTAAGCCCCCAAACAGCTGGTTTTTCTTACTTAATGTGTAAAGATGTGTTTTCTTGTCAGTGAAATAGGTCTTCAGATCTGCATCTGGCCTCTTAGCATGTTTTTCTTCATATACACCTGTCTTGGGGTTTTTGTGGCGAAAGATGAAATGCAGTTTGTAGTCCTCTCCACATTTATCTGGACCAAACATAATAGTATACGGAGTCTTGTCGTGGAATTGATCCTTCAGAGACAAAGGTGGAGTGCTTTAAGTTACTCTAATCAAAGAATTCAAACAGCAAACTTTGAAAAATATATACTTCCTCTCATAAAACTACATGTAAATTATTCTATTAGTGCTAAAGAAAACCTTATGCTTTTATAGGGCTTCTTCAGATACCAATGAAAAATAACTGGCAATCATTAGAAATATTAAAATACAGGCTGGAGAGATGGCTCAGCGGTTAAGAGCACCCGACTACTCTTCCAGAGGTCCTGAGTTCAATTCCCAGCAACCACATGGTGGCTCACAACCATCTGTAAAGAGATCCGATGCCCTCTTCTGGGGTATCTGAAGACAGCTACAGTGTACTTATATATAATAAATGAATAAATTAAAAAAAAATACTAAAATACTTTAAAAAAAAAAGAGTTAAATGCATATAGACTTCTTTCAAAAACAAGAAATAAACTTGAGAAAACTGAAAATTGCTAGCACACAGCTTTAATCCCTGCATTTGTGAGGTAGAGACAGGTGAGCTCTGGAAGTTTGAGGCCTTCCTGGTCTACAACAAAGCAAATTCCATGCAGCAAGTTATACCCAATGACATCCTGTGTCAAAAATAAAGATAAATAAAACAAAGGAACAACAACAAACAAAAAAAAAAAACCTAAAAATTCCATAGTTAAGAAACCAGAAATAAGGGTTGGGGATTTAGCTCAGTGGTAGAGCGCTTGCCTAGCGAGCGCAAGGCCCTGGGTTTGGTTCCCAGCTTGGGGGGGACCAGAAATAAGATATAGCTCAATTTTCAACAGTCATCTTCTCAAGTTAAAAGCCCATCAGCGTTAAGCCTCCATGGTTCAACAGCAGGGCACCATTTATTTTCATAGATCTTGCAATCTCTTTTCTCTTTTTAAATGATGGGGATTAAACCCAGGTCCCTGCAAATGGTAGGCATGTACTCTACCAGTGAGCTACACCCCAAGCTCTAAGATTCATAAAGCAAATTGTACATAAACAGACAGCCTACCAGGTTGAGTTCTGAGGTCTTGGATAGCAGCTTCACATAGGCACCACCGCATTCTATTCCATTCTGAAAGTTAACCTCATACCTAGTTTCAGAGAGAGAAGAAAAAAAAACTCCTGTGGCATTTTGAAAGATCATATTTCCTAATTGATTTCTCCCAGCTTGATCATGTTTTACCAAATGTCATGATTAGCCACCCAAAGGGTTCCATCATCTACCACCTTTATGTGGCCACTCAACCACACAACATTCAAAAAACCAAAATATATAAGTAATCCTTAATGTAAAATCCAGACATTTGTTTGCTTCTCAGAAGGTAAACAACCAGATTTTTTTGCAAGCAGTTAAAAATAAAACTACTCAACATACTCAAATTCACACAAAATCCTACTACGAATATATGGTTTTTTAGTATGGTCAAGTTTCATACTGTCACCTGAAATTACCCTTTCTAGAAAATTATCAAGAAGGCACTGAACTTACTGAACAATGAGAGGCTTGGTATCAAACAGGAAGGGCTTGTTCAGTTTAGCAGAGATGGCATGATGCTTGGCCCGAGACATCAATACAAGTCCTTTATCACCTGGAAGCTTTGTTTCCTTCATTTCATCTACCTCCCACTTTCCTACAAAACAATACAAAATGGCTCTTGACTGTTAGCCACACTATTTAAGGTCTTTTAAATTCTGGGTTGTATAAGTATAAAAATAATCAATGTTTGCCATTACATTTACATCTGAGCTGAGTTCCATAGTGTGCATGTATATCTGTCATATGGTAAGACATGACTGGAATAATAACAGTGGCCTATTTGTCATACTAAAGAGAAACTTTCATTTCTAAATGGTTATTAAGAGTTCTAATTCTATCACACATAAAGCCCCATATACAAAGATGATATAATTCCCAAGCAAAAAAAAAAAAATTGAAAATATCTTCTTCTTAGAATACTTATTTTTCAGCAAGGTGTGGCGGCACAAGACTTTAATCTCAGCAGTCCGGAGACAGAGGCAGGAAGATCTGTGAGTTTGAGGTTAGTCTACAGAGCAACTTGGAATAACCCTGGCTGTTAGAGAGAAACCCTATCTCTAAAAGAAGCAGCAGATTACTTATTCTCAGCTGTGCATGGCAGCACAAGCCTTTAATTGCAGTACTTGTGAGGTAAAGTCAAGACTATGAGTTCCAGATCTGCCCGGTCCACATAGCAAGTTCTAGGCCAGCCAAGGATACATACAATGAGACCCTGTCTCATGAAGTCTCATCAACACGGCTGCCTAAAGAAGACCTCAACAAGGAAGACACCAACAGACAAGCTACCCTCAAAGAGGGAATCTCATGGGGTCTCAACCTTAGACAAAGTACTATTAGCAATTAAGGAATGCTGAGAGTAGAAGGAAGTCTTCCCAAGGAAGAACACCCAAACTGGTTCCCAAGTGGTCAGCCCTGAAATCATATACATGCAAATAATGTTATATAAGGGAACAGGCTGTATTTATATACTTGGGGAAAATATAGTAATAAGGAGAGATCATGAATTTGAAAGCATTGGGGTACATGAGAAGGATTGGAGGGAGGAAAGGGGACAACAATGTAATTGTATTTTAAATTTAATTTAAAAATAAAGATATTTTTTAGAATAAATAGGTTTGTGTGAGTGAGTGTGTACGTGTGCACGTGCGCATTCACTCACGTGGAGGCCAAAAGAAATTGTCTAGAACAAATGGAACTCTCACCGTCATATTTGGCAATTTCATCATCAGTGTCGTCTTTTTTGGCTTTAGATAAAATCCACCTGTAATTAAGACAAATCCCACAGTTAAAATAAGTGACTGTAAATGTTGCTTCAAGTACCATCATGCTCCTGTTCCAGCTAGCCTAATCAACAAGACTCAAGAGAAAGAAAATTCCCCAAGAATAAAATCTAGGGTAGAAGAGAAGAACAAGAATAAAAGCAACAGGAAGCAAAGTTCCACAATACATCCATGTATGACGAGATGCAGTTAGACATGCTATCCCAGGCCACTGTCTCAGGCTGTAGCTCGCAGCAGAGCACTTGCCTCCCATGCCTGACACTAGGTTCAGCCCCAATACGGCTTAAAAAGGATCTAGAGCTTTCCCACTACTGTCTTATTTAGAAGACATTCACCTCTCAAACCTTTACTCCCAGGAAAACACTTACCCTGACAGAGACCCTCTGTCAAAGGAGTCAGCAAAATAAACCTCCCCTGTTGGAACTGGAGCTTTGTAGGTGACCTATGTTAAACATAAAATTAATTAAACAGCAGTATTTTAACCAAGCATAGTGACACAAGCTTGAAATCACAGCCCCTCTGAAGGATATCAAAATTCCAAGGCTACAGAAGATCCTTGCTGTACTGGAAGGAACGGGTCATTTAGTAACATTCTTTAGAATTTACTCTCGGGTTTGTTTGCAATTGTCAGAGAGCTTTCAGAGCTGCCCTGAATTCAATCCACATGTACCAAAGGCTGACAGAAAGCTTAGCAAATATTTTTTTAAGCTGCTTTGCCTTTAAAAACAATCCAGTTTTGGGGGTGGGGTGAGGAAGTGTCAAAGCAACAGGCAAGCAACTATATATCCTCAGTCTCTGGTTTCACTTTTTTTTTTTTTTTTTTTAAACCAAAAGATAAAAGGGTCTACTTTAAGCTGGGAGCGGTGACATACACCTTTAATCCCCTCACTCAGAAGGTATAAGCAGGTGGATTCTTTTGAGTTCCAGGACAGCCTGGCTACAAAGCAAAACCCTGTCTCATAAAAGCAAAAAGAAAAAGATTGATCTACTTCAAACCTTTGGAGATGGAGGAGTGCTGGTATCTGATTTAGATTTTGAATCTTCCACCTCTTCGATAACATCATCAAGATCATCTTCAATATCAATCATGTCATCATCATGTCCATCATGAGCCTGAATAGCTGCAGTTCCAAGGACCAGTAGCAAACACAGTAACCACTTCCCTTCCATGATCTATCTGCAAAAAGAATGGAATGTACAATGTGCTGTTTCCCATTTTAAATTCCATAAAGCCACTAACCTTAGCCTCCTTGTTTAAAATCAGGTTTTCAAATCATGGAACAAAAAAAAAAATTTTTTTTTTAAAATTTTCAGCCTATAAAAAACGAAAAGTGAACCCTGGGAGATAAAAGGACTTTCCTAAAGTCAGTTAATTAAAAGCAAAATTCAAAAGAATATCTAATGATACCATATAAACTGGGTATTCTGGTGCATACCTGTACTAGTACTTGGGTGGCTGAAACAGAAAAACCCTGAATTAAAGGCCTGTCTGAACTGTGAAGTGCTATCAAAAATTAATAAAATTACACCAGTGCTCCACTCAGGAAGCACAAGTAGGAGATCAGAAGTTCAATGTTGTCTTTGGCTACAGAGTAAAATCTCAAAACCACAGGAAACCCTGTCTGTCACTTTCTCTCACATACAGTATCAAACAATACATAGCCCAAGGATATTTAATTAATTAGTCCCATTATACTTATTTATTATGTGTGACCTCTTCCTGAGAGCTGTGAAAAGAAAATTTTTAAGGAGTCTTTCCTTCTACGGCTTGAGTCCAGGGATTTGACTCAGGTTATCAGGCTTGGTGGCAAGCACCTTTACCCACCAGCCATCTCCTGAATAATGTCCATAATCTCTTTCACATCTAATTTACAGTGACTACTGATTAAAACATTAAGATGAAATAACAAAGGTTCACTTCACATTGAAGACTTCCTATGGACACTGTTGATGTTCAGTTCTCCAGGTATACACACATTCTTATATTAGTATTCTAAGATTCCACAACAAACCATTAAGCAGAGTACCAGCTACTTTAATCGCTCATCTTTTCAATAAACCACAACTGCTAAGAAAGAAAGAAAACAGCCTGGCATGATAGCATAACCTTTAATCCCAGCGCCTGGGAAACATAAGCAGGCAGATCTCTGGGAGTCCTACACCCACCTGGTTATAAGTCTAACCTGATAAAATATATAGTGAGATCCTACCTTAAACAAAATCAAAAACCCGAAATGTACACAAGTGCCAAGTGTTTTCCTCACTCACCCTGTGGCTATCACTCACACCTTTCACTCTGGCTACACTATTACTTTTACCCACTTTCATTCTTTTCTTGAACACTTCCCACATTCTCGAAACAATATAAACCCACAATTTCTACCAAAACTTACCATATTGTTATAAACACAGCAAGATACAAAAGCTTACAAAGCTGTTACTAAAAATATAATCCATATGATAGTAAATGTTCCCGTGTGTACCATGAGTGGAATTATAAAATGATGTAAGTGCTATGGATAAGCAGCTACTGTACAGTTAATCCAACAACTTCACTCTGGCTGTACAACCAAAAAACTAAGAGCAGGGTTTCAGAGGATCTGTACATGAAGGTTCATCAGTATAACAATAGTGACGAAAACAAGCCTGTTACAGATACATAGAGACATTAAGGCAATAGTTCTCAACATGTGGGTCACAACCACTTTGGGGAGGATCAAATAACCCTTTTTCCAGGGTCACATAAGAGATATTCTGCATATCAATTACTTACATTATGACTCATAAAAGCAGCAAAATTACAGCTGTGAAGTAGCAAGGAAAGTAATTTTACGGATGGAGGTCACCTAGGTCACCTAGAGGAACTGTACTAAAAGGACTGTATCTGTAGAAAGGTTGAGAACCACTGTACTAAGGTGTCTTTAAAAATATTTTTTTACATGTTATGTGTATGAGTGCTTGGTGCCTTTGGAGGTCAGAGCCATTAGACCCACAGGAATTGGATGGAATTAACAGATGGTTATGGTCCTCCATTTGGGTGCTGGGAGCCAAATCTGGGTCCTAAAATAGCAAGTGCTCTTAACCACTGAGCCATCTCTCCAGCCCACATAAAACATCTTAAGTGTCCAAATATAAAGGTAGACCAACAGAATTGTGATAAAGGCTGGGGGGAAGAAACAAAGGAGAGTTTAATATGAAGAGTCTGAAAAGGTTCTAAAGATTTGGTATAAATATGCTTAGTACTAGTGAGGTGCATATTTAAAAATACTTAAGAAAGCAAACTTGCCAAACATGATGATGTATGCCTTTAATTCTAGCACTTGAGATGAAAGCAGAGGCAGGCAGATCTATGTGAGTTGAAGACCAGCCTAGTTTACATAGAATCCAGGATAGTCAGACCCTGTGTAAAAAAGTAAAAGGCACTTGATACCAATCATGACATGAGCAACACCCCTAACTCCCACATGGTAAATTTATAAAGAACTGACTCTGAAATTGTCCACTGACCTCTACAGAAAGGCTGAGACACTGGTACACACACACACACACACACACACACACACACACACACACACACACACACACACACACACACACACACACACACACACACACACACCTGTATGAGTGTTTTGCCTGAAGAGGTCAAATTCCCAATTATGCATGACCGTGAGCCACCGTGAGTGCTGAGAACCACCAAGCCCAGGTCCTCTGCAAGAGCAGCAGATGCTGAGCCATTTCTCTAGCCCCACAAACTACTTCTGTATTTTTCAAAACAAAACAAAATTAAAAGAAAAAGAAACAGAGAAGGCTGAGCCTATTTTTGGCTCTTTTTACAAGCAAAACCATTATTTTGCAGGCAAGTCCAAAACAGAAAAGGCAAAGTGCTCAATTTACCATACTGACCAATGTAAACTAATATGTTCTAATGCCGAACTACAAATTCCTTATAAACTCTGTAATATTCATAGACAAATAGAGACAGACATTTTTGAAGAGATACAAAGATGGTTCAGCAGTTAAAAGTGCTTACCTGGGGGCTGGGGATTTAGCTCAGTGGTAGAGCTGCCCTAGGAAGCGAAGGCCCCGGTTCGGGTCCCCAGCTCCGAAAAAAAAAAAAAAAAAAAAAAAAAAAAAAAAAGTGCTTACCTGCTCTTCCAGAAGACCCAAGTTCAGTTCCCAGAACCCATGTCAAGAAGCTTACACCCATCTACAATTCCCAAGCCTGGCCTTTGCAGACATATACACTTATGCACAACCTCCTACAGACACAATACACAAATTAAAAGTAAAATAAAAATACACAAATTAAAAGTAAAAATAAATCCAAAGAAATGTGGTGTTTTAGAAAACAAAACAAAACCATTTAGGAACTCAAGTGATCAAAGACAACATGTACAATGAGACAAACAATCTACAGCTTTATTACGGACCATAAAACAATCTCACTGAGAGGTACAGGGGTGCTCAGTAAAACTGAACCTTTCAAAGTACCACACTAGCTCAAAGAGCTATTTCCCATGGCAGATGGGTCAATGACTCTGACACTGCCCAGGCTTATCAACAATAAGTGAATTAAATAGATGGTGGATGGGAGCCACTTTTTCTGTTGGAGTAAAAATTTATAGATAAGCAAATAGAGAGACTGGAAGAACCCACCTGGGCAAACAGAATTAGTATGACTGTTTAGCTTAATACAAAGTCACTTAAAAAAGTTTCCATGAATTTGCATATATACACCAATTGTAATACTTACATACTTCCTTGCTATCAACTCAAAAAGCCCACAGAAATGAAGATACTACATTATTGTAGGGTTGGGGATTTAGCTCAGTGGTAGAGCGGTTTGGTCCTCAACTCTGGGGGTGGTGAGGGGGAGATACATTATTGTAACCAACAACAGCCCAAATACAAGATCTTAGTTTCTAATATTTGCCAGTAACAGGAAAGAACATTTCTTGAAACATCCAATTTTATGAGATTAGGATAATATGAAAGACAGACATGGCTTGCTAGCTAACGGAATATGCTATAGGAATCTAGTCACTTATTCTAAGGAAAAACTGAAAATCATCTTGCCAAAAACAATCAGTAAACTATAGAATCAGGTTCAGGAGCCAAGATTCCCAATACCCTTCATATTAACCCTACATTCTGTTCTAAAGACACAGAATTTTTACACTGACAAACACACACACATTTTCTGGAAACAAGGTCTGGTATGTCCAGGGTGGCCTCAAACTTGCAATTCTCTTCTGTCTCCCAAATGCTGGGACTACAGATTCCTGGTTGATTTTTCATATACTTTTCTCTTTTTTTCCCCTAAGACAGGGTTTCTTTGTGTAAACATAGCTGCCCTGGAACTTACTCTGTAGACAGGGCTGCCTCTGACTCCCAAGTGCTGGGATCAAAGGCATGCACCACCACTAGGCTCTTTTCATACATCTAAATGTATACACTTTTCCACTTTTTTTGTTCATACCCAATCTTCTGTTTTTTGTTTTTCAGGACAGTTTCACTGTTCACCACTACTCAGCCAAATTATCTTTTTACAGTCTCCTAAGCAAACAGCACAACTTACATTGTTTCCTAGAGTTTCTAAAAATTGTCAGAAAGGAATCTCTAACAAGTAGCTTAAAAACAAAACAAAGGAAAGTGATAGCACATACTCTTAATCCCAGAACTCAGAAAGCAGAAGCAGACTGTGAGTTGGAGGCCAGTTTGACCTACAAAGTTCCAAGACATAAAGGGTTATTTAGAGAACCTGTCTCCAAAAAAAGGAACAAAGGAAGGAAGGAAAAAGAGACAAGCAAGCAAGCAAGCAAGCAATAGGTTTTGTTTTTAACATTTATTTATTGTGTGTGGCAGTCAGAAGAGAACAACTTTCAACTTTCTAGAGTCTGTTCTTTCCTTCTTCCCACCATGTGGGACTTGGGAAATGAACATAGGATATTAGGCTTGGCAGTAACCATTTTTACACAGTGAACTACCTCCCACCTAAGCAATAAAGTTAAAAAAATAAAAATAAAAATCAAGCAGCAGGGAACCTGAATTTGCAAGGCTCAAGGGAAGTCAATACAGAAATTACCTCACTTTTATATAGAAACACATTTCCTATGATTTCTTTTCTATTTCCAAAGCAAGGATTCTGGCATTCCTATATACCATTTCTTCTGGCTTCTGACAATTTTATTTTCTGCTTATAAGATATATCACTTTCTCGATTTTTTTTTCTTTTTTTTCCGGAGCTGGGGACCGAACCCAGGGCTAGCGCTGCAAGCGCTCTACCACTGAGCTAAATCCCCAACCCCACTTTCTGGATTTCTTGAAGATCTTCATTTACTGTTTTTTTTCCTATTTGGCTTGAACTGTGTGGCTTGTACATGCTAGTCACATAATCTACCAATGAGCTGAATCCTCAGCCCTGTCTGCTAGTCTTAACCCTAACATGTCCTACAAAGGATTTTGTCATTAAGTTTTTTTTTTATCCTTTGAGCTAGGATGCAAATGCAAGGCTGCACAGCTATCAGGTTACAAATACAAAGACAACTGTGTCAGTGTATATCCATGATAAATCTGTTTTTCACTTTTCCTTTTTTTCAACCAAAAGAAAAGGTTTTGGTGAGTAGCAAAACCAGACCCTTGTGTGTGTTATGCAGTTCAAATCTTTGTCTTGTAAAATTACAAATTACTGTAGCAATTAGAAATTAAAGCCACGGGCTGGAGGGCTGGCTCAGCGGTTAAGAACACTGACTATTCTTCTAGAGGTCCTGAGTTCAAATCCCAGCAACCACATGGTGGCTCACAACCATCTGTAATGAGATCTGATGCCCTCTTCTGGTGTGTCTGAAGACAGTGACAGTGTACTCACATGTAATAAATCTTTTTAAAAAAAAAAGAAAGAAATTAAAGCCATATAACATGAAAATCTTAAGATCTGAGCCTACTGCAAGGATTTCTTCCCAAAATGGCTTAAGTACATCCATCACACCTGAATTTCACATGGCTTTGCCTTTAATGCAAACAATAAAGCCAATAGTGCAGAGGGATGAATAGCATACATACTACATGACACCAGTACTGACTTATGATCCAGTTTCTTAAAAAAAAAAAAAAAAAAAAAAAAAAAGGAAAAAGAAGCTGGTCAATCCCAAGACTGTTTCCTAGCAGTCACATAATTGGATACCACACAAATTCTGTTTTATAATGGGGCCAAAAGAGAAAAATGCCATCTGGTGCCTAGCAGTGAGCATGATACACTGAAATGGTTTGCAATGGTACACATCTCTGATCACAGCACTCCAGAGACTAAGCAGAAAGATCAGGAATAACAGAATGAACAAGGCCAGCCTGGGCCACACATGGCCCTCTCTGGAAGAAATAAAACAAGGCCTGGCAAGATAGCTCGGCAAGTAAAGATGCTTTACCAACAAGCCCAAGTCTGATCCCCAGAACTTATGTGATTGAGAGAACTGGCTCCTGCTAGTTGCCCTCACTCTCACCACACAAGTACTATGACATGTACACGTGTCATCCCCTCCCTGGTTGTTTAAAAGAATAAAGAAAGAAAAGCCAAGGCCAAAAAGGGAAAAATTCCAAAAATAAATTACATAAAAGTGGGTATGGTCTGAATATACTCTAAAGAGTAGACCCATGTAAAAGGCTTGGTTTGGGTCTTACTAAGGGAAACTCAGTAGTCACTGGTTACAACAGATTACCCTGTATTACTTTTGCCACTTTTTAAGTGCTAGGGCTGTCAGTCAGCATTCTATTGCTGAGCTTCATCCCTACCCTTGTTTTTGAGACAGAATCTTCATTATGTAATCCAAGGTAGCCTCAGACTTAATGATAGCCCACCTCCATCTCCAGGAGCTAGATTAAATTCATGTACCACTGTATCATGAAGAGAGCTTTTGCCAGTTCTGTTATGCATATAATTACTTCAAAACTTTAGGTTTTTTATTTTTAATGTATTACTGAATCATGAGCCCAAGGCTAGCAAGTTCCTAGTCATCCAGGGATTCATAGCAAAACTGGCTAAAAGAAAAGAAAAAAACAGGCTGGTAAGAGAGCTCTCGGTGGGTAGACACTGCCAAGACTGACAATCTGAGTTCATCCCCTGGAACCTACATAATAGAAAGAACTCCTGCATCCACCCACACCATGCACACCTATACACACAATAGTAAAACCTTAATTTATTTTTTATGAATGTCTGCATGCATGTTTCTGTACAATGTGCATCCCCAGAGCCTGTGAAAAATAAGATGATGTCAGATTCCCTGGAACTGCTGTACAATCTACTATATAGGTGCTGGGGACAGAACACAGGTCCTCTCTAGCCCCAATACAATAAATTTAAGCTTAATGAAGTTTAGTCTTTCTCAATTTAGATGGGTTTGAAGAGCTGGGAAAAACACAAGTCTATTTCTGAGAATTACTAACCACTTAATAGCAAACATGAGGCCAATGACAGACCCTTATCTTAAACAAGGTGAACTACTTGAGGTCTTCTAGCCACAACGCACACACATGCAGCCCATATGCATATGCACACACCCATATACATACCCACAGCAAGTTTAGGGTATGTATCAATGGTGTAACCTTTGTCTAGCACATGAAAGCCCTAGATTTGCTCTCCAGTAATCAAATGACCATCCACCTGCAATCAATCATAAAACAAATACAAAGCCAACAAAACACATTATTTGCATTAAGACTCTAGCATGCTCCCCAACTTACCAAAGACAAAAGGACCTAGTTTTTAGGGCCAAAGGGATCTTCAAAACCACCCACCCAACACGCTCATATTTCAGTGCAATCCACCCAGCTTTTAGAAGGGCGAGTTATCTTAAAATGGGAACTTGAGGTTTTATCATTTCACAGTGCTGTGATCAAAACCAGAGCCTTCTGAAAGTGAACCCTGCCTCTGAGCTGCATTTCCAGTGTTCAGCTTCAGGTTTTCTATTTTGAAACCTCAAATCCTTATTATCAAGAGAGCTCAGTGGTGGAGAACAGTAACCTGTCCTGTCAAGGAAAACTGTTTCAGTTTCTCCCGCTTCTGGGTGACTATATCTATCTGGATAACAGCCCATCTACATCCAGTCCCTCCCTCCTCCAGTCTATAGAACTATATGATAGAACTACTGCCCAATGCATATATTTTTTTTAATTTTTTTATTAGTTTTTATTTATATAAGTACACTGTAGCCATCTTCAGACACACGAGAGGGCATAGGATGCCATTACAGATGGTTGTGAGCCACCATGTGGTTGCTGGGATTTGAACTCAGGTTCTCTGGAAGAGCAGTCAGTGCTCTTAACCACTGAGCCATCTCTCCAGCCCGCATATATTTTTAAGATACATTATTTTTTAAATTTCTTATCTATGAGTGGATGTCTGCATGTGTGCCCAGGTACCATGTATGTGCACAGTGCCAAGAGGCTAGAAAAGGGCATCAAATTCTCTAGCTCCAGATTTACAGATTGTGAGTCACCATTTTGGTACTAGGAATTAAAGACAGGTCCTCTTGAAGAGTACCCAGTACTGTTAACCTCTTAGGCATCTCCCCAGCCATCAAAGATTTTATATCTTAAAAGAACTTAAAAACAAATTCAAGCAGGACATGGTTTTGCAGACCTGTAACCCAATACTCAAAGAGGCAGAGGCAGAATGATCACAAGTTTGAGGCCAGTTTGTTCTACACTATGAATTCCAGGTCAGCCAGGGCTACATGGTATAATTCTGTTTCAAAACTCAAACAAGGGGCTGGGACTTAGCTCAGTGGTAGAGCGCTTGCCTAGCAAGCGCAAGGCCCTGGGTTCGGTCCCCAGCTCCGAAAAAAAAAAAAAAAGACTAAAAGTAAAAACGTAATTAAAAATATAAAAATAATTATTAAATTTGGTCCCCAGCTCCAAAAAAAAAAGAAAAAAAAAAAAAAAAAAAAAAACTCAAACAAAAAGAAACTTCAACTCTAACTTCTTTCATTTATGAAAATTACAAGAATAGTAAAAGGACCTAATATTCTTGGTTATTCTAAAATAAAAAGCAATTTGTGAAATAGCATGGAATATTTAAAATGTGATTTTTATGGAAGCTATGCATTCATTCCATTCATTTCAGCATTCTATTAATGTGAGTTTATGTTCAGGCTTGTGTGTACAAAGGACACAGACCTGATGTCTTCCTTCATCTTCCTTCACCTTATTTTTTGACACATGGTCTCTAAGAGAACACTACCTGGCCAGTGAGCTCTAGCATCCCAGTTGTCTCCAGCCCCGAGCACTGAATGCTGACAATCTGAACTCAGGTCTTAATAACAGGGTAGGGGCTGGAGAGATGGCTCAGCGGTTAAGAGCACTTACTGTTCTTCCAGAGGTCCTGAGTTCAATTCCCAGCAACCACATGGTGGCTCACAACCATCTGTAATGAGATCTGGTGCAGTCTTCTGGCCTGCAGTCACATGTGCAGGCAGAATGCTGTACATAAAATATATAAATCTTTAAAGAAAAAAAAATAACAGGGTAGGCACGTCACCATCTCATTTGACATAGTCTCTTAAAAAAATTTTTGGTCTTAAAAAACTTAGGTCGTGGCAAGGAATACTTTAGGTGGCCTAAAAAAAAAAACAAAAAAAAAACCCAAATAAATTCTAGGGGTTTCTATTACTATTTTATATATTCTGCCCAATATGTTTATAAACACATGTTCAAATCACAATTCCTGGTTAGCTACTCAATAATGTGGGTCAACTGCTAATCTCTGGGCCTGGATTTCTTCTCTAAACCAATACTAACTTCTACTGTAGAATTACTGACTAGGTTAAACGTATCTAAAGTGCTTATGAAGTCTGTTTTAGTGACTCTTTACAGTTACTAGATATTGCTAATATTTCTACTTGTTGATTTTTAATGAATTTTAAAGCAAGTACTCTAAACTTTATTTGGGGGAAAATATAAGCACCTAGTTGTATTTATTACTTATGTGGAAGTTAGAGGGTGACTTCCAGGAGTCAGTGTCTTCTTTCCACCAAGTAGCACCCAGCAATGGCACCCATCAGGCCTGGCAGCAAATATCCTGACCCTCTTACCATCTTTCCTCTATTTGTGTGTGTTTGCCTTCAGATTTTACTACTGCTTACACCTTGTCAAAATTTAAAACATGGGCTAGAGAGATGACTCAGATATTAAAGGTGCTTACCGCCCTTGCAGAGGACCTGATACCCACAGTAAGTGGCTTACACAATCACCTATAACTCCACTCTCGGGGATTCTGCACTCATGTGTGTATATACACATAGAAACACACGATTAAAAAAATATATATACAACTTTTTAAAAAAGGCCAGAGAGGGGTCTGAAGGGATGGCTCAGTGGTTAAGAGCACTGACTGCTCTTCCTGAGGCCCTGAGTTCAATTCCCAGCAACCACACAACAGCTCACAACCATCTGTAATGAGATCTGGTGCCTCTTGTGACCTGCAGGCATACATAAATAAATCTTTAGGAAAAAAAAGGATAAAAAAATAAAAAAGAAAAGAAAAAAGGCCAGAGAGAAGGCATAGAGGGGAAAGGTACTTGTCAAGAAGCCTAAATGCCACAGCACAAGCATGCACAAACAAAAAACAAAACATCTTGTGAGAATTATAATATTTAATAGGGAAAAATACAGCTGTAAATGCTCATCTATTAAATAATAAAAAATATGCATGATTACACACTCCTGTAGTCCCTGAATTTGGATGATTAAGTGAACCCAGAAATTCAAGATTACCTTGGCAGTCAGGAGATACAGCTGAGTAGTAGACTAAGTTCAAAGCCCTAGATTCCATCCTTAGCATTTGGGGGTGGGGCGGGGTGGGAGTGGGAGGAGGGAGACACCTGGGAAACAGTGTGATCTGTGATCTGCTCTATCAATGAGATCTGTAATACCTTACTCACAGGTCAGATTTCGGGTTTTTGCTTTCATGTGCTGGGAATGAAGCCCTTGGTCTCAAACTTGCTAAGCAAGCGTTATACCCACCTTCTTGGATCTCTTTTCATTAACAGAAATATAGAAATAATCTGTTTCTTGAGACAGGGTTTCTCTGTACAGCCTTGGCTGTCCTGGAACTCACTCTGTAGACTAGGCTGGTCTTGAACTCAGAGAGAAATCTATTCTCATGCAGAGATCAAAGGTGAGCCACTACCACACCATCCAGCTACTAAATTTTTTTTAATTAACTTTTTTCATATTAATTCACTTTAAGATGTGAATACCCAGGATGGAGAGATGGTTCAGTTCCCAGATGGGTAGCTTATGACAGTCTGTAACTCCAACCCCAGGGAATATAATGTCCTTTTCTGGCCTCCACAGGTACCCATGAATATATTGTATATAATTATACCTATATACACATAAAAATGTTTTTAAATATATCTTTTATAAAGATTTATTTATTTCATGTACATAAGTATACTGTCCTCAGACACACCAGAAGAGAGCATTGGATCCCATTAGAGATGACTGTGAGCCACCATGTGGTTGCTGGGAATTGAACTCAGGACCTCTGGAAGAGCAGCCAGTGCTCCCAACTTCTGAGCATCTCTCCCGACCTAAATAAATCTTAAAGAGATTTTTTTTTTCTTTTTTTCGGAGCTGGGGACCAAACCCAGGGCCTTGCGCTCCCTAGGCAAGGGCTTTACCGCTGAGCTAAATCCCCAACCCTTAAAGAGATTTTTTAAAAGACATTAATACCACAATATGAAAATTTTCTAGATTCTTTAAAAAAGGAAATTTTTCAGAGCTGAAGACATAGCTCTGGTTAAAAGCACTGGCTGCTCTTCCAGAGGACCCAGGTTTGATCCCCAGCACCAACATGATGGCTCACACACATTGGTACACATACATACATGCAGGCAAAACACGCATACACCAAAAATTAGATAAATAAGCCTAAAAATTCTTACCTAGCACTTGTAGCAATAACAAAGCATTTAATAAGCATGTTCCTAATGAGTTTTACAGTAAGTTATACAGACTACAACTATCTTTGGTTGGCACTTAATTACTTCTTAGGACTTTTTATGAGCTGCCAATTCTATTTGCCCATTTCCTTATATCCAAAGCAGTTTCTTAGTAGCTGCCCCCTCAAAGGTAAAGCAAGTAGGAGACTCATTCCCATTTTTAAAGGACAGGAAGCAAAGCTACTATGCTGGACACTGTATTCTGCAGTTATGCTTACCAACTGCCACTCTACTCCCTTAAAGTTCTCTGGCAGGGCAAGTGACCTCTCTAGGACATGGATGCAAGGTGTGTTGTCAAGATGCACGTGCCTTGTGGCCCTTGAAAGATTACAGAGCTAATTGCACTGTTAAGATAGCAAGGTGGAGACACCCATTTTTCAGACAGCTCAGTAAACTCCTATTTTGGATAGTTCACTTCTATAAACAGTTCTTCAGGGCCTGGCTCACTTGTGTACCCTGCCTGGCCTGTAAGCTTAATTACAGCTCAAGTACAAAATGAGAATCGATTCCGTTCGTGTCCTTTCAAATGGTACTAGAAAATATACTAAGATTTTTCAGATAACCCAATTATTTCTCCCTTTAAAAAGGGGGAGGATTATTTAAAAAACAGGCAGAATCTTCCATTTCCTCAGGGTAAAGAAACTGTAGCTCTTCTCTGTCAAGCGTTTAATATTCAGTTCGGTTTAACTTCACACAACCAGCAATCACTAATGTCATGACCAGCAGTTAATATACAAGGTGTCACTAATGTGCCCTCAGGACTTAACATAAAAATTAGTATATCAGTGTAATGACCAAAGCATTCATTCCGACTACAAGAAGCCAGTGCAATTACTACTCACTGAATCTTTACTATACATCCAATTTCTCATTCCCATTACCTCTTAATTTAATACAAGATCATCAGCCATTCTGTCTACTCCTAGGGGACTGAGCCATAAAGTAGAAAATCTCCCAAATTCCCACTTCCCCCGATAAACTGCAGTTAGGAGCTTGCACCAGGCCTTTTAACCTTAACTAAGAAACCCAAACTGTCTAGTCCTCAGTTACACTCCGAACTGGATTAGAACTACCTGTATGACCTTGGGCCAGTCATTTCAAACTTCTAGGCCTCAGTTTCCTACACTCACCAACTGAACTTTCGCTTGTATTTCCTGCTTTTAAGGTCCAGTGAATACCCTCATTGGATCACTATCTATCACCACTGAATAGGCAGGTGCTTTAATAGTTAAGCCTTAAGTTTCTCAAGCGGTACACGTTCTAGTACATTCTACTCCCTCATCGGGGTGCTATGGTCCAGACTTCGCTTTGGACATATTATTTTCTAATATTGAAACTGTAACGCTTATCTCTACGGATTTACTTCACCTTTCCCTACTATTTGGGCTACCTACTAGGCCTAATTCTAATACTACAACTATACCGGATTACTCAGTCCACCTCTGGGTGGGCCAGGACAGGGCCTAAGAAAACTCTAGAACCAAAGCCATAGGAAGTAGTTAGCTTTCTCAGAGGTCAAGGGAAACCCCAGGACACCTGCCACGCCTCCCGACCCCGGCGGCGCTGCCCAGACCAGTCTCTCTAACCCTGCCACTCTCCTCATTGCCCTGAGCGTCCGCCCGGGCCTGCGCCACTCCAAAGCCCGCCGGACCCTCAGCCGTCGAGATTCCTGCCACGCCCGACCCCCTCCGCCGCGCCGCCGCTCACCCAGACTCGTCCCAGGCCTGAGGCCCCCGCACACGCTTCCCGTCTCACCTCGAGCCTCCCGGGGACCACTGGCGGCTCCCTCACCTTCTCCCACCCGCACACCGGGCCCCGTGCTGCAGTGGAGACAGCGGCAGAGGCGGCCCGACCGTCACGTGCCGCAGAACTAAGAGGCCTCGGCTACCGCCGCCGCGCGAGCGAGCCCCACCGCACGAAGCCCAACCCCGCGTCCGCCCCTCGTTCCTGAGTGGCTACAACAAACGTCAACTCCCGTCCCTTTGCGCAAGATCTGAGAATCTATTGGTAGATACGGCCATCGCTCGAAGCTCCTTCCCATACGCCCCCTAGGGCTATTCTTCGTGGAGCGTGATGATTGGACAAGAGTGAGGCAGGAAGTGGTTGCTGATTGGGTATGAGGAAAGAAGGCGGCCGTCACCAAACGGGCGGGTGCGCGGGCCGGAGGGCGGGCGGATTTGGCGTGCGTCCTCGCGTGGGTCGACCTGGTTCCTCAGGGCCGGTGTGTTGGTGGCCATCCAAAAGATACCTTTTCCCACCCATTGAGTTAGAAACCCTGTTCCAATCCAGTCTGGGACCTATGCCCTTCATCAGAAATGGTGAGAGGTCAGGCCAGTGTGCTTATGCAGCGAATGAGATCCCTCTGGGCAGCAGACACTGCCTGTCTTGCGGAGTCATCGCCCTGGGCCTGGGACCTCTTTACCTAACAAAACACTATCTAGAGTCACAATCATGCAACATGAACTCACCTTCCCATGTTCCCGTGCTGTTTCAGTTGTTAAAATCAGACATACTCTAGTGACAGGGTGATGCCATGTGCAGATTTAAAATAGCCATTTCGTAATCCACTCCTTTTTCAATATGGTGAAAACGCTGTAAGATTGAAGTGGCTATGGATTTGCCTATGTCTTTGAAAATCCTGATCGCTCCTGGTTGTGTTTGGTGACCCAAAGCTTTGACTACTGGAGAAAGAAACAGATTTTTATCATCAATGTGACTACATGTGAAACCAGCTTTGTTCCTGCCACCCCATGAGAAAGGCAGTAAGGATTTGATGTTTAGGTCAATTTAGTAACCGCCAATTCTCCCTAATTTTAAAGAAGAGAATCCCTTTCCTTATTTGCCTTATAAAGAGCATGTTTTTAAAAAAAAAAAAAATTGAAGCCAGGTTGGCACATGCTTTAGTCCCAGTTCTTAGGTATTTAGGAGGCTAAGGCAGAAGAATCCCCTTAAAGATCTGGATAGAGAAAGCTCAGTGATCAAGAGCACTTGCTCTTCCAGAGGACTCAGGTTCAGTTCCCATCACTCACAACTGCCTGTAATTCCAGTTCCAGGGGATTTTATGCTGCCTCGAATCCAATGACAGCGACACTCTAGTCACATACGGACATTACATAAGTACACACACACACACACACACACACACACACACACACATATATATATATATATATATACATACACACACACATATATATATACATATATATATATTTTTTTTAATTTGTTTAGGATAAGGGTTCTGGCTTGTGTTACCCAAGGTGGCATTGAATTTAAGAGAACAAAAAAAAAAATCAACTTCTGCAGAAAGGTGTTAAAATATGTCAGTACTGAAGGAGTAGAGGAGTTGAGGCAGAACTTTTCTGTCTAAGAAAGAGAAAGAGGTGAGACTTGGACTGGACCTCATAGATATGCAAATTTTCTGTAGGTGGAGTTGGAAAGAAGTTCTTGAGATGAGAAAACTCTACAGAAAAGCACGAAAGTGGCTCTCGGGTGTTTGGGAGATCTATATACAAAAAACGTTTTGAGGGCCATGGGGACGACTCAGCAGGTAAGGACACTTGCCACCAAGCCTGATGACCTGAATTTGATTCCCAGAACTCAACATGGTGGAAGAAGAGAATTGAGATGTACTCTGACCTCTACACAAATTCACATACACACAATAATAAATGTGAAATTCTATTAAAAATGAGAACATGATGGCCCCAAACTGTTCAGTCCACTAAGAGACTGGGAACCTCAGTTGTCTGATCCTTTCATGGTGTGTCATTATAGAATATTAGTTTCCTTTGAGATTCAGTTTGTCCAATAGCTAAAACCTTAAGGAAGTTAGTAAATATATACCTTCAAGTCAATAGCATTCATGTTTCCACACAATTTTGTCTCACTGGCTACATTAGTATTGGTCATTTCTCTCTACACACACTAATCAGACACTGTCAAATTAATTGGTAGAAAATAAAGCTTATTTTGTCACAGATACATTAAATACTTTTCATTGACCACATAGATTTCTTTTAGTTGCTTATTCATGCAACTTGTCCAGTTTTCTTTTTTTTTAAGGTTTATTTATTTATTATATATAATCACACTGGAGCTGTCTTTAGACACACAAGAAGAGGACATCAGATCTCATTACAGATGGTTGTGAGCCACCATGTGGTTGCTGGGATTTGAACTCAGGACCTCTGGAAGAGCAGTCAGTGCCCTTAACCACTGAGCCATCTCTCCAGCCCCCAATTTTGTATTCTAAGCTTCTCTTATTGACTTGTAAGAAATCTGCAGCCTAAGGGTCTTCTGGATGAGCAAGTTTGGATGGTTTATGAGAAATCTTCATGTGTTGAGATGCTCTTTAGCTACTACTATAACCCACCCATATCTAGCTTCATTAGAAGTTTTAAATTAGGAGCTATCTCTTTTCTCTTAATTTCATTTGCTACTTCTTTCCTCATTATGGTTTGTGTGGGTTCGAGGGCTCTATGAGTGTGCTACACTTGCATATGTCTGTGTATATGGAACAAGATTAGCATGTCCTTATCTTCTCCACCCAAATCCACTGAAACGCTGTAGACAGGGTCTCCTCATTGAACCTGATAGGCTGGTAGCCAGCATGCCCCATTGCTCTTCCTGCCTCTGCCTGCAACCTCACTGGGGTCACAGGCATGTGCACCATGCCCTTGGTTTGTTAGAAAATATTTTTTTACTTATCCTTCAGTAATTCCATACCTGTACAGTTTTCCTTCTGTTTGTCTCTCTTCGTTTCTTGCTTTTCAAGGCAGGGTTTCTCTGTGTAGCTCTGGTTGTCCTAGAACTCACTGTTTTTTGTTGTTGTTTGTTTTTTAAGGGATGCTGCTTCAATCCCCAACACTCATATGACAGCTCACAACTGTTTGTAACTACAATACCAGGGGATCTGACACCCAATTCTGACCTTTGTGAGCACCAGGCACATACATGGTACCCAGACATGCATGCAGATAAAATACACACAAAATAACAATAAAACGTGTGTGTACACATGTCATGAATGTCTGAAAAAGAAGGCAACACCCAAGAGTCAATTCTCTCTTTCCTTCTTGTGTTTCCTAAGGATGAAATGAGGTTGTCATCAGGCCTAATGGACATCTTAGTTCAGTTACTATTGCCTTGATAAAACACCATGACCAACTTGGGGAGGAAAGGGTTCATTTTTCCACCTATACTTCCATATCACTGTTTATCTCACTGGAAGTCAGGACAGGAACTAAAACAAGGCAGGAACCTGGAGGCAGGAGCTGATGCAGAAGCTATGGAGGGTACTGCTTACTGGCTTATCCCTATGGCTTGCTCAGCCTACCTTCTTATAGAACCTGGGACCACCATCCCAAGAGTAGCTTCACCTACAATGTGCTGGGCCCCCCCTCATCAATCGCTAATTAAGAGAGTCCCATATTAGTAGTGGTTCTCAACCTTCCTAATGCCACAACCACTCAATACAGTTGCTTGTGTTATGGTGACCTCCAACTATGAAGTTATTTTCATTGCTAATTTATAACTGCAATTTTGCTGCTATTATGAGCTGTAATGTAAATATCGACCCTTTCCAATGGTCTTAGGTGACAAGGGTTTTCAACTCCCAAAGGGGTAGCAGCCCACAGGCTGAGAACTGCAGTCTTGCCTGGAGCCCGATCTATGGAGGCATTTTCTTTTCTTTCTTTTTTTTTAAGATTTATTTATTTATTCTATATAAGTACAATGTTGCTGTCCTCAGACACACCAGAAGAAGGCATCAGATCTCATTACAGATGGTTATGAGCCACCATGTGGTTGCTGGGATTTGAACTCAGGACCTCAAGAAGAGCAGTCAGTGCCCTTAACCACTGAGCCATCTCTCCAGCCCCGGAGGCATTTTCTTAATTGAGGTTCCTCCGCTCAAATGACTTTAGCTTGTATTAAGGTGACATAAAACTAGTCAGCACGGGATTGGGGATTTGGCTCAGTGGTAGAGCGCTTGCCTAGGAAGCGCAAGGTCCTGGGTTCGATCCCCAGCCCCGAAAATAAAAAAAAAAAACTAGTCAGCACAATGGCAAATGCCTTTACCTGCTGAGCCATCTAAACTGTCTCTCTTGTTTTTATTTTTTTGATAGACTTCGCTATAAAGGCCAAGCTGGCCTTGAATTTGAAATCTTCCTGCCTCAGCCTCCTTAGGCCACACACACCCACACCCACACACACACACACACACACACACACACACAGAGGAATGCACGGGCGCACACACACATGTATAGCTATGTCAAAAACACGTGAAGCAGAAAAGAATACCGACTCACCTTACGCCAGCCCAACCTGGCACTTGCAATGGAGGCTGTCCTTTCCTCTGGAGCCATCTGACCCCTGCTTGCTCTTCCCTTCCCTCACTAAACACTTGTGCTTCCAGTTGCTGGTTGAGGAAGGATCTTAGTAGTGCTGGCTAACCTGAAACACGACGTGTAGCTGTGACCGGCCTTGAACTTGCCTCCTGATTCTGGGATTCCAGAACTGATCTCGAGCAGGGTTGCTCCTACAACCCCTTCCCCTCGTTCCCCCTACACACACACCCACACTTGTGCCTACTAAATAAGCGCTGCCACAGACACATGCATACACACAGGCTGTTCTAAACGTTACGTGCAGGTAGAGGCCATTTGCATCTGCCGCTGCATGGGTGTGAAGGCCAGCGACCAGCGTGCAAGAAAATCGCTCTCTCCTTTTGTTTTTCGTTTGTTGGTGTTGTTTGCTTGTTTTGGGTTTTCGAGACAGGGTTTCTTTGTGTACTCCTGACTGACCTCAAACACTCTCTGTAGACCAGGCTGGCCTCACACTCAACAGATCTATTCTCTCCTACAATGTGGGTATCAGGATCAAACTTAGGACATCGGATTTGACATCTGGCACCTTTGTCGCCCGAAGTCACCTCTTTGTCCCTTACTTATTAACTTATTTAGAGACAGGGTCTCAGGTATACTGGGCTAGCCTCGGATTCAGTCTGTAGCTGATGATGGTCTTGAACATCTAATCTTCCTTCCTTCACCTCCTAAGTGCTGGCATGAGATACCATATGGTTTATGCAGCGCTGGGGATGGAACCCTGGCCTTCTGTGCGTTAAGTATGCATCCTATCGACTGAGGACTTCGTGGTCTATAAGTTTAAGAATTGTTTCATATACATGGACTGGGGGGTGCACATGCAGGAGTATAGGAAGTCAGAAGACAATTCTGAGAAGTCTGCTCTCTCCTTCCACCATTTATGTTGGTCCCAGTGACTTGAACTCTGTTCACTACACTTGTGCAAGTGCCTTACTCGTTGACCCATCTGCCAACTCCTTGATCTGTGGTTTAAAGTTTGCTCTACCTTTCCATGATTTTGAAAATGTACAGTACGTACCATGAGATCACTATCATTGTCACAACAAAGAACATTCCCACTAGCCAAATGCTCATGATGTGTTTTTTGACTACCAATGGGACATCTTTTTTTAAATGAATGAAGCAATTTATTAACCCAGCATCCTTTGTTCTAATGTTTCTTGCTGGCAGCTGCCACCTGTCCAGCGATTCTGTCCAGATCTCTCTGTCCCTGAGGTGTTAACTTGCGGCCCATCTTGGTCCTTTTCCACCATTTTCAGCCCCTCCAGAGCTTGGAGGACCCGGCGGGCCACCCGGCGGGCCACACTCTTTGAGCCTCTGCTGAAGTGGCTGGGCCTGACACCATTCCTCCTCCGTAGATTTTGTTCATGGAACCAACAACCCCCACACTACCACGGAGGTAGAGGTGCTGTGCTGGGGGAGCCGCTCGTGTGTAGAACCAGTTCTCATCTATGGGGCAAGCCCTTTATGTTTGGCCAACCCAACTTGACTGTGGCCACCCATTCGGGGACTTTCAACTTCCCGGACTTTTTGAGGAAGGCTGCCAGAGTTCTGACTAACTCCTGCTGGTTAACGTCTTTTACAGTAACTCCAGGCATCCTGTAGCCTCTGCTGCCAGCCAGGGGAAAGGGCGGGGACATCTTTTTTTACAGACATCACTTGTCAGTTCAATTCTGTCCTGATGCTATCCAATTACAAACCAGGATCCATATGCTCAGTCTCACGAGACTGTATTCCCTTCGATGAGACCTGCAAACAGGAGGCCAGGATGCCCAGCCACATTTCCAGACTGACTTACAAATTTGAGGATTTTAACAAGCTCCTCTCAGGGTGCATAATCTGCTAAATAGAATAAGCCCAGAACTCAGAGAGGTACCTTGTACGTATTTACTGGTTTACACTAAAGGATCCTGCTCAAGAACAGCCAAATGAAGAGATACATGGAGCAAAAGAGGGGTGATAGGTCGTGTACTTGAAGCTCCCATGCCCTCTGTGTGCGCACTACTCTCCTTGTACCTCAGTTGTTGACTGAGTAGAAAATTCTCCTAATTTTATGTGCTAGGGTTTTGTATGTTGGGATTTTTTTGTTTGGGGGATTTTAGGGAGGCAGGGGCGAAGGGTTCATTACACAGGAATCACAAGCTATCACTAGCTATAGGTGACTGAACTCAGTCTCCAAGCTATAGGTGACTGAACTCAGTCTCCAAGCTATAGGTGACTGAACTCAGTCTCCGAGACGTCTCTTCTCCGCTGGAGTGAGAGTGGAGAGTTCCGAAGCAGTGTTCACAGGGGTGTTTCATTCGTTACCAGCCCCCATGACGAAACTGTCCAGAGTCCATCAGTAGACATCTCACCCAAGCAAACTCTAGAGCGACTGAAGTACAAAAGATAGGACTCAAAACACATTTCTCACCTCAAAGGGAAGTTCATTCTGGAGTCAAACATGAGTAACCATCCCCATGGAAACCGATTTAGGTTACCCCAACCTACCTGCTTGCTGAAGGTTTTATAGTAACGGAACAACAACAAAACCCATAAATCAAGATTCTTCAAATGCATGGTTAGAAACATCAGGTAGGCGGCCACAGCAGCTCGGAGGAAGTCTCTGTTCTAGGCCTCAGATGTTATATAATGACAATCTTATAGAAGATGGTGGGGTCTTGCTGGTACATTCTAAAAGGACTTACTCAGGATTACACAGAGGGGTAGGCAATAGATGACTCATTTAAAGAGCTAAATATATCCCAAGAGAATCTGGCTCCCACCTAGGAAACACTTTGGCTCTACACAGTCACAGAAGTTTTAACCAGTCGATTTGCTTTGTAGAACGTTTACTGTTAAGTGTGGCTTTGGGTGGGGGGAAGGGTTCGATTCTCTTCCTTCGCCCAGGAAGTCAAAGGCTTTAGGACTCTGTGGTAGGAGGAGTTTTTTTTTACTACAATTCACCCTGTTCTGAGTCTGTTCCTGACACCAGCATCAGGAAAGCTGAGCTGCGTCTACAGGTGAGATCTGTCTTTTGTAGAACTTTATAAACATGAAATCATCCGTAGCCTTTCCTTACCCAAGGTTCTGCTAAGATTTCTTTTTTTTTTTTTTTTTCTTTTTTCTTTTTTTCGGGGCTGGGGACCGAACCCAGGACCTTGCGCTTCCTAGGCAAGCGCTCTACCACTGAGCCAAATCCCCAACCCCCCTGCTAAGATTTCTGCTACCTCAACTAACCTCACTCCAAAATCAGTAAATGGGAAATTCCAGAAATAAAAATAACCAATTTTTAAAAACTATTTATTTGATATATGTGAGTACACTGCAGCTGTCTTCACACACACCAGAAGAGGGCATCAGATCCCATTACAGATGGTTGTGAGCCACCATGTGGTTGCTGGGAATTGAACTCAGGACCTCTGGAAGAGCAGTCAGTGCTCTTAACCACCAAGCCATCTCTCCAGCCCCAAAATAACCAATTTTAAAATGACTTGTATTACAGTATAGTTACAGTTATCCTACTACTAGCTATTGTTGTTAAGTTCTTATTCTATCCATACATTGACCTACCACAAGTATGGGTGTATGGGCTTTTAACAAAAATAAATATAAATGTTTTAGAAGTATCCAAGATTCCACACAAGGCATGTGAGGAATACCTCAGAACACATTCCAGAGAGACGGCAGATAACCGTGCAGTATTTTGTATTTGGCTCTTAGGGTTTTTTTACATTGTGTGTGTGTGTGTACATGCACTGGTGTGTTATGAATCATGTATGAAGACCATAGAACAACTATGTAGGAGTCAGTTCTCTCCTCCTACCATATAGGCTCCAGGGCTTGAACTTAGATTATTAGCACTGGCAGCAATCATCCTTATTTGATGAGCCCTCTTGCCAACCCTTCTTTTTTTTTTTTTTTTCCTTTTTATTTATTTATTTATTTATTTATTTATTTATTTATTTATTTTTTTTTGTATTTTGTGATTCTGGGCAGCCTTTCAATCAGCATATTATTTTAGAATCCTTGCTTATACTGTAAATCTTCATCAGAACTTTTCTTTCTCTCTCTTCCTTTTCTTTCTTTTTTAATAGAAAAAGAAGCATTGTGACAATGTGCTTGATGGCAGCTTTGGACTGGCATGGAGTCAGAGCCCATCAGTGACCCGATGGCACCTCACATGATAGAGAATGAAGAAAACAACTATGAAACAGAAGAAGCCCACGGCCTCCATGAGGGCAGAGCCCAGAAGGGCAGAGGAAAGGAGCCTCTGCTTGAGCTATGGTTCCTCACACAGCCAATAATCAAGCTGCCAAACACCGTTCCAGTGCCAGTCCCTGACCCTGCTGCACCAATTGTGTCAATACCCCAGGAGACAACACTGGTCAGGAACCCCTGGCTGGCCCCCTGGAGGAGCCTGCCTTCTCAGAAGGGAAGCAGACACAGGCCTGATTAGACTTGTGCTACAAAATGGTCAGAACTGGAGAAAGGAGCAGAGTCCTGGTGGTCTCCATTTTTCCTTTTTCTTTCTTTTCTTCTTCTATTTTTTTTTAAGATAGGGGCTCAAGCCAGGCACGGTAGTAAAACCTTTAATCCCAGCACTTGAGAGGTAGAGGCAGGCAGATCTCTAAGTTTAAGGCTATCTTGGTTCCAAAACAGCCAGGGTTACACAGGGAAACCCTGTCTCAAAAAAAGAGGGGAGGGGGACAAGGCCTCACTATGTAGCCCTTTCCAGCCTGGAGCTTGCTATATAGACCAGGTTGGCCTCAAATTTAAAGAGATCCACCTGTTTCTACATCACAAGTGCTGAGATTAAAGGTGGGCACCACCACCAAAATATACATTCTTTTTTTTTTTTTTTTTTTTTTTCGAGCTGAGGACCAACCCAGGGCCTTTGCGCTTGCTGAGGCAAGCGCTCTACCACTGAGCTAAATCCCCAACCCCAAAATATACATTCTTAAAAAAGATGTTTTTCATGTTTTGTGCATGGAGGGTTACACACTTGCCACCACGTGAATGTGGAGATCAGGGGACAACTTACAGGAGTCAGTTCTCTCTTTCCACTCTGTGGATTCCAGGGATTGAACTCAAGTTGTCAGGCTGGGGTGAGGTCAAATGCCTTTACCCACTAAGCCAATCTCTCTCTCTCTCTCTCTCTCTCTCTCTCTCTCTCTCTCTCTCTCTCTCTCTCTCTGGTATTTGTATGGGTACCCCATAGGAGTCAGAAGAGGGCATCTGATACCCTGGGAATGGCTGTGAGTCACCATTTGGGTGCTGTGAACTGAATTCATGTCTTCTACAAGAGCAGCAAGTGCTCTTAACTGCCGAGCCATCTCCTCAGCCCTAAAACTGTGTGTTCTAGCACAGCAGGTTACTACATGTTTATTATCCCAGCAGCTGGGAGGTGGAGGCTCAATGGTCATTTCAGTCCAAGAGTTTGAGACCAGCCCGCACAGTACAGAAGAACCTATCTCAAACAATATTAAAATAAATGGGAAAGTGTAAATCAGGTGTTACACAGGTTTGGAATTCCAGTCCTCAGGAGACAGACGAAGGCCACTGTTGCAGGATACTTAGTCACAATATAAACCCCAAGATTGTGTTATTTACTGAAAACCTGTCTCTAGTTGTAGTGCGGCTCAGTCCTTAGTACACACCTTTAGTCCCAAACAATGAAGTTAAAGTTAGTTTGTAGAAGGAAGCACCCATGTTTGAAAGTGATGTCTAATTGAATAGACAGACAAAATAGCAAATCAGAGAAAGGTTTGACAGAATAGGATATGCCCAACTCTCATTAGAAAGGGAGATGACGGGGCTGGGGATTTAGCTCAGTGGTAGAGCGCTTACATAGGAAGGGCAACGCCCTGGATTTGGTCCCCAGCTCTGGGGGGGAAAAAAAAAAAAAAAAAAAAGAAAGGGAGATGACTTGAGGGGCAGTATATATAGTGAGGAGACATTTTTACCAGCACAGTTGTAAAGAGAGAACGAGCTAGACACAGGGGAAGGCAGAACGAGCCAGAGAATGAGGAGGAGTCAGAAGATTACAACAGATCGCCAGAGCTACTGTGAAGCTAATTAGCCAACCAGAGGTCAGAAGTGAGCTTATTCAGGAGCAAGTCTCAGAGGCTGATCTGGACGAGATCGTCTAGAACCTTCCAGGACTAGGCCTAGGTTAGCAGGCAAGGCAGTAAAAGCAGAGGTGACAACTGCTACAGGAGAATAAATGTTACATTACAGACTACCACAGAGGAAACTAACCAGCACTACATAATAAGATCTAGTCTCAAAAACACCAAGCAGGGCTGGGGAGATGGCTCAGTGGTTAAGAGCACTGATTGCTCTTTCAGAGGCCCTGAGTTCAATTCCCAGCAACCACATGGTGGCTCACAACCACCTGTAATGGGATACACACACACACACACACACACACACACACACACACACACACACTCGCGCATGCGTTACGTCCTTTTCACAATGTAGAAGTGCTCACGTAGAATGGAACCCCCATCACCATATTTACATGATTTTTATCTTGTTTACTTTAGGGATGGTGTCTTATTATATGTTGCCCAGGCTGCCTCTGAACTCCTGATATCAAGTGATCTTTAACCCACCTTTAGTCAACTCTAGCTAGGACAAAATCTTTACTGAGATACAATTTACGGGCTATAAATGTTACTCACCTTAAGAGTGATTACTTTCACTGATTTATACAGTACAAGTACCGCTAGCAAACTCCCTAGTGCGTATTGACGGTTAGCATCCAGCCAACTGAAATGTGTCTCTAGATCATATCTTGTAACAGACCCTGGATTTGGAGCTGGCATTCACAAACTGACATCTTTATCACCATGCTCAGACTGGTTGCGAAAGGCCCTAAGCCAGTGAACTAAGCTACAGATTGACAAGTCAAAACTGGAACCAGGGGCTGGAGAGACAGGTCAGTGGTTAAGAACACTCACGGGCTGTGCTTGTAGAGAGCCTGCGTTCTGTTACCAGCACCTGCATGATAGCTCCTAACTCTTGCTCCAAAGGTCTGATAACCTGCTCTTTGGGTGCCAGACACACAGATGGTAACACACACACACACACACACACACACACACACACACACACACACGTTAAAAAAAACTATCCAATTAACTTGTTGATTGAGCTATAACCAATAAAGTTGCTTTTATAGTATCTCACTTGTTTTTCTGTGTTGTCTGATCAAGTCATTGATTGCTCTGGTTCTGGGAGCTGCTTGACGTTCAATTCATGTTTTCTTTGGCTTTGACTCTACTAATTTAACCACGGAATTTCCCTTTTAGCTTTGGAATGTCATGTGGCAACTTGCAATGTCTGATTTCTTTTGGATGCTTTTTAGCTTGATTTTAATCCCTTTTTATGGCTTAATAGTGTTCCATTATATGGATATACCACATCTTATCGCCTGATCATTTGAAGGACATCTGAATGGCTTCTAGTTACTAGCTGTAAAGAGTAAAGCTGCTATGAATATTTGTACACAAGTATTTTTTGTGGGCATGCTTCCAATTCTCTTGTGCTGCAGATAGTAGAATTACTGACTGCAGGTTTATATTTAACTTTGTAAAGAAACTACCAAACTGTCTTCCACTGTGCCATTTCACAGTCCCCTGTGGAAGGTTCCAGTCTTTCTATGTCATTAAAAATTTGCTATTGTCTGTTTTTTTTAAAAGCCATTTAGTGGCTGCAAGGTTATCTCATTGTGGTTCCTTCTAGGTCAGATGAGTCCCCTCTGGCAATAGAAGTGTTATTTTGTACAGTTTGCCTAACCTTTCCTGGTACACTAACCCTGCTGACCAGGGTGGGGCAAAATTAACAACCCTAGGCAACAATGTTACTATTCTGACCCTTTGGATCCCAAGATTTGCCTGGATAAACGCTTTCAAAATCGCTCCAGTGTTTTGGCTTTGGTTCAACTTCTATAGCTATAATTTGGACTCCCCCCACTCCTCTCCCTCCCCCCCCCTCTCTCTCCGTCTCCCTCTCTCTCTCTCTCTTGTGTGGAGATCTGGGAAAAACCTAGGCTGTTGGTTCCCCCAACCTTCCACTTTGAGACAGTCTCTTTGTTCTACTGAAACACAAGTCTGATGACCCTTAAGTTTCTGGGGATTCTCTGCCTCCCACTTCCCTGTCAGCAGGTTGGGGTCACAGTCACTTGCACTACACAGCCAGCTTTTTTGTGGGTCCTGGGGATTCTCACACTTTTTTATATGGGTTCTGGGGTCCCACACACTTAAGTGTGAGGCACTTTTACCCAGTGAGTGATCTTCATACTCTTGTCTTATTCTTTGAGACAGGGTCTCACCACTCAACTAAAACTGCTGGGACTTAATATGTAGCCTAAATGGGTCTTCAACACACAATCTTCCTGACCCTTGAGTGTGGTATTAAGTTCTCTCCAGTTTTACAGTTTTCTGAGCTAGGATTTGTTAATATACCAAACCACTGCCCTCCCTTACCCTTAGCTGAACAGTTCCGCTCTCCCACCGCACTCTCTACGTGCCCTACCTTACTTAGCTGCTTGCTTACCTTGGCTCTGCTCTCTGTGTAAGTTATTTTCTCTGCCTGCGTGTCAGCACCATCCCAACGGATTCTCAAAGCCCAGTGCCAATCAACAAGAATCCCAATATGCAGGAGGCCGAGGTCATGCCCTGGGGGTGTGGTTCAGCTGGACCCGGGTTCTATTCCCAGGGCTGCATAAAGTAGGTGTGGTGGTACTCGCCTGTAATGCCAGCCCTGGGGAGGTAGAGGCCAGATGATCAGGAGCTCAGTCATTCCTGTCTATGTAATGAGTTTGAGGCCAGATGGGCTATAGAAGTCCCAGTCTTATAAAACAAAAGCTTAGATAGTAAGGTTGTGAGGAAAGGAGAGTCCGGTGGTGTGACCATTTCCTCTACCTTCTATTTCTGAGTCCCTTGCAGAGGGACCACCATATTGTGCCGGAGCAACCAGAGGTTCACCGCCATGGTCCATCACAGCCACTGCGGGGAGGACACGGGAAAATGTCCAATCTCAGTGGGAAATAAGAGGCAGTTACTGGCCATGAGGACCATGCACTTTGGGTCTGGGTTTATCACACCTTTCTGTACGGTAAGGCACCAGCTTCTTAGGAAGTAGGAATGTTTTAGCTGGGCAGTGGTGGTGCACACCTTTCATCCCAGCAATCCAGAGGCAGAAGCAGAAGCAGAAGCAGAAGCAGAAGCAGAAGCAGAAGCAGAAGCAGAAGCAGAAGCAGAAGCAGAAGCAGAAGCAGAAGCAGAAGCAGAAGCAGAAGCAGAAGCAGAAGCAGAAGCAGATGGATCTCTAAGTCTACAGAGTGACTTCCAGTATGGTCAGGGCTACACAGAGAAACCCTGACTTGAAAAACTGATGATGATGATGGTGGTGGTGGTGATGACGATGATGATAATGATGAAGATGTTTAATTCATGCATTTAACAGACATGAACAATGGTCAAGAAGTGGTATCTTTTTTTTTTTTTTGGTTCTTTTTTTTTTGGAGCTGGGGACCGAACCCAGGGCCTTGCGCTTCCTAGGCAAGCGCTCTACCACTGAGCTAAATCCCCAACCCCAAGAAGTGGTATCTTAGTTACTGTTCTATTGCTATGAAAAAAATCATGACTAAGGAAATTCCTACAAGAAAATAAAGCATTTAACTGGGGGGCATGCTTACAGTTTTAGAGGGTCAGCCCATGATCACCATGGCAACAAGCAGGCGCGCATGGCCCTGGGTCAGGTGACTGAGAACTTTACATCGTGATCAACAGGAAGCAGGCAGAGAGAGAGAGAGAGAGAGCGAGCCTTGCTTCTTGCTTTTGAAACCTCAAAGCCCACCCCAGTGGCACACTTGCCCCCAACAGAGCCACACCTCCTTATCCTTCCCAAACAATTCCACTGACCGGGAACCAAGCACACAAATATATGAGTGGGGCTGGGGGTGGGGGGAGGGTATCTGCATCCAAACCACCACAGGTCTGATCTCTAAAAACAGGATTAAACCCTTGAATTCTTATATAAGAGTATAAATAGATAATGACATGAAAAAGTCCTGTGAAGCCATCTGGGCTTCACAGGGAGATCTTGGCAATAAATAAATAAATAGACAAATAAATAAATTAACCCGTACCCAAACTGTATTGTAGAATACTGCATCAGATTTTCAGGGTTAGGACTCAGCCATCTAAGGACTGAAGTAATTGAAGTACTTATAAACCACTGAAAAATGGAAATTAATCCAGGGATGCTAGCTCATCCCTGTAATCCCAAAACTTGGAAGACACAGGAGGATCCAGAGTTCAAGGCCTATGTTATACTGGACCCTATCTCAAAAAAAACTGAAAGACCCCCTCCCAGAAAGGGAATTGTACAAGCCCAAGGCCCTCAACTATAGAAGTAAAAAGTAAGTTTTTAGATACACAGACTCAGAACTAAAATAAGCCTGGGAAAGTTCAGATGTGTCCAAGCTTTGTGGGACAAGCTGACCCATCATTTAGACGAAACAAACCATAAAAGAAAACAAAATACAGAAACCAGTCTAAATTATTAGTATTGCTTTATGGGCCACCTAACAAGAGATAAGCCCCTAGCCCCTGACATTCCGGACGCCCCAACCTGCATGTATTCTCTTGCTGTGTGACAACCTCATTTGAATAGCCAATTGGGTGTAACCATACATCCGTGCCTCACTTGAATCCACCAACCATGCATCTGCTTCTGTAAGCCTGCTTCTGCGCCCCAATACCCTATAAAAACCCGTCCCTGGTTCTGCTAGGCGCGCCAGTCTTCCGAATTGACTGGGACGCCCACAGATACCTGCGTATCCTGATCAATAAAAATCCTCTTGCAGATTGCAGCCTGTGGATTCGGACTGGTCATCGGGCTCGAGGATCTCCCTCCTGAGGAAAGATTCTCTCTGAGAGTCTTACAAAACAAACAAACAAAACCCAACACCTCCCCCCAAAAAACAAAAAAAGGTGGGTGGCTCAGCAGTTCATAGCGTTTGCTGCTCTTACAGAGGGACTGAGTCAGGTTCCCAGCACCCACACGGGGGTGTCCACATCTACCTGTAACTCCAGCTACAGGGAATCTGATGCCCTCTTCTGTCATATGCACAAAGACATACACATACACAAAAATAAATCTTCAAGGAAACAAGCGAACAAAACCCCAGAGCGGTCCAGCTGGCCCAGGTGGTAAATGCACTGGCAAGCCTGACGGTAATCCTTGGAACCCATGTAGTGAAAGGAGAGAACTGACTCCTGAAAGATCTCCTCTGACCTCCACATGTACACTATACGATAGCATGTGTGTGCCCACACGTCCCTACCATGAGTAAATAAATGTAAAAGAAAACCCACTGTAAGTCGTACCCATAACAAACCAAACGAGATTCAATAGAAGAGAAAGAGGACCTCATGCTTCCTGGAGCTTGCTGAGGGTCAATGGCAGACATCGACTGAGGAAGGATAAGTGAAAAGGATGATTCTAGAAAGGATGACTTCTACATCATAAGACATTTGGAGCAGGCAGCTGGGGGGTAAAATTTAGTGGCAAAGCATGCATTTCAAATGTACAAGGCTATGGGTTTGCTACCCAGTATAATGAGAGGAATTTTTTTTTTCGGAGCTGGGGACCAAACCCAGGGCCTTGCGCTTGCTAGGCAAGTGCTCTACCACTGAGATAAATCCCTAACCCTGGAATTTTTTTGTTTTTTTTGAGACAATTTCTCTATGTAGTTCTAGCTGGCTGAGAACTTGCTATGCAGGCCAAGCTGGTCTCAAACTCAGAGATCAACTTGCCCCTGAGCTCCAGGTGCTGGATGTGTCACCAAAGTTGACTACAACGTAATTTTTAAATAAATTCGGATCGAGTGTTAGAGAGATGGCTATTCTTCCAAAAGATATGGATTCCATATAAGAACGCACATGGCAGCTCACAACTGTAACTCCAGTTTCAGGGGATCTCCTGATCTCCTCTGGCCCCAGAGTGGACCAAGCACTCAATTGGTACACAGAAACATATGCAAGCAAAATACCCATGCACATGAAGCCAAAAAATTTTTTAAAGATTTATTTATTATATATGAATACACTGTAGCTGTTTTCAGGCACACCAGCAGAGGGCATCAGATCTCATTGCAGATGGTTATGAGCCACCATGTGGTTGCTGGGAATTGAACTCAGGACCTCAGGAAGAACAGTCAGCCCTCTTAACTGCTGAGCCATCTCTCCAGTCCGAAGCCAAATTCTAAAATTTCAAATCAAGCAAAAATCACTAACAGATGCAAATTTGGGGGGAAGCTTGATAAAGAACAGGGTATTAATTATTTGCATGTTTGGGTTTTTGTTTATTTCGGTTGTTTTGTTTGTTTGTTTGTTTTGTTTTTTTTTGACCTAGGAATTCTGTGGTCTGGAACTCACAGAGATCTGCCTGCCTCTGCCTCCCAAGTGTTGGCATTAGAGGCGTGCACCACCACTGCCTGGCATGAACAGGGTATGTTAGTAGCTGCAGTCTTAGTAGATGATCCTAGTAAACCTGCAGAATTGAAGCATAAATTTACATACTACTCCATGTAACCTTGGTAGATATCTTGGAATCATTAAGAGAATATACACTGAAGCCTGGGGATGCAGCTCAGTTGATAAGGTGGTTTACTGGCACGCATGAGGTCCTGGGCCCAGCATTTCATAAACTGGGCATGGCGTCACATGCCCACCATCCCAGTTCTCAGGGAGTAGACATAGGAGAATCAAAAGTTCAAGGTCATCCTCAGCTAAATATCAATTTCCAGGCCAGCCTGGGCTATTCAAGACTCTTTCTCAAAAAACAAAACAAAACAAAACAAAAACAAAAACAAAAACAAAAAAACCAGAATACACATTCTGGCATGGTAATGCACACTTGCCTTTTATCCTAGCACTTGGGAGGCAGAGGCAGGCAGATCTCTGAGTTCAAGGCCAGCCTGGTCTACAGATCTAGTTCCAGGACAGCCAGGGTTACACAGAGAAACCCTGGCTTGAAAATAAAAATGAAACAACAAATATATGATATACACTAGTTTTTTAAAAATGACTATAGGGCTGGAGAGATGGCTCAGTGGTTAAGAGCACTGACTGCTCTTCCAGAGGTCCTGAGTTCAATTCCCAGCAACCACAGGGTGGCTCACAACCATCTGTAATGGAATACAATGCCCTTTTCTGGTGTGTCTGAAGACAGCTACAGTGTACTCAGACATAAAATAAATAATTCTTTTAAAAATGGCTGTAATGGGGCTGGAGAGATGGCTCAGTGGTTAAGAGCACTGACTGCTCTTCCAGAGGTCCTGAGTTCAAATCCCAGCAACCACATGGTGGCTCACAACCATCTGTAATGAGACCTGATGCCCTCTTCTGGTGTGTCTGAAGACAGCTACAGTGTACTTATATAATATAATAAATAAATAAATTTTAAAAATGGCTGTAATGTATATAAATGTTTAAAAACAAGGCAAATTGGCTGGAACACTGACAGGATAGAAATATTCTTCACATAACTTTTGAGCTAGCAAGGTTGTACAAGACTGTATAATGCCAGCATCGGGTGGGGTGGGAGGTGCTGCTGAAGCAGCAGGACTTAAAAGAACTTATCCTCAAAAAGGGGGGAGGGGGACAGGCTTTGATCATTAAGGACAACTGCCCCGAGTCTATTTTAGAAGCTCAAAGCTCAGAACAGAATTCTGTTTTGTGTAGAGGACTTGAGGTGTTCATCGAAGTGATAGCAAGGCTTCCAGATGAAAAGGGATCGGTCCAGACAAAGCAAGCACACATGGGCTAGAGATTAACCCCACACAGATGTATCTGAGTGCACATAAGCGCAGACCTACTTCTAAAGGATTCAATTAAGAAGACAATGTAGGGGCTGGAGAGATGGCTCAGTGGTTAAAAGCACTAACTGCTCTTCCAGAGATCCTGAGTTTAATTCCCAGCAACTACATGGTGGCTCACAACCATCTGTAATGGGATCCGGTGCTCTCTTCTGGTGTGTCTGAAGACAGCTACAGTGTACCCACATATATGAAATAAATAAATAAATCTTAAAAGAAAAAAAAGAAGACAATGTAGCTCAGCTGCGAAAACAAATAAGCGAATAAACTTTATTTATCGATAGATATCGTATAAATATAAATCATAAGATATTTCCGCAGTGCTGCACTCAGGGCCTTAGACATCCCAAGACAACACTCTACTACTCTATAAACACTCAGCTCTTATTAAAGATTTTTCTTTTTTACCTGTATTAGAGACAGGGTTTCACTATAGAACCAGGCAGGCTCCAAAGACTGTCTGCTTCTCTTCCTCACTTAAGCCACCATGCCCAGCACAAAAGTTAGTTATTTAGTTTGGGTTTTGGAAACAGGGTTTCTCTGTGTAGCTCTGGCTGTCCTAGAATTCTCTTTGTAGACCAGGCTGGCCTGGAGCTCACAGAGACCCACCAGCCTCTGACTCCTGAGTGCCGGGACTAAAGGTGTGCACCTGCCATCACGCTCCACTAGCACAAAAGACTTTTTAACTTAGATATAAAAACAAAGATAGAAAGCAAATGAACACTTAAAGAAGACAACAGCAAGAGACGGTTGAAGGCTGGAGAGATGGCTCAATGGTTAGAGAGAGCACTGGCTGCTTTTCCAGAGGACCCAGGTTTGATTCCCAGCACCCACATGACGGCTTACAACCATCTGCAACTCAAATGCCAGGACACCCAATGCCCTCTCTGACCTCTATGGGCACCAGACACACATGTATGTGTTGCAAAGATACACAGGTAGGCAAAAAAAATTCCGTACACATAATAAAATTGTAAATTATGTTTTGTTGTTTTCGAGAAAGGGTCTCACTGTGTAGCCCTGGCTAGCCTGGAACTCACTCTGTAGACTGGAGCAGGCATGAATTCAGAGATTCTCCTGCTTCTGCCTCCTACATGCTGAGATTAGAGGAGATACCACAGTGCCCTGCCCAGGCTTTAAAAATTAGAAAAGAAACATTGTTCTGCTGAAAACAAAAAGGGCAGGGTTTTCTGGCCTGGTGCCTCAGGGAACCGTTAGAGAGCATGTGTACTAGAGGGAGGCTTATTTTTAGTTCATTGCATTCTTTCCATGACTGAAATCTTCCCTGAAACATCTCAGGGCTCTGTTTCTGCCTGCCTTGCTGCTACTGGGATCACTGGCTTAAAAACGATCTCACTTTTAGTTTTGGCTGGTCTACACCTCACTGGCACACCAGGCTGGTCTCAAACTCAGAGATCTGACTGCTTCTGCCTCCTCAAGTGCTAGGACTAAAGGCGTGCAGGACTATACTCAGCGTGTGTGTGTGCGTATGACACATGTTAGGTACCAGCAGAGGCCAGAAAAGGGCATACGATCTCCTGAAACTCCACTTACAGGTGGGTATGAGTTGTGCCATGGCACATATGTGGATGTTAGGGGACAACTTTCAGGGGTCATTCTCTCTCCTACCTTGTTGAGGTAGGGTCTCTTGTCTCTGTTGCTACACTATAGAACTTTGGCTAGCAAATCCATTAACTTCCTGATGACTCTGTCCTGCTTCCCATCTCTCTGGAGTGCTGGAGTTACAGATGTTCATCCCCTAAGACGGCTCTTAACCAGGCTCTAGGGACTGAACTCGGGTTGTCAGACTTTCACAGTTAGCACCATGAACCATCTTCGCCAACCCCGTTTTACTCTTTGCAAAGCACAGAGATCAGTTCATTTCTCTCAGAGAAAGAGAAGTGTCCCCAGCACGATAACTCAGAAGTATTCACCAGGGTAGACGGTGTAGCTCGGGGGTAGGGCGGTTGCCCAGCACACCCAAGGCTGTGGTCTTGATTCCTAGAACTACAATAAACAATCAGTCAATTATCAGAAATTGGAATGAAATTGTTGTGGGTAAAACAGGATTTCACAATTTCAGTTATAGGAGTATTATCCCGGATCACCAGAAGGGACCCGCTGGCCAAGATGTATGCAGTACTGGGAGATCTGAAAACTTATTTTTGGTTCCATTTTTATTTTTCAGAGACAGACAAGGTCTGGTCTCAAACTCAAATACTATTCATCCATCCCAGGCTGGCCTGGAACTTTCTGCAATCCTCCTGCCTCAGCCTTCAGAAGCTGTATAATCCCACCCCAAGCTTTAAATTTAGCATGAGTGCCAGATGTGGTGGTCCTTTAATCCCAACACTGGAAAGGCAGAGGCAGGTGAATCTCTATGAGTTTGAGACCGATAGTCTACATATCAAGCAAGCTCCAGGTCAGGGGAGGCTCACAGGAGAGTGTCTCAAAAAAAAAAAATCTATTCTGTATGTATTATGTACGCAGATGTTGTCCCCAGGTCAGGGGACAGCTTTATGGAGTCTGTTCTCTCCATCTACCTTGGTACAGATTCCACCTTGGTGCAGATTCCAGGGATCTAACTCAGGTTGTTAGGCCTACACAGCATCTTGACTCGTTGAGCCGTCTGCAGGCCCACCCCTGGCTTTTTTGTTCCTCTTCTTCCCTAATGTCATTACAACAAACTTTATGTCCTTATTCAGATCTGTTTGTACTTGGTATTCCCTTCTCACAGGGACCAGATTAGATAATATTGTTGGGTGAGCTAAAAAGAAAAAAAGGAAGAACAGATAGGTCAGGCATGGTGGCCTTTAATCCCAGCATTTAGGAGGTCTAGGCAGGCAGATCTCTGCGAGTTTTGAGACCATCCTTGAACTGAAAGTGAGTTTCATATAGCCAGTGCTATTACACCACAGAGAAACACTGTCTTGAAAAGAAAAAAAAAATTTATTTACAGGCTAGAGAGATCTTCCAGGGGACCCAGGTTCAATTCCCAGTACCCACATAGCAGCTCACAACTGTCTGTGACTCCAGTTCCTGGGCAATCTGCTACCCTCACATAGACATACATGCAGGTAGAACATTAAAAAAAAAAGTCAAGACCTACTGTGGAGTGCTGTGCTTGTTTTTTGTTTATATTGCGAATGTGAATCCTTCAGTTAACATTACACATCTTCAAGAAATAGCCCAGCACCTTGAAGCACAAAGACCAGATTTCAGATCGAAGCACTTACAAGCTTGTAACCTTGCAGCACACTCAGCCATCTGCAGGCCCCTGTAACCCTAGCTTTGAGAGGTACAGAGACAGGAGGATTTCTGTGACTTGCAGCCTTCCAGACTAGCAGAGAAACACAGCCCCAGGTTCAGGGAGAAAGTCTGCCTTGAAGGAAGAGGTGGAAATAGTAGAGGCTTCCTCTGGTACACATACATGTAGTGTACACCCAAACAGGGATATTCTGGGGCTAGAGAGATGGGTCAGGGAGTAAGAGCTATTCTCTTCCAAAGGATCTGGGTTTGTTTCCTAGCACTCACATGGATAGCTCACAACCGCCTATAAGTCCAGCTCCAAGGGATCTTACTCCCTCTTCTGGTCTACACACACACACACACACACACACACACACACACACACACACAGAATCACACTGGCTCAAATATACAAATTTAAAAATGCACTTTTGTATTTATTTTAATCTTTGAATATGAGTGTCCATGCATAAATCTGTGCACCACGTGTGTGCCTGGTGCCAGAGGAGACCAGAAGGTGTGGGATTTCCCTGCAACTAGAGTTACAGATGGCTGTGAGCCACCATGAGGGCGCTGGGAATCGAACCTAGTTCTCTGCAAGAACACGTGCCCTTAGCTGCTGAGTCATCTCTCCAACCCTCATACAACTAAATTAAAAAAAAAATTCTTAAGCTTAAATTTCCAGGGCTGGAGAGACAGCTCAGCGGTTAACAGCACTGACTGCTCTTCCAGAGGTCCTGAGTTCAAATCCCAGCAACCACACGGTGGCTCACAACCATCTGTAATAGAATCTGATGCCCTCTTCTGGTGTGTCTGAAGACAGTGACAGTGCACTCACATACATGAAATAAATAAATCTTTTAAAAAAATAGTTACTTGCATGGTGATTTTAAACCAGTCAGTTTGACACTGAAGTTAAACAGCTCTAATCTGGAGGAAGGGAAGGCTGAGGAAGGTGAGCAAGAACAGAAACAGAATAACCCACAAAATGTTAGTGGAGGAAACACCACTTTGCTTGTTTTTTGAGAAAGGTCTCACTGTGCAGCCCTGGCTATCCTGTAACTCTCCATATAGACCAGGCTGGCCTCAACTCACAGAGATCTACCTGCTTCTCCAAGTGCATTAAAAGCCTGTGCCAGCACTGATGGCACAAAGTTATTATAAATGGTACTGGATACTACAGAAAAAGAAAAACAATTATGGAAAAAAAACATAAATAAAATTAATTAAAAATGGAGCAGACTCAAATGTAAAACTAAAATTATAATTTTCCAGAAGAGAACATAAAGGAAAAAAAAAATCTTAGTTTCCTTAGGATTAACAATGAGTTTTAAATATCACACAAGAATTATAAACTCTAAAAACAAAAAAGGATTAATTGGACAAGTTAAAACTTTTACTCTAACAGGAAATCACAGACTACATGGAAATATTTACAAATTTTACTTGACAATTTTTGTTTTGCATTAAAAATTTACAATTCAGGCTGGAGAGATGGCTCAGTGGTTTAGAGCACCGACTGCTCTTCCAGAGGTCCTGAGTTCAATTCCCAGCAACCACATGGTGGCTCCCAACCATCTGTAATGAGATCTGATGCCCTCTTCTGGTGTGTCTGAAGACAGCGATGGTGTACTCACCTTCATGAAATAATAAATCTTTAAAAAGAAAATCCCACAGATTGTTAACTACAGAGACGAGAACAGATGACTTCGGCAAGCAATTTAAACCTTCACCATATTTTTATTTCCAAATGCTTTTGGAGATGACAGAAATTATCCAAACATCAAATTGTACATTAGACATGCAATTTACTGTGTTAATTATACCTCTATAAAACTGTGACAGAGCAGACACTCTGTGAGTCTACAGTCCCCAGAAGTTCAAGGACAGTAGTATAGAGAGACCCAGTTCTTAAAACTGTTAAAGAAACCTCCAGGAAGGGGATGGGGATTTAGCTCAGTGGTAGAGTGCTTGCCTAGCAAGCGCAAGGCCATGGGTTCGGTCCCCAGCTCTGAAAAAAAGAAAAAAAAAAAAAACCTCCAGGAAGCAGTATTGCTGCCTGTTTATGCTTGAGCATTCCCCTGGGGTTGGGCCCGCCTTCTCCTAGGGCATGCAGAGGGTAAGTTTAATGAGTTAGGCCCTGAGAAGAAACCACCAAGACTAGAGAGGCCAAGTAGTGCACTTCCTCTGTCCCAAGTGTGGTCCATGTATGGCGAGCTCTTTCCATTCTAGACCACAGATCTTCCATGTGTGTTGTCACTCTTCAAATTTAGGCATGATAAGTAAGTGTCCTCTCTGAATAGCATGTATAAATTAATTCTTTGGGCGGTGGTGGTGCATGCCGTTAATCCCGGGCTGGTGGATCTCTGTGAATTCAAGACCAGCATGGTCTACACAAGACAGCTACGGCTACACAGAGAAATCCTGTCTCAAAATAAACAACAAAGGGCTGGGGATTTAGCTCAGCGGTAGAGCGCTTACCTAGGAAGCGCAAGGCCCTGGGTTCGGTCCCCAGCTCCGAAAAAAAAAAAAAAAAAAAAAAAAAATAAACAACAAATAAATCCAACAATAAATAAGTTCTCACCCTACACTTGCCCTAAAACCACTTTCTGTATTAGTTTTTACTTTCTTCATGGCATGCATTGTAGTTAGGAACTCTTCTCCATATAACGATTTTCCTGCCATTTTTCATTTTTTTTTTATTTGCTTTGGGTTTTGAAACAGTGTTTGTATAGCCATGGCTGGCTTGGAACTTGTTATGTAGACAAGGCTTGAATTCACAATCTCTCTGAAAGTGTGTGCCACCATGCCTGGATTCCTGGCGTTAAAAAAAAAAAAAAAAAGTTTGTTGTTTTTCAAGACAGGGTCTTGCAGCCCTGGCTGTCCTGGAACTCGCTCTGTAGATCAGGCTGGCCTAGAATTCAGAGATCTGCCTGCTTCTGCCTCCTGACTGCTGGGATCAAAGGCCTATGCCACCACTGCCTGTTTTATTATTGTGTGTGTGTAGGGGGGGTAAGTGTATGTATGTGTTTGTGTTTGTGTGTTAGTGTTACTAATGTTGTGATAAAACAGAGGAGAGGGTTTATTTCTTTTTTTTTTTTTTTTTTTTTTTTTTTTTTTTTTGTTCTTTTTTTTTGAGCTGGGGACCCGAACCCAGGGCCTTGCGCTTCCTAGGTGGCGCTCTACCACTGAGCTAAATCCCCAGCCCCGGTTTATTTCTTCTTAAAACCTGTAGTTCACTATTCAGGGAAGTCAGGGCAGGAACCTGGAGGCAGGAGCTGAAGCAGAGGCCATGGAGGAGTGCTGCTTACTGGCTTACTCCCTCCTGGCTTGCTTACCCTGCCTTCTTACGGTATCCTGAACAGACTACCTGCCCAGGGACTGCCCCACCCACAGTGGACTGAATCGATAATTAAGACGGTGGACTACAGATTTGCATAAAGACCAATCTTATGGTGGGGGGGCTATTTTCTCAACTGAGAATCCTTCCTGAAGAACTCTAGCTTTGTATCAAGCTGACAGAAACCTAGTTAGGACTGCCTGGGTGTGCCTGTATATGTTATGGCCGTGGAGGTCAAGGGAAGGCGTCAGATCCCCCGAAGCAGGAGTTCTACGCAGTTGCAAGCCACCTGACGTGGGATCCAGAGAACCAAACCTGAGTTCTGTGGAAGAGAGCAAGACTGTGACCTGCTGGGCCATCATGTCTCCAGCCTTCTACCCAGATCTTTCCTACGGACTGTGTGCCATCCCACTGTTGCTTCTGTTATCAGGTGATACCTCATAGCCGCACACCCCAGCAGTACCTGACAGAAACATGAGGCGTGAAGGGGCAAAGACTGGCTCCCCTCTTGATGCAGTCAGCACAGTCTGTGCTGAGTCACCCACAGGCTCAGACTGAAGCCAGTCTCCCTTTAGTGTTAAGCCTGTCCTTCCGCCTGTTCTCCTGAGAGCACACCCTCATAAATCACTCAACAAGAGTTTTCATCACACACTGTGCATCTCAAGGACCTGCGGTACGACACCATGTTATGAGAGGTTGTCTAGTAATTCCCTGTATCACTCCGCTTTCTGTCAGCATACATGATGATGGTACTTTGTAAAGAAAAAAGGATTTGGGACTGAGGTGTTGGCTTACAGGTTAAGAGGACTTGCAGATCTCGTCGAGAATCTGATTTCCAGCGCAGAAAAGGTCAGCTCACAACTACCTACCTATAACTGCATGCGGGGATCTGATGCCCTCTTCTGGCCTCCTTGGGCACTGCACTCACGTGCACAAACTCCACACAGACACACATATCTGCATCTTTTTTTTTTTTTTTTTTTTAAAGCAAATTTTAAAAAGAGACAGAATTATTTGGCTCACAATTGGAAGGTCCAGGAGAATGGTGCTGATATTCTCCAGGCCTGATGAGGTCTTCCTGGCTGTAGTAGAACATGGCAGACAGCGAGATGGTAGGGGTTCAAGAGGAGAGACCACACAGAAAAGCTGACGTCAAGCTTCTTCCTTCCCCCACCTCTCCCCGTCTCTGCATTTTTAAGGCAGTCTAACTCTACCCCAGGCTGACCTAGAACTCACTCTGTAGCTCAGGCTGACCTTGAATTCAAGACTAATCCTCTGACCTCAGCCTCCTAAGTGCTAACATAAGGAGGGGCTGGCATTCACCCGCTTTATAAATGCTCTCAGTGGTATGCATTAATTATACACAATGGGTTTCATCCTAACTCATTCATAGACGCGCGCAGTGCATTTCCGTCTTATTTACCCTCTTACCCTCTTTTCCTCCACCACAATCACTAATCATTTTCCTCTTACCAACTAGCCTCTCTTCTAATTTCACATTGTATTTAGTGTATGTTGGGGGGAAGGAGCCTGTGCAAGCCCAAAATGAGCTAAAGAATTTCATTAGGGCTAAAAGGAACATGGGTAATTTATTCACAGGAGCACTGGGACCTTAACCAGTGGCCTTCCATCAACCATTAACTGAATATAAGCCCCCAGGGTGGGGTACGGCTGGCTCCAGGCTCACTGTAAGCCAGTTTTTCTGGAACTAAGCACTCAAGCCCAGCAGAAATCTCTTGTCGGTGTAGTAGCCCCAGAGCCCTCAATGCTTCACTGAGCATCTCCTTTTAAAGGTTCCCGTAGGCAAGGACAGTGGAAACTTAAGGGTTCTTTAGCAAGTCAGTTGGATGGCATTTTGCTGGGGCAAACATGTGAAGGAGTGTTTTCCTGAAGTGGACACAGGTCAAAGACGAAGGCAGACTCGTGAAGGAGCGTTTAGCTAAAGCAGACACAGGGAAAAGGATGTTCTGCTAAAACAAGCATTTGAAAGGACACGTGATGAAGGAGTCTTTGCTAACAACATGCATATATTGGCCCGCCTTACACTGCATGGTTGAGGCACATTTATTGGGACTCCATAGAGAGAAATGCACCAAAAACCTTCTGGTTGTATGTTCCGGGTTTCTTGCCGTTCTTTGGACTGAGGCTGATTGGCAGACGATGTCAGCTGAGGCAAGACCTGTGTTGGACACGTGATGTGTGGAGGGTGTAAGTAGGACTCAGTGAAGGAGGCTGGGCTAGACTTGCTTACAGAGCTGCAATGCTTGTGGGTCTTGAGTCTTCCTGATCTTCACTTTGCTGAGAGAGGCACAGCAGAGAACTTCCGGTGTTCCTCCTGGTCCCTCCTGCTGACTCAAGTGGAGGCTGAGGCCTGGCTGTCTCTGCTAGGTAGTGCCTGATTGGAGTTTGCTATCCTGATTCTTCTGAACTCAGCTGCTGGTGTGTATCCCTGAAGCGTTTGCGAGTGGACCGAGCTGCCGCTGGCTGCTGACCTGTGAACTGAACTGCTGCCTTCCAGACAGACCCAGACGGGAGCTGCTCCAAAGAACCTTTCTAAACAGGTCCACTTCCCCCTTCTTATCCTTTCTTTCCCACTACCTCTGGTGGGTGGTGGGCCACAAGGGAGCTTAAAGCATTTAAGAACCATCGTTTAAAATAGGATTTGAAAAAAAATTAAAGTTACAGGAGAGTATACATAAACCATGCAGGAGGCCCTGGGCTCAATCTGTCCCCCAAAAGTTCCCATTGCCACATTCAGGACACAAATTTCTGGAGGACAATCCACATGTACGCCAGAGAAATATCCAGAACACTCTCAGATTCTTCTGGTCGCTTCCCACTTCACACCATTGCCGAGAATGCTGGGTTAAGACAACTGTGTACCAGAAGCCTATGGGTGTGGCAGCCTGCTTCTCTAACCCCAGCGCTGACAAGAGGACATTGGACATTGACACACAAAATCTGCAGGGCACTGCAATGTCTCTCTGGAACTTGAGGAAGGGAGAGAAGGAATGAGTAAGGTCCCTCAGCCATACGTCCATTGATTGAACACATGATTCTCACAGCTGGCAGGAAGCTGAGTGGGACCCCGCTCCCACCTGGTTCATAGACGGCATCTCTGGGCGTTCCCTCACTCTCACCTTTTGGAGGTAGAGACAGGAAGATCCCTACAGCTTATTTGGCCAGCTGGCCTTGTGACTCTGTTAGCTCAGTGAGACTTTGACTCAAAGAATAAGGTGGAAGACCAGGGAGGTTGGCAAGCACCTTTCATCTCAGCGCTCGGAGGCAAAAGCAAGCGGACCTCTGTGAGCTGGAGGCTAGCCTGGTCTACATAGCTAGTTCCAGGACAGCCAGGGCTCCATAGAGAGACCCTGTCTTTAAAAACACAATAAGTAGAGGTTGGAGAGAAGGCTCAGCGGTTAAGAGCACTGACTGTTCTTCCTGATCCTGAGTTCAATTCCCAGCATCCACACGGTGGCTCACAACCATCTCTAATGGGATCAGATGCCCTCTTCGGGTGTGTCTGAAGACAGCGACAGTGTACTCACATATATAAAGTAAATAAATCCTTTAAAAAAAAAACAAATAAATAAGGCGAAGAGTGATCAAGGAAAACACTGGATGTTAACTGTTGGCCAGAGGTCACACTACCCATACCCAACCTTCCACATACAAACCAAAAAAATAATAAACAAAACCCTGCGTGCTGGGTTACTATAGTCCAGCCAGAAGGCTAAGGCAGGAAACAGGAAGGTTCCCTTTTTGTAGTTTGTTTTGTTTTGTTTTGCAGACAAGAGTTTCTCTGTATAGCCCTGGCAATTCTGAACCAGGCTGGCCTCGAACTCTTGAGACCTACCTGCCACCCCTGACTGGCTCAGATATTATTAGCCTGGGCTACGTAGTCAAACCAGCTCAGGCTACAGGGTAGCTCGGGCTATCTAGTCTCAAAAGGACCTAAAGCGGGGTTGGGGATTTAGCTCAGCGGTAGAGCACTTGCCTAGCAAGCGCAAGGCCCTGGGTTCGGTCCCCAGCTCCGAAAAAACAAAAAAACAAAAAAAAAAAAAAAAAAACAAAAAACAAACAAACAAAAAAAAGGACCTAAATCAAAACAACAAAGACTTAAACAAAATAGGAGTGCCATTTAATAATCGAATGCTGTCCCTCTCCCAGGACAGCGCCCGGAGCACAGTAAACTTCACCTAACTGAACACATTTCACTGTCTGCACCTCCTCTACCCTGGGGGCCCTGGCAAGGAGGCATTGTGAGTCATAGCTGGCAGACAGGTGGGTGAAGTAATCCAGCAATGGGACCAGGCCTGGGACAGCAGCTTGGGAACTCCACCACATCTTCCAGGTGAGGAACAACTTGCAAGGAATGTCAGGAAACAGTCTCCTGGGGAGTTGTGACCTCAAAGATGGATACGTAGGGACTTCAGAGACCATCTCTATGAACCAAATGGCGGTGTGGGGGTGGGGGGAGCACCCTGCCTCTGCCCACGGGTAGAATTGTGTTGGTTTAATGAAGGTGTGGTAGAGGGAACCCTGGCAGCATTTTTCTTTCTTTCTTTTTTTTTTTTGGTTCTTTTTTTCAGAGCTGGGGACCGAACCCATAGCCTTGCGCTTCCTAGGCAAGCGCTCTACCACTGAGCTAAATCCCCAACCCCGGCATTTTTCTTTAATCCCACCCACCATGGGCAGGAGAGGAATTTGAAAAAACACACTGTAGAATCAGCACTTTATAGGTGTTGTGAGAAGAGTTAAGAAGCAGGTAGAATGGGTTCTGGTAGTAATCTAGGCTTTAGATTCCTTGAGCTCCAGAATTCTAGTTACTTCAAAGCTAAGCATAAGGTCTAGGCTAAGGCACCTATCCCAAGATGTCATTGGCATACTTGATTTTAATATATGTCTTTCTAACTGGACCAGTAACATCGAGGGTCGACAAAGGCTGTGCTTGTAGTGTCCTCTGTGCAGACTATATGTGACATGGAGCAGTTGCCGGTTTAAGAAAATGCTAGGCATCTAACCAGACACACTGCAGAGTTCATACTAACCCTGGCTTTGCAACCATCAGCAGCCTCCCCTAAAGAACAACAGTACAAATGTTCAGCTTCCCTGTCCTGCACCTCAAAATGCCCTGGCTCGCCTTTCTAGCCAACATTTCTGCTATTGTCAGAACCAATCCTATTGGGAGGCTCTTTCACACATCTGGAACATGACAGCCTCACTAGTCACTGCCTCACAGCTCTGTGTTCCAAGGAAAGGCCTGTCCTACTTGCTTGGCTACTGATCCCCACTTGTGGCCCCCCACCCACCTGTGGTCTCTTCCCGCTGCATTTTGGAGAATGTAGTTCCTAGGCCTTTACCTACATTACCTCTTACACACCCACAGATAAAGGGTCCTGGGGGAGGTAGTTGTGGTGAAGGCGGCTGGTGTGACTATGCAGGAAAGGGCTCCCCCATTAGCCTACAATTGCAAAGCTTTGGACACCCTGAGTAACAGTCTATCCTGAGCAGGCCGCTTTGCTTCTCAGCAGTGCCACTGGCTCGCCTTCATCATTCCAGGACATCAGGGCTCCAGACACCCGTGCGCCCAGCGTGGCCAACCTACACTTCACCCTGGAGGCTTTTGAGTGCCTGTCCGCGAGCCAAGTGGGCCGCCTGTGGGAACAAGTGAGGCAATTCTGGGCCGACCACTTCTCACGTCGCTTCTCGCCGCGGAGGCCGCCGCTGCGCCATATCTCATCCACGTCCACCTTCTACCTGCTGGACTACCGCACGCGACAGGCCGAGCTGGGGCTCAGCTACGGCGCGCCGCGCACTCGACTGAGCGACGAGGCCTTCGTGTTCCGCGGCGGCCGCTGGACCTCGGAGGGGAAACGCGCACGCGCGCGCACGTCTCCGCCCTCGCCCACTATCCCGACCTGGAAGCCACAAGAGCAGCCGATCAAGAGCCAGGTGCTGCTGGAAGAGAACAACTACCTGAAGCTGCAGCAAGAACTGCTCATGGACATGCTGACCGAGACTACGGCGCGCATGCAACTGCTGGAGAAGAAGGTGGTCACAGATGACGACCCCGCGGCCCCGGCGCGCTCCTGGAAGAGAAAGATTCACAAGCACGAGGGCGCGGGCGTACTTATAGTCCAGCCGCGCGCTCTCGAGTCGCGGTGATGCAATAAAGCTGTACCTAAAGCAGGGCTGCGCGTGCACGCCTCGCTCCGCCCCGCCCCGCCCGTGTAGCCCGGGTGATCTGCTTCCCGGGGGCATGCCGGGTGTTCGTTGGGTGGAGCTGCGTGTGACACAGATAAGTGGGGACCGGAGTGAAGGCGCGTGGGGCCCTTGGGCGGTGGGGGGAGAGGGCGCTTGGATTTTTCTCGAAACCTTAGGTTCTGTTTTCCCACACGCACAGGAATGGTTCTCTTTGTTTTGCTTTCTATTGGTGAAGCCCGTAATTTTATCATACGCGAAATAAAGACTTCTGTTTGACCCAGCATTTTAAAAAATGTATAGGAAGCCAGGCGAGGGTGGCCCACGCCTTTAATTCAAGCCCTCGGGAAGCAGAGGCAGCCAGATCTCTGGGGTTCAAGGCTACATAGAGAAACTTGAAAAAGAAAGAAAAAAAAAAAAAAAGCATTGGAGCCACACAAATATATGTGTGATGTGTGTATATACAAGACCCTGTGTTCAAACTCCAGGACTATAATTCATTTTTGAGGAAGGGTCAGGTATACCAGATTGGTACTCGTAAGATCCACCTGTCTCCACTGCCAGTTTTCTGGGGTTAAAGATATGCACCACTTCACCCAACAGCAAATAACTACTTATACACGTTTCTAATACACTGGAGGTTGTGGGAGAGCTGATAAGACACATAGGAGAGGCTGAGTCACAGCAAGGGGGAAGTGTATTTGACCCTTTGGGAGGGAGGCTCCTCTCTAGTGAGCACATCCCTTGTGGGAAAGACCCAGAGTGGGTAGTGGGTAGAAAGCAGAGGTCGTGAGGCCAGAGCCCTATCTAAAGACAGGCACTCTACAATTCTACCTGCCTACCAGCTCAGGTAGGTGGCAGCTGAGACTAGAGAAAGGGCCAGGAAGAATGGTTAGTGGTAGAGTGCTTTGCAGACTGGAACGCAGCTTATAGCCAGGTGTTCCTGGTTGGCACCTGGAATCCCAGGTAGCGTCTGGAAGTCTGAAGCAGGAGGACCGTTTTAAGTTCGAGACTAGACAGGTCTACATAGCTTCAGGCCAGCTCTTGCCTCAAATATACACACATACATAGGAGCTCCAAACCAACCAACTGAAAATAATAACAATAATAATAATAATAATAATTATTAATGGACTGAGGACCCCTTTTCTGAAATACCTGGGACCCAGAAGTATATAATTTTTTATTGGTTTTTTTTTTTTTTTGGTTCTTTTTTTTTTTTTGGAGCTGGGGACCGAACTCAGGGCCTTGCGCTTGCTAGGCAAGCGCTCTACCACTGAGCTAAATCCCCAACCCCTTATTGTTTTGTATTTTATGAAATTTTGTGTTATATTTTGCCTACATGTATGTGAACTGAATAAGTTTCTCATGCCCTCTGAGGTCATGAGAGGGCATCAGAACCCCTGAAACTGGAGTTAGGAATGGTTGTGTGTAGTGGTGAATTAGTTAAACCACTTTTGCTCCTGGTGGTCACACTCGTGCACCAGCCCAAGAGCTCTCTGGATTCGAGAATGAAAGACAGGCGTAAGCCAGTTAATTTTGATTGATATGCCTTGACTAGCTCAGTGGCTGGGTATTTCTAATCCTCCCTGTGGCTAGCATACACTTCTCTCTGGTATTCCTGGCTTAACACCTTTTAAATCTTTATTTTATTTTTGCTGCCCCATTACCTTCTGGGCAGCCCTCTATAGGGCCGCATTCTCTTTCTACCTACATTATAGGATGCTTTCCCTCCTGCAACTCTTCAATCTGACCAGTTTCCCTCGGAGTCATGGTGATTCTCTCTTCTCTCTCTCCTAGCCCCTACAAGGATCCTGACAGTCCATGCAATCTGACAGCCCTGCCTCTGTCTTTCTACCCATCCGTTAGCAGGCTGGCAATTCTGTATTATCAATGGAAGCCAGCTAGGGGTGGGGATCCTCAGGTCTGGAAGCACGGCTTTTTGGGAGCCAAAATAAGACAAAGCATTGGAACCAATCCCCAACAGTTGTGAGCCACATAGGAACTGAACCCATGCCCTCTGCCAAAGCAACAAAAGCTCTCAACCACTGGGCCATACCTCCAGCCCTGTGTTGGATTCTTTTTTAATTTATAGGCATTTACCTATACATACTGCGGTGTTTTAGAGCACCCAAATCTAAACAAGAGCTTAATTTTATTTTATGCACACTTTATAATGTAGCCTGAGGTAATTTATTTAATGTGTATGTCATTTGCATGTATGACTGTGCATCACGTGCATGCAGTCCCTGTGGAGTCCAGAAAAGGACATCAGATCTCCTGGGACTAAAGTTACATGGGTTGCGAGCTTCCTTGTGGATTCTGGGAACTAAGGTCTTTTCTTTCAGCCCCTATTTAATTTTTTTTTCTTAAAACAGGGTCACACTCAGTAGCCCTCTTATTGTTAGAATCACAGCAATCCTCTTGCCCCATTCCCCCAAGTGCTGAGATTACAGGTGTGCACCACCACACGCCTGATTTATTCAGGCCTGGGGATCAGACTCTGGGCTTCTTGAGAGCCAGGTAAGTACTCTGTCAACTAAGCTATCCTCCTAGCCTGTAATAGCTCAAAGTGGGGAGGTTTGTTCCAGTCCACAGTTTCAGAGGCTTCAGCCATAGTCTCTGGGCTCTTTTGGTTGCAGTGTAGCATGGTGAGAGCACATGGAGGAACAGCTGTGTTCAGAGGTCGGAATGCAGAGAGGATGGGTCCAACATGCCCTCAGGAACACAGGGCTAGTGACCTTCTAGGTCCTCCCACCACCACCAAAGACTCCTCCACGTAGGCTTAGAGTCTTTAGCTATGTTGTGTAAGTTTCCTCTGAGATTGAAACTTTACATCTTTCAGGGAAGCTCCTTGAGCAGGAAGGGTAAACAACTCGAAATAGCTTCAGAAGTCCCTGAAACTGAGCAGATTCACTAGGCCCCTCCCTACCAGAGTAAGCAATAAAAGATGAGAGTCCCTCTCACATGAACAAAAGCTGAGTTGCGAGCTGGAGAGATGGCTCAGAGGTTAAGAGCACTGACTGCTCTTCCAGAGGTCCTGAGTTCAATTCCCAGCAACCACATGGTGGCTCACAACCATCTGTAATGGGATCTGATGCCCTCTTCTGGTGTGTCTGAAGACAGTACAGTGTACTCATGTATATAAATAAATAAATCTTTAAAAAAAAAAAAAAAAAAGCTGAGTTGCACAGAAGGCTCTCAGAGGGGAAAGGCTTCCGAGACTCTTGAGACCAGACCAGCTGTCTGGAGGAAGCAGACACCAGCTGAGCTACCTGGAAGAAGCTGAGCCATCTGAGGCACCTGGCAAGGACACTCTGCAGCCTACTGAGTGGCCTGCAGGCTGTGCAGTGTGCTCCAGGTTCCCAGCTTTGTGAGCTGTCACTCTTGCTGGGATTTGGCTTTGGTGGTGAGTCATTTCTGCTCCTCAGTAACCCCTCACCCATATTACTGTAAGAACTCACAATAAAACTCATTGGTTCCACCAAGTTGGACTTCGCCGATACCTGTACTCTGGTGTGTCAAGGGTTCCCTAGGTGGGAGGAGTGGACGTGGGTTGCATCTCCCCAGGAAACGTTTTGTTACACAACAAGCCTGAAGGCCTTTGGGGGACATTGCAGATCCAAACCATGAAAGTGCCAAATTTTGTTCTGTTGAGATGGATCATCCTGTTACTCAAAAACGTTTCAGATTTTGCAATGTTGTGGATTTCCTATTTTCCAGGTTAGACTGGGTTAACAAGACAAAAGAAACAGGAGTAACATTCATTTTAAAAATTAGTTTAGTCCAACGCTGATCAATAAAAACAAATTAGTTTAGCTAGGCAGGGGGTGACAATACATGCCTTCAATCCCAGCACTTGGGAAGCAGGTGGATCTCTGTGAGTTTAAGGCAAGCCTGGTCTACAGAGTGAGTTCTAGGACAGCCAGGGCTATATAAAGAATCCGACTTGAAAAACCAAATAAATGAGTAAATAAACAAATAGCAAACAAACAGTAAACGCATAATAAAAATAAAAATTAGTTTAGGAGAGATGGCCGTTAAGAGCAGAGGACCTGGGTTCAATACTGAGAACCCATAGTTGTTTCACAACTTTAACCTCTGTTGCGGGGATCTGATGCCCTCTTCTGGCCCACATAGGTACTGCATGTATGTGACAGCCTTAACACTTAGGCAAAAACAACAACAACAAAACCATACACATTAAAAATAATAAAAATAGAATAAACACAGGTCTCTCCTTGACTTGAAACTTACCAAGTAGGCCAGGCCGACTAGCCACAGAGATCTGCCTCACCAGCACCAGGACTGCCAGAGCATGCCACCATCCCTGGCTTTTTTCATGAGTTCGGGGGACTGAACTATGACTGCTGTGCCCGAGCTTCACCACCTGAAAACAACCTGGCAATCAGAGAATGGAAGGACCTGTGAGAACTCGTGCAGGTTAAAGGGGAGAAACAGGTGTGACCACTAGGTGGCCTGGCACATGGCCAGGCCTTGTGACAGACCAGTAAAACGTGTAAGCAATTAGGGAGAGATGGTACGTGTGTATGCATACGTGTAGATGCTGAGTGTGATTTTGTTAATGTGTGTGTTGCTCTGTATGTACCTGCATGCCAGAACAGGGCATCAAATTCCTTGATAGATGGTCATGAGCCACTAAAGTAGTTTTGGGAATTGAACTCAGGACCTCTGAAAGAGCAGCCGGTGCTCTTAACCACTGAGCCATCTCTCCAGCGCCATGAATGTGATATTTTGTGTGTGTAGAGCGGGCGGGGGGCACCATGTGGGTGCAGTGCCTGCAGATGTCAGAAGAGGGCATTGAATCTCCTAGAACTGAGTTACAGATGACTGTGAACTACTGTGGGTGCTGGGAATTGAACCTGGATCCTTTGCAAGAAGAGCAAGTGTTCTTAGCCCCGGAGCCCTCTCCCCATCCCACAATTGATTGATGGATTGATTTTTGAGACATTGTTTCTTTGTTTAATACCCCTGGCTATCCTGGGACTCACTCTATAGAACGGGTCAGCTTCGAATTCATAGAGATCTGCCTGCCTGTGCTTCCTGAGTGCTGAGATCGAAGGTGTTGGACACTAGGCCTAGCTCAGCCCATGTTTCTCACCTCTCTTATCAATTTGGTCCTAATTGGCTCAGTAGGCTGTGCCTCAAACATTGCCTCTCATGCCCAATTCCTTCAGCCATGCCTGTCCTTTGGAGATAAAAACTGGCAAAATCCAAGTGCCAGCGGCTGATCTGAGGTCCTGCTTTCTTCCCAGCCCTGATGAATTGACTGTACCCTTGTTCTATGAGCCGACATAACTGAGTGAATCTGTAAATGAGCGCAGCGTTTCCGCCAGAAAAAGAAGTGAGCAGCCTCGGAGGCAGCGTGGGGATGTTTGCATACCACTGTGAACAGACGTCACAGCCCGCATTATACAGTCCCAACTGTTCCATCGCTAGGACAGCGCAGCTGACAGTGTTTGTACCTGTTATTCCAGCGCTCAGGGGTGCAGTCAGGACAAGCAGAAGCCAACAGTTAGTCTTGATTTTGCGAGCTTGAGGCAGCCTGGGCTACATGAGACTGCCTGAAAGACAAAACAAATGCAAGCAAGCAAATAAATAAAGATGAGGGGGGGAAGGAAAGAGGGGGCTAGCTCACTTGGTAGGATGCTTGCCTAGAATATACCGAGCTCTGGGTTTGATTCCCCAACACTGCATGAACTGGGCATAATGTTACACTTCTGTAATCCCAACACTAGAGAAATGGAAGCTGAAGAAATAAAAGTTCAAGGTTATCCTCGGCATTAGCTAGTTATAGCAAGCTCCAGGCCAGTTTAAGAAACATATCTCCTGTATCAGGGGAGGGGAGCCATCTAGAGACAGCACCCTAAGAAATTTGAGAAAAATCTAGCCACGAAGTACAGAACCTTGGGCTGGAGAGATGGCTCAGTGGTTTAGAGCACCGACTGCTCTTCCAGAGGTCCTGAGTTCAAATCCCAGCAACCGCATGGTGGCTCACAACCATCTGTAATGAGATCTGATGCCCTCTTCTGGTGTATCTGACAGCTACAGTGTACTTAAAATAAATAAATAAAAAGAAATGTTGGGGCTGGGGATTTAGCTCAGCGGTAGAGCGCTTACCTAGGAAGCGCATAAGGCCCCTGGGTTCGGGTCCCCAGCTCAAAAAAGAACCAAAAAAAAAAAAAAAAAAAAAAAAAAAGAAATGCACAACCATATGGTATGTATTGCTGCATTAGCTGTATTAATTACTATGTAATTATTATTACATAGTATTATTATTGTATATTTTCCTGCACTAGCTGTACTAATTACTGTGTAGCTAAGGACAAACTACCTGATTAAAGAAAAAAGGATCTGACCTGGACCTGACCTGGCGGCTGAAGGACAGGCAGGTCCTGTCAGCCTGGGACCACTCAGCTACCGCCCAGGCCCAGGCCCAGCACTTTGAGTGCGTCCACCCCAACATCTACTCCATCTAGGAATTGCTGGAGCACAGGAAGACGCTGGCCCTGCAGAACCAGAGCCACAGGATCACCATGACTCTGGCCAACAGCAGGATATACTAGAGGAGGCTCAGTGACAGTCCTCCGGTTATTGATGGTGTGTCAGAAACTGGAAACTAGACCAGTGACTCGTTACAGTGAACATTCACTTGTAAAGCAATTTGGGCAAAAAAAGAAACATGTGTGAAAAAAAAAAAAAGAAAAAAAAAAGGCGTTGGGGATTTAGCTCAGTGGTAGAGTGCTTGCCTAGCAGGCGCAAGGCCCTGGGTTCGGTCCCCAGCTCCGAAAAAAAGGAAAAAAAAAAAAAGAAAAAAAAAAAGAAAGAAACATATGTGTGACACACTGAAGCCACTGAAGCTTCCAATGCCATTGCAATGAAAGAACATGTGATGGGAAAGATGGAGTTGCAGAGAAGTGTGTGTACTGTAGAGAGAGGTGGAAGTAGAGTCAGGGCGGTTGTGACAGGTATGAGAGAAGGCTGCAGTTGGAGGAACATGTCATTGCCCAGCAGGGTCAGCAGGGTGGAGCTGTCACACCGAGGGCCCTGCAGTAGTCTGTCGTGTATACCACTGCCTGAAGTCATGTTGATGTGACTCAGGCAAGCCTGCTGACCTAGGTCTGACCCCTGGTACAAGAAGAATGCTGACTTCCAAAAAGTTTCCTCTAACCTCTGCACAGCATGAGTGTACATCATACACATAGACGCATGATTCATGCACAATAATTTTCTAAACTAGAGGTATTCCTGAGTGTGGTGACATAAGCCCTTAACCCCAGAGCTCAGGAGGCAGAGGTAGAAGGATCCCTGTCATTTTCAGGCAGTCAGAAGAGAAACACACTGAGACCTTGTCCCAAAACAGAAACAAGAGGGCAGGAGAGATGGCTCCAGGATTCAGAGCACTGAAGGCTCTTCCCAGCACCCACATGGCTGCTCATAACTGTCTGTAGCTCCAGTCCTAGGGGATCCAATGCCCTCTTCTGGCTTCCATGGGCACTAGGCATGCAATGGTGCACAGATGTAGGCAAAATACTCATACACATAAATTAATAATTGTTTAAAAGTACAAGAAGGAAAGGAAGGGGTTAAAAACGGACCGGGGAATGTAGTTTAGTTGGTAGAGTAGTTTGTTGCCTGGCATCCCTGAAGCCCTGGGCTGAATCAGCAGCACTGCACAAAACTGGCTTGGGTGTATGAATTTTATCCCCACTCTTAGGAAGCAGAGGCAGGATAGGCTGTGAAGCTCAAGGTCCTCCCTTAGCTACCTGGGAGTCATGACCAGCTTGTGTGCTACATGATCCCAGAGAGCAAATTGTTTATAATGTCTTTATGTCATGTATATTTTATCTCTCTTTTTAAGTATTTTCAAGAATATTAACCCTCCGCACATTTTAAACACAGCTTGAGGTTTAATTACAGGGAGTGACCTTGGCTGAGGCGTTAGGGAGCCGGGACCAGTCTCCATAAGATTCAAAATCTGTTGGTGCAGCTCAGAGCACCTGCCTAAGCTGGCAAGGCTCTGAGTGCCATCCCTAATACCACAAAAACGAAAAAATGTGTAACGCAAAAACCGAATATTTCGAAACAAAGACATTTTGTCTAAGGGATACGCCGAGTGAACTGAAGAGGGCGCAAAACCGCAGACCTTGCCGGCAGCGGGCGAGGATCCTGGCCGAGCTGTGAGATGTCTTCCTTCCCACACCGATTCTCATTGACCAGTTTAAAATGGTTGCCAAGCCATCGCCTGGCATTGGGGGAGCTATCTCACTTGAAGCAAAGAGACGGCAGGGTGAGCCCCACAGGAACCCACCTTGCTCTCCCGCTGCTCCTCCCAGGTCACTGAAGCTTTGGGGAACTGTCATCAGAGCAGACCAGCTGTCGCAGGAAGGAGGGAGCTCCAAGCGCTGACTTGCTGCTGCCCCCCCCTTTTTTTAATATTAATATTTTAGCCTTGCAGGGGATGGAATCCACGACAAGCTAGGTAAATGCTCTCCCTGAACAGAGCTGAACCCCCAGGTCTTTTTTGACTCAGTGTTCTGACAATCCTTATAACTCTGAATTTTAAAGCCCTATAATCAGACATCTGTGATGGGATTTGATGCCCTCTTCTGATGTGTCTGAAAACAGCTATAGTGTGCTCATATACATAAATAAATCTTTAAAAAAAAAAGAATATAAGCTATATCAAATCTAAGACGCCATCAATGTTAGAGCTTGATATTAGTTATATTTCACCAGGAAAGCACCTGATTGCCAAACCCTGACATGCCATTGGTTTTAAGTTATATTTATGTTTTGGATAAGTTAAACTGGAAAAAAAAATCTGTTTTTACAATTGCTGAAAAATGTTTTCATTTCTGGACAGGAAAGGGTTTTCAGGGTTTGGCTTTGGTTTTCCACATAAACCCTTTTTAATTTTTTTGTGTTTTAGCCCAGGTAGCACAGGCCTGGCAAAGGCAGTCGAATCTGAGGCCAGTCTGGTCTGCCTAACTGAGCTCAGGCCGGCCAGAGCTACAGAGCGACTCTGTCTCACACACAACAAATTATGTATGTGTTGTGTGAATATGTGTCTCATGTGTCTCCCACGGAGGCCAGAGGAGGGAATCCCCTGACGCTGCCCAGTGTGCATATGGGGCACTGACCTCTGGTTCTGTGGAAAAGAAGCAAGTGCTCTTAACCATTAGGAAATCTCTCGGGGGTTGGGGATTTAGCTCAGTGGTAGAGCGCTTGCCTAGCAAGCGCAAGGCCCTGGGTTCAGTCCCCGGCTCCAGGAAAAAAAAAAAATCTCTCCAGCCCCTCACATAAACCTTTTATAAATAGACTATTTACAGATTGGATTGTACATCACATTTACAGGTAAGAAATCCATCTAGGCTCAAAGAACAACAAAGCTACTGCTGCTTTGAGAAATGCAAGCCACACATGCATTTTACACCCTGAAGCAGAAGACAGGATTCACGTTACCCTTTAGACACTTGGAGTATGTGCAGCACCATCTGACCCCTCATCTTTCTGGGGCAGAACCCACATATGACCCTCCTCCTGTTAGGCCAAAAGCATTAGTTTATTTAGGGTCATAACCATCAGCAAGTGCAGAAAGGTATTAAGACAGGAAGTGGAAGCTACACAGATAATCCCGTTCCTTCCAGAATACAACAGCAGGAGCTGGGGGGGACGGCTTTGCCAGGAAAGGCACTCGCTTTCTCAGGCCGCAGAATCTGAGTTTGATCCTTCACTCTGAAGACTCTTGAGCCTGGCTTATTAAATTTAATATCTGAAGTATCTTCTGCTGCCCAATCTGCTTTTCTGCGGAAGAGATCTTTATAGTATTACGTGAGCAGCACCCATGAGCCAGCCGTGGTGGCCCAATCTTGTAATTCTAGCATTCTGGAGCCTGGAGGAGGAGGATGCCGCCTCTGGACACCAGGCTAGCCTGGGCTATAACCTGGGATGCAGAGACTCTGGCTCAAACAGAGAAGAAAGCACACTAAGACCAAGAGAGCAGTTAAGAAAAAGCATGAAGAGAAAGCAGATCTTGGTGAGTTCAGGGCCATCCTAGTCTACATAGCAAGTTCTAGGCCAGACAGGGATATAGAGTAAGATTCTGTCTAAAAAGAAAAAAATAAAAGGAAAGAGGCACTAATTAGTCCAGAAAGGCCTCAAAACTCCTGGGACCTGACTGCTCTGCTGTGATTAAAGGTGTGTGCAACCCATGCCTGGCCCAGAAGCTGAACTTTTTGTGTGAGAAAGCTTTGTGTTGGGCAATCTACATTAATGGCCATACCATAAAACGTATTCAGTAGTGATCAGATACAAATAGTTACCATCTTCCCAGTTTGAAATTACTAAGGATTAAAGGAAAGGGCACTGCCAGTGTTAGGGAAACTGAACTTAGGCGTGTGGAACCCTTGTATACAAGAGGATCTTCAAACTCTGCCATGATTAGAAGTTACAAAAATATTCAAGAGCCTTCTGCTGAATAATTGTCCGTCAATAAATCCTAAATTGTGTGTGGCGGCATACATGCCTTAATCCCATCACTCTGGAGGTAGAGGATCAAACACTCAAAGCCAAGCTTGACTATAGAGTGAGTTAGGGACTGGCCTGGGATATTTGCAACCATGACTCAAAACAATCTATCCTAAGGAAAGCACTTTTATCTATATACATGGCATTTGGGGTTGGGGATTTAGCTCAGTGGTAGAGAGCTTGCCTAGCAAGCGTAAGGCCCTGGGTTCGGTCCCCAGCTCCGAAAAAAAGAAAAAAGAAAAAAAATGTAAAAAGCATATATACATGGCATTTACCCTTACTATTGAAAAATAACCTTCCTATAAAACTAGAATAGAATTTAGAGAAACACCATAGGAATGTGGTTGTGTTGTCAGACGAGAAACATTTTCCCCCTTTCAGATTAGAGACCTGGAAGTCCTAAATTGAAATGACTCTCCCATCTCACTATCTCAAGTAGTTGGGACTACAGACACACTATTGTGCAAAGTGATCAGAGATGATTAAAACAAAAAATGGTATGTGTGTATTGTGTGGTCGAGTGGTAGGATTGGTTTGCCCAAAGCCTCTCTCGAATGCATCACTCCCCCATATATGTAATCATAAACCACTGGTCTTAGGTCATCTAACAAGACTAGAGCTCTCAAATGGTGTGAATTAACTAGTGAAGAGTACATTTTTGGTAATCTATTTCATGTCTCAAGACCATGTAGGGGAGAGTGTACATGCTAAGCAAGCATTCTACCACTAAAATTTCTCTCATCTTTTTTGAGATAGGCTTTCACTAAGCTTCCCTGGCTGCCTTGAACACACTCTGTTGACCCGGCAGGTCTTGAAGTTGTAGTTCTCCTGGACTGGGGTTGTATTCTTGCTTTTCACCCACCTACTGGCCTGGAGACTTGGGAGTCTCACTTTTCGATGAGCTAAGCTAGTGTTTTCCGTCTCCTCTAGATAGATCCTTTGCAGGTGAGGTCATGCCCCACTATTCTCCCAGCCTGTTTCATCAGAGTTTCCCTTACACCTGAAGGTTCATGTTACACAGCTCCTGTTGCTCTCTTACTGAAAGCTTCTGTCTACTTAACACCCTTGCGCAGACTTAAAAGGTCCAAGTTCTGCATGCTGTCTCTGCACCTTTCCTTTGATGACCACCCCCTTAAAAAAACTATCCAAAGTGGATTTAGCCTCCTCAATATTGTACTTGAAAGAAAAACGTAAATTTTGACTGCGACCTCTTGTGATGGCATTCAGAGGCATACCAACTGTGGTACCCACTGTGGCACCACCAAAACAATAACACTACTGTTAATTTCTACCAGGTCTGGCAGGGGTGGGTCAGTCAAATCTGGAGAGACTCCGGACATCATCCGTATTCTGCTGTGTTGCTGGAATTCTAACTTTACCCATTTATCTCTGTAAGTGCACACGAGATGACCCGGGGGTGTCTCCACCTGGGAGAGGTACATCGGTCGGGCGCCGCGCTCTGGGGCTGCGTCCTCCGCGCACCTGGTAGTCTCAGCCTTCACTCGCGAGGCGCAGCACACAGAGCGCTTCTCGTGCGAGGGCCCGCGGCCTTGGGAAGGCGAGGGGTTCGCAGACTGCGAGTTCGTTAGGCAAAGTGGGATACAGGACTAGCTCGGGCACTGACAGCCCATGTGGGTCGGGGACTGATCCCCTAAAGCGGGCAGGTAAGGGGACTGGTCCTAGGCACCCCACGGTGATCTGGGCTTTGGGCGCAGGGGCGGGGCGGTACGGAGAGGAGGCTCGGCATAAACCAGCCCTCCAGCTCCTACGCGTTCTAGGGAGCAAGGGCATGGCTTCCTTTTCCTCCTGCTGTCTTTCAAAACTGACAGGAGCGCGGAAGAAAAGCTGCGGATTAAGGGTAGAACAACCGCCCCTGCAAACCTGAACTCTGGATTATTACCCAGTCCCTGCTGGGAGCTGATTATCGCCATTCCCCTCCCCCACTCTGGCGGGTAGGTCTAGAGAACGGTTTGAAGGCAAACGCATGCGCTTTAGGTAAAACGATAAACCGCTGAGACGCCAAGCGCAATAATTGCAAAAGGGCGCAGGCGCAGGAAGAAAAAAACCCCCTCGGTCAGTTTATGAAGGGGCCGGAGCCCAAACGCATGCGTGTAATAATGGGCTAGCGGGAGAGAGCGCAGGTTTTCTTAATACGCATGCGTTTAATCTCTGTGTGACGCAAGTGGGGCGGGGCCGGCAACGGGGTGCGCGTGCGCAGAGTTTGCTCGGAGGGCTTTATTTAGGCTGCGCAGGCGCTCTCCTATCATTTTTCCTCAGCCACGCCGAGGCTTTGTGTGGAGGTGAGTGGTGTTCTGTCTTCGTTTGCTACCAGAGCCCTCCACGGACGCCTATTTTGGTGACGATTGCTTGTCGCTGAACTTACCTGAGGGGCCGTGGCAAGCACAGGCTACCCCTGGGAACCGCTAGTGTTTCGCCGGCGTGGCAGCGCCGCCTAGGCCTGCAGGCCGCGCCGCTTCTATTGTGTGAGATGTCTGAGGAGGCGGAGCGGAAGCGGCGGCCGCCATTTCCTTGTCTCCACCATGGCTGTAGGCCAGGGTTTTCTTAGCCTAGACCCTCCTCAGCACTGAGCGCACAGAGTGGTGTTGGGGATCGGGTCGCTAGCCGAGGCCGGGTTGCATGCTTGAGTCTCCGGGGTCAAGGCAGCGTAACGGGCGGGGCTCCCGTGGCGGCGCCCGGTCGAACCCCGCAGGGCGCCTTGAAGTGGGAGGGCCATTTAAATGACTGTTTCTTAGACGTGTTCCTAACAACCCCACCCCCCTCCCATCCCGCAGCCCTGCAGTCTGTTTGGACGCCAGGACCAGCGAAGAGACGATGATGCTGGGAGCAGAAGGCGGAGAGGGCTTCGTGGTGAAGGTCCGGGGCTTGCCCTGGTCCTGCTCCGCGGATGAAGTGCAGCGGTTTTTTTCTGGTGAGTTGAGGCGGGAGTTGTCAGTGGGGGCCTGCGGCTGGGCCGGGCTGAGGCGGGGCGGGGCGGACCTCACGGGCGCCCCCTAGCGAGTCGCAGGCACCAGCGGTTCCCGGGCTCGCGCTCTGCCAGCCACTGTTACGCAATGGTAATTGCGAAATGCCCACTCCTCCTGCTCCCCTCCCCTTCTCCCATTGGGATGCTGGTGGCCCTGCAGAATGAATCTTTTCGGTCTCTAAGCACCAATCTGTGCATTTTGGAATTGTCTCTGAAAGAATTCAGTAGGGAAAGATATGATTTCTTTCCTGGTCTTGAAAAACAAGTGAGCAGTACGGACAAGTGATAGTAATTTCCCCTTTGAAGCGCTACTGCACTTCCTTACATATATTCACTTGAAAAGAGGCATTCTGCTTTGGAAAAGTTCATTTTTCCTGATTAGGATTTGGTCCTTGAATTCATGCTCTAGGTCTAGTTAATTAAAAAACTGGATCCCTTTAAAACTGAGAACCCTGAAACCAAGAAAGTTTTGTCACTGTAGAATCTTACTTATTTTTACACTATGTGTAGGCTTTCTGAATAATTTCTATCAGAATCTTATTCCTACTGTTGTAAGAGAAGAGAGGTGTATTTCAAAAACATTGACAAGTTTCGTAAAAAGGTACCTGTAGTGTTGACCTTACTGTCTGAATTTAGCTGTGGTAACAGAAAACGACCTGTAAAACAAGACTCAAGTATACTGGAAGCAGTGGCAGGGGGCAGTTGCCATCGGGTTTGACTTGAGCTGTGCAGTTTGGAGCCTTTAGTTGTTTACATTGATGCCCTTTCAGGTGAGTATTGAGCTGGAGTTTGGATTTGAGTGAGCAGTTACGTGGCTGCTGATAGAGGAGAGCTGACATGGTACCCAACCCAGAAAATGCTGTGAGGTCACCAGGCCCAGATGAGGTTATTCTGAGACATTGTGCAGAGATGGTTAGTGGATACTTAGAGGCAAGGCAGTAGCTTCATTTGAACTGTTTTTGAGTATTAAGATACCTTGATGGATTAGGAATATATCCTATATACCAGGTAATTTGATGGTGTCACAGAGTGATCAGTTTAGTCTTTAGGAGTGGGTTGTTTTTTTTTTTTTTATGACAGGAATATGCATCTCACCTGTATCACCCAGAGGTGGTTTTAAATTCTGTATTAAGCATTGTTTTCTTTTCAGACTGCAAAATTCAAAATGGGGCTCAAGGTATTCGTTTCATCTACACCAGAGAAGGCAGACCGAGTGGCGAGGCTTTTGTTGAACTTGAATCAGAAGATGAAGTCAAATTGGCCTTGAAAAAAGACAGAGAAACTATGGGACACAGATATGTTGAAGGTTTGATTTACATTGCCCTAGTAACAGTAAATGTTTAAACACATAGAGGTCTTACCCTTCTGAATTTTAGGTATTTGACCGCATGGAAATGGTCATCTAAGGGAGTTTATGGCAGCTCTTCCTAGTTATCTAAAACCCAGGAAATCTGGACTTTGTTCTCTAACTTAATTGACTAATTCTAAGCACCTCTTTCAGTATTCAAGTCAAACAACGTTGAAATGGATTGGGTGTTGAAGCATACTGGTCCCAATAGTCCTGACACGGCCAATGATGGCTTTGTACGGCTTAGAGGACTCCCTTTTGGATGTAGCAAGGAAGAAATTGTTCAGTTCTTCTCAGGTATGTAGTCCTGTTTGTTGCTGAGCAGTGAGGTATGGCAGCTTCTGGCGACATGATTTAGTATTAGACTTTAAAGTTGAGTAGTCTAGGTACTGAAAGTAGGTTGCTGAATATATGCTGTTAAATTCACATTTTCTTCCTGGAGACCTTCAAATAACTTAAGCCCATCTTAAAAGGTGGAAATTAGAAGTATTTCCAAAGTGTTAACTTTGCCTATATTTAGTATTGTAGTTCAGAGTAGACCTTTGAGGATTCTACTCAGCCATCTTAACTACTTCCTCATATTGCTGTTTAGCAAAGTACTGCAAGTTAAAGGTAAGCTCTTTTTAACATTAGGTTAGTGTTGAGTGTAGAGTGTTAGTTTATTATGGTGTTTGTTGTAAGAACTTATTTTCGGTCATGGGACCAGACATATTTTAGATAGTGTAATTCTCTGAATGAAAAATTGATTGTTATGAAAGGAACTTGGTTTAGCTAGTTTATTAGAGGTTAAAGTCAATTGTAGCAAGTGTAGGCTGTATGCTTGTAGTCTTTATGAAAACAGTATAGAAAGTTTTTGAAGTTGTTCTGGGCCTAAAGTATTTGAATGTTTTTATGTTGAAGAGCTGATAGGATTGCATGCTTAGCAGAATGTTAAATCTTACATGTTTTAAGTACTATTAATATTCTTGATGACATAAACAGAATTAGAAATCTTCATGGTTTTTAGCATAGTATGTATTAGAACTTTGACTATACAACTTTATATATGTATCAATTTGTAATATTTTGTAGTATCAAATCAAGTCTGTTTTGTTTTATCTAAATTGGTGAGAATTGAATGCTAATCTGTCAACGTTAAATATGAACATAATTTCATATCTTCTAGGAAAGTGCTTTAAGGCCTTTTTGTAAGCTTGGGAATGTATCCACGGGAAGGATTTTTCATAGACGGAATTTCCAGAAGTGAATCATACTACTGTTAGAACATAAGAGTGCATGATTGCTTTGTAGATAGTTATTGTTGAAAGTTTAGTTTGTATGTTTGTCAATTATGATTCTTAAGTAATGTTTTCAATTTTTATATAAACTGTTTAAATGTATAATTTTAAAATTGAAGTTCCAATAACTTGAATTGAAATATGTAATGAGGTTAAAAGATACCTTATTTTACTTAACACTGTTATTGTAATGCTTAAAAAATTTAAAGCTGTATAATTCTATTAAGTTGCATAGATGTTTTTAATTGTTGAATTCTTAATGCACCCTCTGGAGTATAAAGCTTTTTTTTCCTTTACTGTATATACTGTGCCTTGGGTGTGTTAAGAATTGAGTTATACTTTGTAATAGTGGAACTTCTTTTTATTGCAATGCATATTTTAAGAATACTTGTTGAAAGCATACCATTCACCTAAAGTTAAAATTCTGGTTTATTTAAAGCTATAAGAAGAATCATTTCTGGGCTTGTGATGTTAATATTGCCCCCCTACTGGGGTTATTTGTCCTTGGGTTGAAGGGTTGGAAATCGTGCCAAATGGGATAACATTGCCGGTGGACTTCCAGGGGAGGAGTACGGGGGAGGCCTTCGTGCAGTTTGCTTCACAGGAAATAGCTGAAAAGGCTCTAAAGAAACACAAGGAAAGAATAGGGCACAGGTGGGGATGGATGGTTGGTTGGATATGTCACTTTTCTTATGGTAAACAATTAAATCCATATTCTCTCTGCTTAGAAGGAGGAAATAACCCATTTCCTATTCCCAGTTAATTGATAACCTGCTATAACTTCTAAATTTTCCTAGTTAATATATTGCATTCAAATTAAATTTTAGGTTTTAAGATTACCCCTAGTTTATTTGGTCTATCTTTACAATTTTGTAGGACTCTTAGCTTATTAACCCCAATCAATAGAGTTGAGAGACTATGGCTTTAAAAAATTACTACAAACCTGTCTTTAGCTGTAATAACACCCACATAGGCAATTAATATTACCATAAGAAAATGTGATACTTTCTGATCTTGTTTTTAAAGTTGAAATGCAACAAACTTTTTCTTGCTGTATAAATATTCTGCATATGTATTAATAAGCATAGCTTTCAAGAAATTGTCACAAAGGGTTTTATTCTCTTTGCTTGTGACTACTTTTCATTGAAGCATGCGCTTTTTTTTACCTATGCTGATTCCTACTAAAAGCATAGGCTGGGTATTGGCGAAAGGAAGTGTGTAGTGTGGGCTAGACTGTTGGTGGAGGCTGGCTTTTTAGCCCACTTGCTACACATACTGCCAAAGAAGTTGAAATATGAAAGTTGAGTGGAATTATTCCCTCCTAAACCATTTACTTAACAATACTCCTCTCTGCCTCTAAGGTTGGGCTCTGCCTCAGAGGAGTTTGTTTTTTCTTTTTTTTTTCCTATAAAGTTTAAATAGTCTTTTGAGTGAATTTCTGGTCATTGCCTATGCAAATGTAAGAAATCTGGCTTTAAATATTAGTCAGTTTCATGGCTATGACTAAATTGTTTTTCTTGTATAACTAAGTAATTGTATGACATGAACTAATGTTTTCTCTCCCCTCCCCATTCCCCTTCCTTTTGGACAATGCTTTAGGTATATTGAAATATTTAAGAGCAGTCGAGCTGAAGTTAGAACTCATTATGATCCACCACGAAAACTTATGGCCATGCAGCGGCCAGGTCCCTATGACAGACCTGGGGCTGGCAGAGGGTATAACAGCATTGGCAGAGGAGCTGGCTTTGAGAGGATGAGGCGTGGTGCTTATGGTGGAGGTGTGTGGTGCTGTTGATATGTTGAACCTGTTTCTTTTGTGTAGGGTTTTTGTTTTTTCTTGACTATGGTACTTTTCATCTTTCAGGCTATGGAGGCTATGATGATTATAATGGCTATAATGATGGCTATGGATTTGGTTCGGATAGATTTGGAAGAGGTAAGGTAAGAATTGAATTTCTCAATTGAAGGATACTTACACACTTGTCCATCTAGACCTCAATTATTGTTTTTCAGGAATGTCTGACCACAGATACGGGGATGGTGGCTCCACTTTCCAGAGTACAACGGGACACTGTGTACACATGCGGGGATTACCATACAGAGCTACTGAGAATGACATTTATAATGTAAGTGTTCAAATAAACTCACTTGATAATTCAGTACAGCAGTAAAAAATGGGTGATCATCATACTTTTAGATTTTTAAAAAGTTAACTAATTTGGAATAACTTGTATTTTTTAGTTTTTTTCACCACTCAACCCTGTGAGAGTACATATTGAGATTGGACCTGATGGCAGAGTAACTGGTGAAGCAGATGTTGAGTTTGCAACCCATGAAGATGCTGTTGCAGCTATGTCAAAAGATAAAGCAAATATGCGTAAGTGTAATTAAAAACTCAGGCAGTTGAGTGACAGCGTTTAGAGTAGAATTGAGAATTCTTACCTTACCTCTTCCAAATCTGTCCAAACCAAATCCATAGCCATCATTATAGCCATTATAAGGGGATATATAGGAAGATTTGATCTCTAGTGGGGTAGGGATAGCTTGGCTGTACTGAAGAAAGATATGTAGTATGTATGTATGTATGTATGTATGTATGTTTTTAAAATAAAATCTTGAAGTTTGTCTTTAGTTGATATGATAGTTCAAAGATAAATGTTTTAAAAGCTAGTTAGGGCTGGAGAGATGGCTCTGTGTCTAAGAGCACTGACTGCTCTTCCAGAGGTCCTGAGTTCCAATCCCAGTGACCACATGGTGGCTCACAACCATCTGTAATGGGATCTGATACCCTCTTCTCTACAGTGTAGTCATACAATAAATGAATAAATCTTTTTTAAAAAAGCTAGTTTTACTAACATGGGAATTTTCTTTTTGCCAAAACATTTGTGATTCACAAATTACTTTTAAGTTGCTTGACTTGTTTTCTTTTACCAACAAACATTTTTAAACTTTTTTTTTTCTCATTTCAGAACACAGATATGTAGAACTCTTCTTGAATTCTACAGCAGGAGCAAGCGGTGGTGCTTACGGTAGCCAAATGCTAGGAGGCATGGGTTTGTGTAAATATCACTTTAGTGTCTTTTTTTTAAGCTAACCTTGTATGCCTTTTCTCTCATTTCAGAACACAGATATGTAGAACTCTTCTTGAATTCTACAGCAGGAGCAAGCGGTGGTGCTTATGGTAGCCAAATGATGGGAGGCATGGGCTTGTGTAAATATCGTTAGTTTTTTTAAAAACCAAAACGTTTATATCTGTATAAGTAGATAATAAGCTAAGTTTTAATACATATTTAATTAGTTTAGCATAAGAGTTTGTTAGAATAATAATTACATAAGTTACAATAATCTTAAAGTTAGGAAACAAATGTAGGCAGATAGATTCTTTGAACAAATATTTTAATTGATGTATTTCTAAAATCTTGTAAGAACTGCTTAGGTAGATTACTCAAAGTAGATATGAGTACTTCTGTTTGGGGGAGGGGACTATTGAATATTATATTATCTGTCAATAAAGTTTAAGTCTAAAATACTTAGTAAAAAATACAGGATTAAATTTTTAATTAGGCATAATTAGGTATTAACTGATAGCCTGTATAATGACATCTAAATATATATTGAGCTAAGGAGGAGAACCCTATTAAACTAAAGTTTGATAAGATGGTCACAAAATGCCTCTATTTAGGGAGTCATGTGTGTTTAGTCCTTAACCCTTTGGTTTATAAAACATTTGACTAGCTTATATGATTATAAAGGTTAATCTGGAATTTTGTCATAGATAGTAGGCAGATGGAGACAGTGATATAAGAACAAGACTGGAAAATTGTAGACATAGAATTACAAGCCCGGTACCACCAGGTACCACATTGGATGAGGGACAAAACTCTAATGTTCTTTTAACTTAACAGCAAACCAGTCCAGTTACGGTGGCCCAGCCAGCCAGCAGCTGAGTGGTGGTTATGGAGGTGGCTATGGTGGCCAGAGCAGCATGAGCGGATATGGTGAGTGTTTTTTTCATATACTTAGAGTATGTTTTATGTAGGTTTCTTTAGTTGGGGGTGATATGCAGGCTCCTTTTAAAAAGTGGGGTATTAAATGTATTTTTTAATTATGATTCTTAATAGCTTAATTTACAGAAATAGTCATTGGGGAGGATATATGTTCTAATCATAATTTTGAACACTATCAAACTAAAACATCTGTGTATTAAAACATTAATTTGCTTTTCTGTTGTAGCATTAAATTAATTTTCGACAGAGAGTGATTCTTATGTTTAGAATGGTGGTTGGGTTCAAGACAGTATTTTACTAGGGATGGTGTGTGGTTTTTTTTGTGTTTTGTTTTTTTTTTTTTTTTTCAATTGGTCTAAAGAATGGTAATTTTGGTATTATAGTCTTACCCTACAAAATCCTTTTTCAGACCAAGTTTTACAGGAAAACTCCAGTGATTTTCAATCAAACATTGCATAGGTAAATATTTTCTCAAAAAATATAATTTAAATTCCCAATAGCACAGACTGATAATGTTGTGATAACACTTTCTATAGCAGTCAGTGACTCTGACTTAACTCCATGGAGGCTGCCATTTTGGGCACAGTAAGTTGCCTTTAGTCCAACTTTTAAGTTCTTTTACTTTTGTTCACCATGAGTAGGCAAAACAAAGGCTTCCCCTGTGCTCCCTATTCATACACATCATTCAGTGGACAACACAATACATGTTTATGGTACAATTTTTTAAAATGCTTTTGGGTAGCTTTAAAAACAAAGTAATTTTGCAATTTTTGAAAAACACTAGTTTTCCTTTAAACTTAAATTTCCACGTTGATCCTGAAGAAATGGTAGCACAAGAGTCTGACAAGTTGGTACTGGAGAAAAGGGTTTAATTGAGATTTGTTTGGAGTCGGGATTCCCTTTTCCCAGACAGCGTCTCACCACTTGGACAACAGCCATTTGCACTCGTATACCTTTTAAATTTTTTCTTGGAATGCTATTTTATTTTACTGATCATTTAGCACTATTCCTGACTTGTCAAACGGATCTCTTTACAGGTAGCCAAGGAGCAGTGAACAGCAGCTACTACAGTAGCGGAAGCCGTGCATCTATGGGCGTGAATGGAATGGGAGGGATGTCTAGCATGTCTAGTATGAGTGGTGGATGGGGAATGTAATTGATTTTGATCACTGACTCTTGGTCAAAAAAATTTTTTTAAAACCCTTCAGTTTAACAGTTTTTGCAATCCAGCCTTGTGGTTTTAATGCCTGCTCTCTTAAGTGAACTTTGGCATCGATCGCTCAAAGAAGGTTCAATGTTGAACATAGCAGTCACCTAGGATGATAGGGCAAAGTTGAGTAACTTTAACTGTTAAACTTAATTCCTAGCTTTTCTCTAGTTATGTAGGATGTATGTAAGCAGTAAGTGTATTTAGGTTAAAGCAGTTGAATTATGTTAAATGTTGCTCTTATACATACATACATTGAACACTGTTGATGCATGTTGAAAAGACATGCTTTTTTTGTAAAACTATAGGAGCTGCGTCTACAATTAAAAGTGAAACATTTGGCATGTTTGTTAATTCTAAATTCATTTGATAAACCTGTAAGGCACGTGAGTTTAAAGCTCTTTTCTTTTTTTTAAGTTAATGGAGAAATTCTGAGACGCGATACCATTACTTTTTAGGATTTTTGGTCTTGGTGTTTGTACGAAATTCTGAGGCCTTGATTTAAGTCTTTCATTGTATTGTGATTTACTTTTAGGTGTATTGAGCTAAGTGAACCTTGTCAAATAAATCTTCCTTTTAAAAGCTACACTTTGTCTGTGCTTTAGTGTCCTGTGGACTTGGTGTTCTGTTTCTGCCAGAGGTACAGGTCCACCTTTCTTGTTACGACAAACAGGCTGGCTAGCTGAGGCTGCTGGTCTTCAGACTTCCAATGTGAGCATCTGCAGGCAAACGTGTCTGTGGGGCCCTTGCAGAATGGTGGTTTTGGCCTGGCTGCTCATCTGAATGCTCTGTAACATACTCTACGTGTATACGAGGCTCACAACTGCCTATACTCAACACTTGCTCTCCAGCATGGCTAAAATAAAACCAGAGCCAAGATGCAGGGCAACAAGCTGTACCTGTGATATTTATAGATGTTTTCTTAGGCTGGAGTTTTTCTTCATTGTTTCCATATATACCCCATGTCTCAAATCAGCTTCCTGAGTGCTAGTTAAATGTGCTGTGTACACTTATCTATTGTATGTCACCCCACCCCCACTATCCCCAGGCCTTAACACCTGGCTTCAGGTTCTACACCCTTAGACCTCATGCTTTTGGAATTTGCAAGGTTTGTTCTGAATGTCACATTCTCTTAGAAATATGCCATTACTCTTAAACCATCTGACTTGGAGCACTAGGAAAAAGTTGTGTGGGAGTGGTGGTACTTCAGGAGGCAGGCTGAGTTCCAGGCCTGAGTTCCAGGACGGCCAGATAAACCCTGTCATTCCCCACCCCCATCCTGGAAAAAAAACTTGGAGACAATCTCACTGTGTAGCCTTGGCTTGTAGAAGAACCAATTCCTGCAGCTGTCCTGTGACCTCCATATGCCAGAAGGTATACCCACATACACAACAAAAATAAACCTTAAAACTCAGTGCTGGTTTTAGTGGCACATGACTTTAAATCCAAGCACTAGTAAGGCAGAGCAGAGGCAGGCAAATCTCTGACCAAAAAATGCCATGGCTTCTGCACATAATGTAATAAACCTGTCTATTGGGCTACATTATATTTCAGCTTGAGCAGCATCACTGGAGCACCTGTGCCTTTGCTGGAAGGTACAAGCTAGACCAGACAGTTGAATTCGATATAAAAATTCTGCCTTGACCAGGCAGCTAACATTGGTGACTTGGGACTTGGATCCTTTGTGAAAAAGTAATTGTTACTTGATGTGGAGTTGAAGCTGAGGAAAAGGAAGAAATTTGAACAGCATATATGTGCTAGGAGTTGGTGGGGTTTGATGTGCTTTTACTGAAGGATCTGGCATGGAAATGGAGGGGCCTTACCCTCTTTTTATTATTGTATACAGATGGAAAGGTGTGATACACAAGTTAAATGACTAATGCTCCCAGTTTTTTACAATTTGTGAACATTGTGGGAAAATTGGGTTTTGTTTGAGGTTAGAAAATGGGCTCAGGTAGAGGAGTGGATTCCACTGTATCTTCTTTCTCACTGGGTTTAATGGCTTGGGAGCTACTCAGGCCTGTTTTTTTTTTTTTTTTTTTTTTTTTTTTTTTTTTTTTGGAGCTGGGGACCGAACCCCAGGACCTTGCGCTTCCTAGGTAAGCGCTCTACCACTGAGCTAAATCCCCAGCCCCTACTCAGGCCTGTTTTTAAAGCCTGGATGTGCAGTTTTTGCTATAGAACTTGGGGTAAATGGGGGTTGGAGAAGAGGCAGAGGCCTAATACATCCTCTTTCTCATTTGCAAAACATGGAAAGTCTGAGAGTAAAGTGCTGGTACCAGTTCTGACTGAAATGGGAAGCAGGAGATACAGGCTTGGATTGAGTTGGGCTGAGTCTGGACAATAATCCGGTCAGGTTCAGCAGTGAAGGTGTCATTTGTGAACAAAGGGTCAGGTATAGAAAGGCTGCCAAGACGGGTGGACTGACAGCCATGTGTAGCTAGATATTTTTTCCAAGTGGAGAGGTTTAATGACAAGACAAGGGGGAGAGGGACAAGAGAGAGATAAGGAAGAGTAGAAGAGTAGAGGTCGGCCATGAGTACATGGAGAGAAGGGACAAAGGGGGAAGAGCAAGAGAGAGCAAGAGAGTAGATGTTTCAATACTTAGAGTCAAGCCAGCGAGATGGCTCATTGAGTAAAGGTGTTTACTGCCAAGCCTAATGACTGAGTTTGATCCCTGGACTCCACATGGTAGAGGGAACTTCTAGTAAGCTCCCATCTGACCTGTACCCTGGCACTTGCCTACTTCTGCCCAAAGAAGTCTGAGAACATTGACCTTGGGAGGGATATGTGAACTTGCACTGGGTGGTACCATAAGGAAGATAGTCTACATGGCCACAGATGTCTGCTAGCACTGCAAGTCTCATGTAGCTACATGGTCCTGATGGATGGCTCAGCTTTGCCATGGTATAAAAGTACTCAGATAGGGGGTGGAGAGATGGCTCAGAGGTTAAGGGCACTGACTGCTCTTCCAGAGGTCCTGAGTTTAATTCCCAGCAACCACATGGTGGCTCACAACCATCTGTAATGGGATCTGATGTGTGTCTTATGGTGTGCCTGAAGAGGGACATTGTACTTACATACATAAATAAATTAAAAAGAAGTACTCAGATAGCCAGTTTTCAGTAAGTTACTTGAGGTAACCCAACATGTATAAAATAGGTTTTGTGTGTTTTGTTGGACATGGTGGCACATGCTTAGAATGCTAGTACTTGGGAGGTGGAGGCAAGAGAATACCTTCAAGGTTCAAGGCAAATCTTGGCTACATTTGAATTTGAGACCAGACTAGGCTATTTGAGACTTAGTCTCAAAAAAAAAAAAAAAAAAAAAAAAAAAAAAAAAAACCAACCAAACCAAAAACCTGTTAGCCATCTGCCTTTTACAGGCTCAGTGTTTTGAGGACTTTCAAGGCAGGCTGAGGCTGTACAGTGGTCGTTACTGGCTCATTTGTACTTGACTGCAATGCAGATGTAACCCCACTTTGAGTCAGGCATCTGTGTAACTCAGTTGGACTTTGGTGACAGGCTTGAGGTCCTTTACCCTGGCTTTGGTTCACCTGGATAGAGCAGCCTGAGTCAGAGCAACACAGCTGAAGAGCTCAAACCCAGCAGGCCCTCCTCCCCAGGCAAGCTGGAGGCCAGCACTTTGTACAAGAGTGAAAAATAAAGGACTTTATTGCAGGGCTAACAGTAGGAGTTGCCAGGGGCATGATGGCAAATGCTGGATGCTGAAGCAGACAAGGCACACTGACAGACCCACACGGTTCAAAGCACAGCAGAAATCAAGGTTTCTGTGGGACGCGGGTAGGAAAGAGAGGATTCTGTACTAGCACAACTGCTGCAAAACAGGTCAATCCTCTGAAGAGTGAAAGTGGCATAGCAAAATCGTGAGTTTGCACCTGTCCCAAAGCCAGGACATAACCGAGGACACGAAGTGTGTCTACAGGAGCTGGCTCCACATAAGCCATGGAAAGTGCTCAGCCGCCACTGGGCGCTCTCTTCAGAGGCTGACGGCCTGGTGAAGGCTTCATTCTTTGATTCTCTTGGGTCCCTGCAGGTCTCTGGAGACCCCAAGTTTGGCACTGTACCTGAGGCTCCGTCCACTCTTGAGGATGGAGGTCAACAGGCTAAGGTCCCTGCTGGTAGGGCTGATGGCTTCAGGAGGCTGTGGAAGAGCAGCGCTGCAGTAGCAGGGTATGGCAGCTGTCACACACACGCACTGGCTTAGGGTAGGAGGGCAGAGCCAGCTCGTTGCTAGAGCAGGTGTTGCAGAAAATGTGGCCACAGTTCCGGCAGTGGTGCTAGAAGTCGGGACAAAGGCAGTTAAGACTACTGGGGAAGTGGGACCCCACACCTATCATGTAAGGCGTGGCTTCTCTAAATGGCTATGTCCTAGACCCATGTGCTTGGGCAGCCTCTACTTACTGATCAGGTGGTTTGCCTGTTAGTCAAACAACTGGTCCTGCTGCATATAGAGGACTGCCAGTGTCCTACACACTTGCAGCAGCTCTACACAGAACTACACATGGCTCTACACATGGCTGCCCCACCCATGCCAGTCATTACAGAACGTGGGGCTAGGGGCTCCAGCCGATCAACGGGCAGAGCTGTAGTGAGAAGAGGGTTTTCCAGGCAACCAAGGAGTGGCTCCAACATACCTTCCTCCGGGAGATGGAGAAGTCCTTCTCACACTGCTTACAATGTGTTGCCTCGTCATCTTTCAACCATGTGTGGCCCTGAGGAAGAAAGAGCACCTGAGAACTGCAGTCCCTGGCAGTCCCTGGCTGGCTGCACCTACTATCTTGTGACTGCCTGCCACATTTTCTTTTTCTTTTTTTTTTTTTTTCCGGAGCTAGGGACCGAACCCAGGGCCTTGCGCTTGCTAGGCAAGCGCTCTACCACTGAGCTAAATCCCCAACCCCACATTTTCTTTCCAGGCCTTGCTGCTTCACTAGGATGACGACGTCTGCTCTCTCAAGTGGCTGCAGTGGACTTCGCATGTCCATATAAAGTGCCTGCTTACAGCATCCTGGCCTCTATCAAGGCTGATTCTGCCAAGATGCTATCCTGTCCTTTTGTTTGTTTTGAGACAGGGTTTCTCTCTGTAGACTTGGCTGTCCTGAAATTCACTCTACAGACTAGGCTGGCCTTGAACTCAGAGATCTGACTGCCTCTGGTTCCCAAGTGCTGGGATTAAAAGCGTGGACCACCACCACCTGACTTCCCTGTTCTATTAAGTTCCCTGTAGCTGAGGTCACCACAGTTTTGACACTCCAGTGCCTGTAACCCCCATGTCTGGCCTGAGACATGATCCCATGACTAGCTAAATTGGCTGGAGGGAAGGCTGACCAGATCTGAGCATGGACTTCTGCAGAGACAACCTGCAGGGGAGGGAAGTTTTCAGCCCAGTGAAGCTCCTCTGCACACCCGGCCCTGGGTCCTCAAGAGGCCGCGGGGAACAACTTAGCTCCTTTACATAAATGAAAACGGAGGCTCTGGAAGAGGATGTCTTGCAAATTTTTACAAGGGAAACCTAAAGTGTGTTCTCCCTTAGGGATTCTGCAGGTGAGCAGAAGTGTGAAGGACCCCATGACACCCTTTACCAGAGGAGCAGGCTGCTGGGGCTACCTAAGGTACTCCCCTTACTCTTGAAAATCCCTCTGGAGCTGTCTGCTGCCACACTCACGCACACACTGCATAGCAAGACAGAGACAGCAGCCCCCAACAATTACAATCAAGGAGCTTCCTTCAAGAGCAGGAGCAGCCAGGAATCCCTACTCCTGCTGGGCTCCCTTTGAAGGAGCCCCTCTGCTCTGCTGTGGCAACTGGATGAGACGGGCCTCTCTACCTGGCACCTCTCGGACATGCAGAGCAGAGACCCTGCTGTCTGCTAACTTCTCAAGCACACAAGGTCAGAGAGCCAACGGGCATAGCGTCTACCAAGAGCTTGGGCTTAGGGCTAGGGTCCTAGAACAGCAGCCACCAGAAGATCACCCCCAGCTCCTGCCTGTCCACCTGCAGCGCTGACGTCTCAGAATGTCTGCTCACTGTGCTGTCACCACTGTGTGTGTGTTGGCGGGGCACTCTGAGTAGTCTTTATTTTTCAATGAGACAGTCTCATTGTGTAAGCCTAGCTAGGCCAGCCTTCAACTCCGTGACTGGTGGCCTTTGCCTCCTGAGTGTTGGGTTTGCAGCACAGCAGCACGCTGGGCTGTGACTCTGTTGGTAGAAGTCATTTTATCTAATACCTTCATTCTATCTATACCTTCATTCTATCTATACCTTCATTCTATCTATACCTTCATTCTATCCATACCTTCATTCTATCCATACCTTCATTCTATCCATACCTTCATTCTATCCATACCTTCATTCTATCTATACCTTCATTCTATCCATACCTTCATTCTATCCATACCTTCATTCTATCCATACCTTCATTCTATCTATACCTTCATTCTATCTATACCTTCATTCTATCTATACCTTCATTCTATCCATACCTTCATTCTATCCATACCTTCATTCTATCCATACCTTCAGAGCCTTGTTTACTTCCTTGATGTCTTCCATCTTCAATTTGGACCTGCAAAAACAGAGACAAGTTTCAGCAGTGAACGATTAAGACACAGCTAATGTACTGACTGTGGCTGGGGGTGGGGACGGGTGCTGGTACGGATGGACCCTGGAGTAGAAGGATGAAACAGGGGTGCTTTTATTTAATGTATATAAGCACACTGTAGCTGTCTTCAGACACACCCAACCCCATTACAGACGGCTGTGAGCCACCATGTGGTTGCTGGGAATTGAACTCAGGACCTCTGGAAGAGCAGTCGGTGCTCTTTTTTTTTTTTAAAGATTTATTCATTTATTATATATAAGTACACTGTAGTTGTCTTCAGACACACCAGAAGAGGGCATCAGATCCCATTACAGATGGTTGTGAGCTACCATGTGTTTGCTGGGATTTGAACTCAGGACCTCTGGAAGAGCAGTCAGTGCTCTTAACTGCTGAGCCATCTCTCCAGCCCCCAGGGGTGCTTTTAAAATGCTCCCCATTTTTGTGTGACTCTCCATCCTTTAATGGATGAACAGCTCCTTCACACAGAAGAGAGGCTTGCATAAGCTTTAGGTTGGTAGAACTACATCAGCAAAAATGAAACACTGTGCTGGCGATCTGAGGGGAACCTTCTGGATCTTTTTTTTTTGGTGTGTATGTGTGGCATGTGTATGTGTGGTGTGTATGTATGGCATGTGTATAGTGTGTGTGCATGTGTGGTGTGTGTGGTGTATGCGTGTGTGGTATATATGGTGTGTATATGTGTGTGCGGTGTGTGTTATGTGTGGTGTGTGTATGGTATGTGCATGCGTGGTGTGTGTATGTGGCATGTGCATGTGTGGTGTGTATGTGGCATGTGTGTGTGTGTGTGTGTGTGTGTGTGGGGGTGTTCTCGCATGCTTGTTCGCACATGTCAGATGGGAACAGATGCACGATATTAGGTGTTCTCCTTGATCACTTTTCCACTTCACCTCACCAGAGCTTGCTGACATGGCTAGTTTAGCTAGTCACTTGCCCTGGGGGATAGCCTGCCTACCTGAGTGTTGGGATTACAGGCACATTACCTACCCGCTGGCTGCTAGTGTAGCTGCTGGGATCCACGCTCCAGTCCTCATGCTTGAGGAGCGGATGAGTGCTCTATCCAATGAACTGTCTCCCAATCCCATGTGTGGTTTAGCCTGGCCTCCACTTTGTGATCCTCCTGCCTCCACCTCTTTAGCGTTTCCAATTGGCACAGGCCTTTTGGGCCCTGCCCCAGGCTCGGAAGTGCAGGTTGGTGCAGGTAGACCATGACTGTAGCACAGAGTCTACAGCCCTTCCTTTTATTTTTGTGTTTTATTTATTTACTTTTTTGAGACAGGGTCTCAGGTTCCAGGCTTCCCTGGAGGCCAATGTGTATACCAGAGTAGCCTCAGACTCAGAGATCCATCAGTCTCTGCCTCCCAAAATGCTGGGACTAACAGTGTCCTCCACTATGCCTGGCGATTAACCCCAAGTAATTGGGGACAAGTTAAAATTCACTCTGTAGACCAGGCTGGCCTTGGACTCAGAGGTCCACCTGCCTGTATGCTAGGATTAAAGGTGTGTGCTACCATAGCTAGCCTTGGGCTTTCTTCAAAAGCTGATTATTCTTTTTTTTTTTTTTTTTTTTTTTTTTTTTGGAGCTGGGGACGGAACCCAGGGCCTTGTGCTTCCTAGGCAAGCGCTCTACCACTGAGCTAAATCCCTAACCCAAGCTGATTAGTCTTAAATGCCTTAGATTGCTAGGTAGATTTCTGAGATAGGCTGAATTAAGCCAGAGCTTAAACATAGCATCAAAACATCCTAAAAACTATTTGGTTTTTTTTTTTTTTTTTGGGGACCGAACCCAGGGCCTTGTGCTTGCTAGGGCAAGCGCTCTACCACTGAGCTAAATCCCCAACCCCACCATGGCCTTTGTTATTGACTAGCAGGTACCCCTTTCCTTGTCCAGCTGCAGAAAAAGGCCAGCAGACTGACTGAACAAGAGGCTGACCTGGCATGGCCCTGCAGGAAGGGGAGATAGGGTGAAGTGGCTACTTGGGCAGTCCTATCTGGGTTGCATGTACACCTAACTCTGGACAGCCACAACAGCATGGCTTAGAGGGACACAGTGACTGAGCATCTCCAGGTAGGATTCCAAAGCTAGATCACGTGGCAGCACTGAGACAGCCCCAAAGTCAGAAGTCCACATCTTTGAGGACCACTAGGTATGACTCCGCTTTGAGCCCACCCATTGTGGGGACAGGCAAAAGGAAGCCCCAGGTATAAACACAAGTAGCCCCCTCCAGCCAGCTCCACATCTGCTCCTGGTGAGTGCTCCTGGGCTGCAAGGAGTTCACCTGAGCTTGGCATGGGGACAGACACTTGGCCTTGTGTTTATTCAGGGAGAGTAGGTTGGAGTAGGGAAAAGGGCAGAACATGGCAAGTACCAGGTCTAGAGAAAGCAGTGTGGTGTGTGTAGAGAAAAGCTCAGGGTAGGGTGTGGCCCATCAGTAGCCCAGAAAGACGCTGAGAGAGAATAGTGAATGAGCCTTTGTTAGCATATGGGAGAGGACAAAGGCAGAATGTTCTTCTTTCTTAGTAATAGGAGCCATTCAGCATTGTGGAGCAATCTCTAATCCTCGTATGGAGGCTTCAGAAGGAGGACTAGAAGTTCAAGGCTAACCTGGGCTACAACACACCTAAGGCTGGGACAAAGCACAGTGACAGGACACATGTCCCGAGTTCAATCTCTAGTACCACAAGTGTACAACCTTTGGGACTGGAGATTAGATACTCAGTAGTTAAGAGCACTCACTACTTTTCTTGGGGACCTGAGTTCAGTTCCCAGCACCCACGTCAGGTGGCTCACAATTGCCTGTAACTCCAGCTTCAGGAGACCCAGTACCCTTGGAGTCTGAGGGCACAGTGCTTATGTGTATATTCTGCCTCCCCATACTGAAAATTAATAAAAATAAATTCTTTAAAAAGCAAAATAGAAGACCTTCCAACTTTTCAGAGAAAGCAAAAAGTTGTGTACAGTCTCATACTTCCTGATTTTTCTAGCTTTCTCTTGTTTGGTTCCCATCTCTAAACTTCTGGTCACATGTATCCTGGCTGAACTGGTCACAATCCCCCAAGGCTCTGGTCATGACGGTGCAAGAGGAACTTTTCTTCTCTTAGACCTGCCAGGTGACAGATCCACTAGGGTCGGTCAAAGAACTAAGTGCCACATAGCTGCCTCCTGAGGCCTGACTTCCTGGGAGGTCACCCAGGAAAGCTGAGAGGCCTCCCGGCTGGTTCCTCCTGCACTAGGCCTGGAAGGTGCACAGATCCAGTCTTGCATGTGGGTGGCTCTTACTGGCTAAGGTGCAGTCCCATTTCCTGGAGGGCTTGCTCCTGCTCCTCACAGACCTTCTGCAACTCTGCCTTCTCGTCTTGGAGCTCCCGAAGCTCCTGAAATAGACAAGACACATGTTCACACACGATTGCATTTTCCTTTTGTAAATGTTTAGTAAGCATCGTGGTCAAGAGATCTGAATGTTTTGCAAAAGCAAAAAGTAGCTTTGTTGCTTGGCTGTCATCTCCTGTGGATGGATGACTTCACACCAGCTATGGGCAGGGATTCAGTGAGTTTGAGATCAGCCTGGGCTGCAGGAGACTCTCTCAAACAGACGGCTTTTAGCTGGATACAAGAGCACAGGACGGGGTGGGATACAGTCAGGCCAGTTCAGAATAGTTACCTGGGCTGGGCATGGTGGCATACACTTTTTAAAAATTATTATTTTTAAAAATTATGAATATTTTTAAATGTAGTTGCACATATACCAACATGCCAGATGAGGGCATCGAATCCCTTTGTAGATGGTTACGAGGCACCATGTGGTTGCTGGGAATTGAACTCAGGACCTCTGCAGGAGTAGCCAATGTTTTTAACTGGTAAACCATCTCAGCAGCTCACAGTAGCTTACACTTTTGATCCCAGCATCCAGGAGGCAGAGGCAGGTAGAGTGTGGACTAGTTTCAGGACAGCCAAGGTTACACAGACCATCTCTAGCCCCTTCCCCAAAGTTTCTGGTGGCACACACCTCACACCTTTAATCCCAGCACCTGGGACACAGAAGCACGTGGGTCTCTATGTAGTGAGACCCTGTCTACATAGTTGCTGTTTTAAAAACCAAAAACAATTACTCCAATGGGCAAGTAAAGCTTTGCTTGTCTTGGGCATGGTTTTAAGAACAGTCATCTGGGCTGGATGTGATAGTGCGTGCACGGGATCCCAGCCCCCAACAGCTATCTGGAAAGTACACATACGAACTTTATACAAAGTTGTCTTGCTTCAAAAGTGGCTTAAATTCTTTTTACATTTCTTTGTGTGTCGGCATGTGAGTACATGAATATGGGCACATGTGTGTGCATGTCAGAGGATAGCCCTCAGAGGGTCTGTTCTCTCCTTTTACCTGGTGGGTTTGCGGACTGAACCCAGGTGGTCAGGCTTAGAGTCAAGCTCCTTCATCTGCTCAGCCATCCCACTGGCTCTAACGTCTGTTCTGTCATCCATCCATCCATCCATCCATCCATCCATCCATCCATCCATCCATCCATTTATTTTGAGATAGGGTTTCTTTGTGTAACCCTAGCTGTCTTGGAACTTACTCTGTAGACCAGGTTGGCCCCCAACTTAGAGATCCCCTGCCTTTGCCTCCCAAAGGCTGGGACTAAAGGTGTGTGCCACCACCACCCAGTTCAAAGGTCTATTTTGAAATGTCTTTGGAGAAAAAGAAGAAAATCTTTGGACAGTGGATTAAGACACTTTTCACCAAGTCTGACAACTTGACTTTGACCTCTAAGACCCATTCAGTGGTAGAAGAAAACTGATACCTGCAAGCTGTCCTCTAACTGTCACGTGTGCACACATATGTACACACACACACACACACACACACACAAAATGTAATAAAAGTGTTTCTAAAAAGATATTTAATAGAACTCCAACTGCTTTGAATTGATTAGTCATGGAATTCTTTTCTTCACAAAAATCCACAAACCCTGGATTTGTCTATGTCAAGGTCTCTAAAAGACTAAGGGGCTGAATGCACACCTTTAATCCCAGAACCTGGGAGGTAGAAGAAGGCAGACCTCTGTATCCAGTCTGTTCTACATATCAAATTGCTGGCCAGAGAGCACAATGCAGTGAGACCTTGTCTTAAAATGAAAAGGTCAGAGTGACTGTGGGGAGCATGCAGGCATCCAGCAGACTGAAGGTTTTTGTGGTAGGTGTGTTCAATGAGAGACACTTTCTGGGTCCTTTCATGCCCAGTGTCCTTTCCTCTGCCCTCTCCGGCTGATGCGGCTCTTGAGCCCCTTCCTTCCCTTGCAGGTGCACTGAGGGTGGTGCACACCTGGCTCTGTTAGCCAGGTGAGGTCCGTGGGTTTGGAAGCCCGACGCTCAGGATGCATGGAGGTATCCAGGAAATCACAGTGCGGCAGACTGCCATCAGCTGAGTTTCCTGAGAGGTCTGCTCCTACTACAAGATGTCACTGGCTCAACACTCCACTCTTGCTCACCTATCCAGGACATTCCTGAAAGTGACACTGGGGACTCCAGAGGACTGAGCCGATGCCAGAAGGAGATGGAGCATGGGATGACTATGGGGTCTGGTTCTGTCTGCCTCCTGGGATTCTTGAGCTTTGGGAAAAATGGCTCACTAACCTCTGGGGAGAAGCTTACATGCACAGGCTTTTGCTAAAAATGTTGACTTGTCTCGCACCAGCTCTCCATATAGTAGCCAACCCTAAGACCAGCTGCAAGGGCAAAGCTTGCTCACTCGGTGCTGGCTTGGCCCTCCCCTTCTCTTCTCTGCTTCTCTTTCTGCTCTTCCTAGTGCCCCCACCCCCACCCCCGTCTTTGTTCTTACTCTCAAGCTTACGAAATCTCCTTTTAGGACAGACTCGCTGTTGGGGTGAAACACTGCCCCAGTCCCTGCTCCCACACAGAGGCAGGGGAGGGATGGTCCTCCGTGGAGCTAAAGGTCGCTGTGTTGGCCACAGGCAGCTCTTACCTTCTTCAGGCCTTCCACTTGCTGCAGCTCTGTCTGCAGCAGACAGGAGGTGTCTTTCTCACGCTGTAGTTCTCTCTGAAGAGTTTGTCTTTGTTCTTTTTCTGACTTCAGTTCTTTCTCTAGACCTGAGCTGTTGTTTTCCCAAAGGTGAATTACAGTTAGTTTCAGTGGAAGATTTCCAAGGAAGACCCACAGTCTACCATACAAGATATGGGGAACCATCTGAATAGACATCAAAACCATTACATGCCGCCTCCTCCTCCTCCTACATGGCCACCTGAGCTCCCAAAAGACTAGGAGCTGCCAGGTACATATTTGGCTATTATGCCAATGAGAGAAAAACACTGAGGACTACACAAGGACCCACATGAGCGGCAAGAAAGTTCAGTATCACCTGGCTTCTTTCTGTGAACATTCAGTAGTCAGGAAGAGACCACCAAAGGGTTGGGAGAGTGACCATGGTCAGGAGTGAGTTTGGTTGGATTTTGACTTAGCCTTTGCCAGTCAAGGGGGCTGGGGACACAGGTTCTCGTTTGTGAACCAGGTTTGGGTATCACACCTGATATATTCTCATGTTAACTCACCCGTGCAAGGGTGAACTCAGGTGGGGGACTGACTATCTCTTACTCTTGTTGGAGACAAGAAGGAAGGTGGGAAGCCACCTCCTAGTCCTCTCAAGCTGGCCCTGCATTGCCCAGATCCTTACCATTGGTCCCGCAACTGGGACAGCTGCAGCTGCAGGGCACTGACCCTCCCGCTGAGCTCCTGCTGCAGCTTGTGGCTCCTCTCTTCTGCCCCTTGCCTGGCCCGCTCAGCCTGCTGTAACCTGCAGCAATGCCAAGCACACACAGATTCCATCTTTGTAAGGAAAGGCTCACCTCTAGTAACCAAAAACTTTGTTTGAGCTGCGACTCTCCCTCCCTTTCCCCTCCCTCGCTCCTTCCCCTTTTCCTTCCTTCCCTCCCTCCTTCCTTCCTTCCTTATATAGCATCTTGCTCTGTAGCTTAGGTGTGCTTTGAAGTTGCTACCTAGTTCAGGCTGGTTTCGCGATCTTCCTACCTAGCCTCAGTGTGCAGGTGTGCACCACCATGCACAGCTGTCACCTAACCAGGCATTTACACTATGATGAATGGACGCTGCTTTTCCTTTTTTCTTTTTGGTTTTCAAGACAGGGTTTCTCTGTGTATCTCTGACTGTCCTAACACTCAGATGAAGCTGGCCTTGAACTCAGAAATTCTCCTGCCTCAGCCTGCCAAGTGCTAGGATCAAAGGCATGCACAGGTAGAGGTTAGAGGATTACCCAAGGCACCGGTCCTCCCCTTCCATCGTGCTGAGACAGATCCATATATTTGCCACTGTATGCACAGGGCTTGCGGCCCACAGGCTTCATGGACTTGGCTTTCTTCGCCTCCTATCCTGCCATAGGCACTCCGATTTTATAGATCCATACATGGCTTCATGTGGGTTCTCTGGATCTGAATTCAGGTCCTTATGCCCATCCCTGCAGCTCCATCTGTTTCTAGTTGAATTGTTTGGTTTGGTGGGTTCTTTATATAGTCTAGTACAAGTTCAGATACTGTCAGATATTATCTGCAAATTTTTACTAAATTTATAAGAATTCCTTTTAATTCTTTTAACTACCTTTTATAGGATGAAAGTTTAAGTATTATTATATTGATATTTGTTTTATTGCTGTGAAGAGACAGCATGACCAAGGCAACTCTTTCTTTTTCATAATTATTTTTAATATTTATTCATTTATTATATGTAAGTACACTGTAGCTGTCTTCAGACACACCAGAAGAGGGCATTGGATCCCATTCAGATGGTTGTGAGCCACCATGTGGTTGCTGGGAATTGAACTCAGGACCTCTGGAAGAGCAGTCAGTGCTCTTAACCTCTGGGCCATCTCTCCAGCCCCAAGGCAACTCTAATAAGGGACAATATTTCATTGGGGCTGGCTTACTGGTTCTGAAGTTCAGTCCATTAACATCATGGCAGGAAGCATGACAGCATCCAGGCATATACAGTGCTGGAGGAGTTTAGACTTCTACATCTTGTTCCAGAGGCAAACAGGAGAAGACTGGCTTCCAGGCAGTTAGAAGGAAGATGTCGAAGCCTACCCCACAGTGACACCCTTCCTCCAACAAGGCCACACTCCTAATAGTGCCATTTCCTGGGCCAAGCATATTCAAACCACTACAATATTATTACTTTTTTTTCTTTTGGATTTTTGAGACAACGTTTTTCTGTGTAGCCCTGGCTGACCTGGAACTCACTCTGTAGACTCTTTTAATTCAGAGATCCACCTGCCTCTATCTCCTGAGTGCTGGAATTAATTAAAGGTTAGTGACAAATTGCTTAGTAAGTTTAGAATTTTGATAGAGTCTAAATTTATCCTGTTTCTCTCTTATAGGTTGAGGTGGTTTGAATAGAAATGGTTTCCATTGGCTCATATATTTGATTGCTTGGTTATTAGGGAGTGGAACTACCTGACAGGGATTAGGAGGTGTGGCCTTGTTGGAGGAAGTATGAGGGTGGGCTTTGGGGTTTCAAATGCTAAGCCCTGCCTCATCTCCATCTCTCTCTCTCTCTCTCTCTCTCTCTCTCTCTCTCTCTCTCTCTCTCTCTCTCTCTCTCTCTCTCTCCTCCTTGCCTGCTGATCCAGTTGTAGAACTCTCTGCTCCTTCCCCAGCACCATGTCTGCCACAATGCTTCCCCCATGTTGTTTACTGACTAAACTTTTGAAACTATAAGCCAGCCCCAGTTAAATGTTTTCCTTTTTAAGAGTTGCCATGGTTATAGTGTCTCTTCACAGCAATGAAATCCTAAGACATAGGTCATGCAGAGTTTCCTGTCTCCTTCCAAAAGAGTTTCAGTTTTTAGTTTTACATTGAATTTTACTCTCTTCTTTGAGGCAGTTGTTCTGTCGTATTAGAGGTGGGGGTTGAGAGTCATTGTTTGCAAATGAAGTTCCAAATTGCTCTGATACTATTTATCCAAAGGACCACTTTGTTTGGCATCAGCATCTCTCAAAACACAGCTGGACACCTCTGGAAGGGTCTGTTTGGGATGCTATCATTTTCTTAAAATTTATTTTGTGTGTGTGTGTGTGTGTGTGTGTGCGCGCGCGCGCATATGCACATGTGTACTGTATGTTGGAGTCTGCAGAGGCCAGAAGATCTCATGGAGCTAGAGTTAAAGGTCATTGTGAGCCACTCACTGTGGATGTTGGGAATGAACTGGGGTAAGCGCTCGTAACTACTGAGCCATTCTCAGTCCCTGGAACTCTGATCTGATCCACTGCTGAGCTGATGTTTGAATGTGACAGTGGAAATTCACTCTTTGTGTAGTTCCAAATCCTGAGAGGACACTCTGACGGAGTGGCCAAGAGCCTGACTGATGGACTGAACATCACTTAGGCTAGGCTGCTGTACCCCAGCCTTTTCCTTAGGCAGAGGGTGACCAAGGAAGAACAGTCACCCGACTTGTCTGAACTTCTCAGTGGGATTCTATCTCTAGGCCCATGCACACTCAGAACCTTCTGGAGATGGCCTGTTCACCAGGAAGTGATTACCTTTCCTCCATTTGTTTCATGCTGGACATCACTTGGGTGGTTTTTCCTTCAAAAGATGCAATGGCTTCATCCTTCTGCTGTAAACTGCTCTCTGCACTCTATCAAAGCAAGGAGAGGGGTCTGTAAGCTGCCTCCTTCTCCACATCTCTGCACAACCACAGGCTTCACTGTTAACACACACTCTACCACACTCTCAAGAGTATTTCATTAATGGCTGCCCTTCCCTAGAGCCCAGGAACACAAACCAGGTCAAGGCTCCAGCTCTGGCAATGGAAGAAGAGCAAAGAGGCAGGTTCTGGGGTTGGCTCTGGAGTGAGTGTGAACTCCACTCCTGAGGATTCTCATAGCCTGGGCACACTTGGCGGTTCATGTGATCCCTTGAAGGTGCTCATGGGAGCCTGTCAGCCTGTTCCTATCAAGAGAGGGAGGCTCAGAAGAAAAGAGACCGCCTGGGGGCTGAAGAGGCAGTCAGAGGCAGTGCTGTTCCTCAGTCACGTCTGTGAGATGCGCTGTGTAGTCAGAGCAGGTACCCAGTATCAGGAAGCAGGAGGGAACACTCTGAAGTCACAAAGGATATGCTGTAAAAGGACAGGCTACAGAGAGGCTGCAGTGGAAGAGGTCGGAAGGAAGTCCTGGGGAACACAGACGGTGTGCTCTGACAGACACACTAAGGAAAGCACCAAAGAAAACAATGAAACTGCACGCTAAGTGTAGTTCAGCTCAAAGAAAGAGCTGCAGAGGAAATGCGGAGAAGACTGATCATAACAAGGGCGAGGGGGACCTGACTTATCAATAACACTTTTTTAAAAAATATTTTATTTATTTAATAGATATGAATACATTGTAGCTGTCTTGAGATACACCAGAATCTGTTACAGATGGTTGTGAGCCACCATGTGGTTGCTGGGAATTGAACTCAGGACCCCTGAAAGAGCAGCCAGTGCTCTTAACCTCTGAGCCATCTCTCCAGTCCATCAATAACACTTCTGACCCTAGTGTGTGGGGCAGTTCCCATGTGATCAACCCTGATGCCACCTGGGTATTCTACAGCTTAATTTAGTTCGACTCGCTAGCGCCCTGCAGAGTTAACGAGGATGCACAGGTGAGATGCACTCTCCTCACCTCAGGAAGGTCCCACAGTTACTCCCCTGCCTATATCTCTGTCACTACTGATCAGTAGGACAGACTCGATGGCCAAGACGGGAGTGCTGCTCTTAAGGCCAAAGGCTGTCAAGGCTGATGTGACAAGCTGGAAAGTTGGTGGTTCTTGCCAGTTATGCAAAGCAGTTAGTAAACCCTTGTTTGAGCAAGGTGCTGAAAGAAGAGGAGAGACCAGGCCAAAGCCTACTGGTTTGCAGAGAGACACACAGCCCATCCAGAGGAAGGGGCTAGAAGAGCAACTGCTCTTGACCCTTCAACATAGAAGACTAAACACTAGGCCAGGCATGGAGGCACATACCTGTAATCTTAGCCCTTGGGAGGCAGAGACAAGCCTGGTATACATATAGAGTTCCAGTACAGCCAGGTATAACAACCAAACCAACCAACCAACCAACCAACCAACCAACCAACCAACCAACCTACCCACCCACCCACCCAGCCAAGACTACACACTCGCCATACAGGCCGTGTAAATCAGATCATGAAGGCTGGAGGAACGATCACTGGTAGAGCACCTGCCTAGGATACATGCGGCCCTATGTAGTGAAAATCAGCCCCTAGTTTCCTCTACGAAAGTCTAGGACTTTGGATGATCCATCATTAATAAAACAGAGACACAGGCACAGGTGTAGACCCAGACTCCGACAGTCATGCAGAGCACTGAGGTAGAAGAGCATTCACTGAACTTGGGAGGGAAATGACCAGAGCCTGTGACAGAGGTGACAGGACTGCCAACGAGCCAAGAATCTGCTATGAGAGATACTTAGGAATCCTATTCCAAATGCCAGGCTGGCAAACGGACACCAGCAAGAGGCTGGCCATCAAAGCTGTTTATCTTTGAGAAGGACGCACTGCCCGAATTCCTTCAGAATGTGGCCAAGGATGGTGGTGGCCCTCGGTTGACACAAAAGTCCTTTCAGAAGCAGAAACAAAGCCTACTGTTCAGGGCTGTGGTGGTCTTGGCAGTTCCTACTCAGACAGTGTGTCTTTCCAAGCTGGTTATCTACACTGCACTCTGTTTCTACCCCATCATCAGAGGCTGCGATGGGCCATCGTGAGAGGGCAGCTGACTTCCAGCTCATAGGTCACATGGTCCACTGGGGAGTTCCTGGCATCAGCCAGAGTCTATGCCCTTTGAGGGGAACCAGGGTCTGGATGGAACTTCCCAGAAGCTCTCTTGGGGTTAAATATACACAGACAATTATGTGCCCACCAACAGATACTCTCTTTCACCATACTGCAGCCTAGAAAAAGATGGAGTTCCCAGAGCCCCGCAGCTACAATGATCAACAAGTCCCCTGGGGCATACCAGAGGCAGTGTGTAGTCTCCATCTCACTTTGAGACAGGACGTGTCTGGATGGCTCCTTTTCCTCTTCCCTCTCAGAGGCACAACTGCAAAGCTGCCTAGGTCTCTGAGTGACTGCCAAGAACAAGGTCTGAAGGGCTCACCCTGTTACAGAGAAACTTCCACGCTTCAAAGGCATTCTAGTAGATTGCTAGAGCACTTTTCCCTAACATACACCATTATGTTGCTGTACAAGCCAAACCTGAAAAAAATGTAAAAACTTAAAACAGATGGTCTGCCAAGAGGTCCCAGCACCCACAGTGGGCAGCTCACGAATGCTCTAAGGAATCTGAGGTATCTGGCCTCCTCAGGTACTTGCACACACATGCGTGCATACACTCACACAGACACACATGTACACGCACATAAACCTTTAAAAATAAATATATGAGCAGACACAGCAGTGCACCCTCCTAATCCCAGTACTCAGAAGCCAGAGGCAAGTGGAACTCCGAGGTTGAGGTTAGCCTGGTCTATGTTGTGAGTTCCAGGGCAGCCAGGGCTACACATGAGATCCTGTTTCAAACATAGAAGCCAAAATGCTACAAAACACGAAGGCTGAGGATTAGGCTTGTCTGCATATTCTGTAGGAAAGACAACAGCACTGGAAGGCATCTGTCTGTGTCTGTGTGTGTGTGTGTGTGATACAGACCTGAGGCCAGCTCTCACCTGAACTTTGTGAAACATTTGTAAATTAATTGCTTTGACTTCTTCCAGCTGCTGGCGGAGGGCAACGAGTGTGTCCTGCTTCTCATGGGTGTCCTTCTCCAGTAACTTCATGGCGATTTCCATCTCGGTCTTCATTCCAATCTGTAACTCCAGTTCCTTTTCTAGTTCCTTTAATGACATGTACAAGAAGCACTGAGGCAGAGGTGGGATCATACTCAATTAAGGTGGGGTCATGGGCAGTGACCATGAGTCACTGCAAGGCAGGGTAGGCGTGCCAGGTGGAGAAAGGTCTCATGGGATTGCATTCATTCATTCTCTCCTCCCTCTCTCCTTCCCTCCTTCCCTCCTCCTTCCCTTTTTTACTTTCTTCCTCTCTCCTCCCTCTTCTCAGTTTGGAGAGAGTCTAACTGTGTAACCTGGGCTGGCCTTTAACTAATAATCTTCTGCCTTAGCTCCCGAGTTACTGGCAATACAGCACCACCACACCTGGCTCTTTGTCCCCCTTTTCTTTTTTTCTTTTTTTTTTTTTTTGGTTCTTTTTTTCGGAGCTGGGGACCGAACCCAGGGCCTTGCGCTTCCTAGGCAAGCGCTCTACCACTGAGCTAAATCCCCAACCCCCCACTTTTCTTATGGTAGAGTGAAAGCTGGCTCTGTATCAAGTCCATGTTGGGGTGATCTTTTTGAGCACCATGTAAAGGTTGTCTTTGTATAATTCAATGCCGATTTCTGTACTGGCAGAGATCTGATTACAGGTAGCTGAATCACCTCTTGTAAACTCCCTAACACCTTCTGATTGGTTTAATAAAGAGCTGATGGCCTACAAGCAAAGGAGAAGAGAGTAGGTAGGACTTCCAGCAGAGATAGGAACTCTGGGAAAGAGTCAGGCTCAGGTAGAAATTGAGGAGGCAACAAGCCCTGTGGCAGAATGTAAATTAATATAAATGGGTGAACTTAAGTTATAAGGACTAGCTGGGAACCAGCCTAAGATAAGGCCTGAGCTTTCATAATTAATACAAAGTCTCCATGTCATTACTTGGGAAGCTGGTGGGCGGAGATAATCCAGAGATGTTTGGCCTTCAATGCTGGGCGATTCACACTGACTTGTCAACATGAGCCTAGAGTTCTAGAAGCCAGGTTGTCTCATGGTCTGCAGACTTGATTGGCTTGTGGCTGTGTACCAGGAGACCTCATGGAGTAAGACTACAATTTCTGAGTACTTTGGACTTTATCATGGGACAGCTGCCACCATTCTGAAATGGTTCTTTCTGGCCCGGGTGCCTCAGGACACAGTGTCCCATATGTATTATGGGAAGCCAAGACAAGAAAGCACACAGGAAAACTAGGTTCAAAATGGAACTGTGGCTTCCAGTGCACAGCATGGAAACAGTGGGCCAGAGCCTGTGACAGAGAGCCAGAAATGGTCTCAGAGCAGCCTCTAGAGAAGATGCAGACAATGGGAACAAACACAAATGATGACACAGAACTGCAGGGTAGACATGAGCTAAAAAGGGCCATTTCCGGCTTTCTAGGAGTGCCAGCAGGTGTGAGCACGCATGTGGAGTGTAGACAGGTTTCCTCTGGAGGGCAGCTGACAGACTCTTCCCAAGGCCCCGGGTCTCACCAGTCGGACTTTCTTCTCCTCCTTCAGCTGTTTCCACACATCGCTGTACATTTCATCCAGGCCCTGCCGGGTCTGCTTATAAGTCTCCAGTTCAACTTTGGTGTCCTGTTTTGTTATCTGAATCAAACAAGAACACCAAGAATGACTCACTGTTGGAAAGTGAGCTAGGGACAATACATTTCAAACTATGTCACAATCCTTAACACAACAAAAGGATAATTTTCTACCTCTTGAACATGAAGGATCTTAAAGATGTAATAGCCTGAAAGATGACGGTTGTCAGCAGGCCCACACATTAGTGTGACTGTGCAACAGCGGCTCACTATGTACCTCAGGCAGGATTTGAACTTGTGATCCTCCTGCTTCTGCCTCTTTAGTGACAGACTTATGGGTGTGCTACCACATGTGGGCAACCCAACAGTTTTATTATGAGTTAAACTGTGTAATGGTTTAGTTAATTTTCTTTACGACAGGACAAGAATTCCTGGGGGAAAAGGCTCTCTTTAGACCCGTCACACTGCATTTATTGCCATTCTCACCCAGCACTGTGATGACTCAGACCTGATCTTTACCCTTAAGCTACCAGGTGAGGCAGAGCTGCGACCTAGTACCTTACAGACGCTAGGACATCTGCAGTGAAGGAAGAACAAGGTGCTAAAACAGTGCCCAGCCACAGAGCCAGGGACGGAATGACAGCCCACTCAGCACTGAGCCAAGAAAGAACAGTAAGAAGAACAAACTGGAACTCTAAGTACGAAGACCAGAGTCTGCGGAGTTGTAAGTGATCCAGTAGCATGTGTGTGACATGCGTAGGGACAGCAACAAGAGGTACTTTCTGATCATACACGACACCTTTTCTATACTCTGGAGTCTGGGACAGTGACATCACAGCTGGCCTTGCTCTTTGGAGGCTCAGCATGAGCTCACACACGGACCACGCAGTGGGAACAGTGAAAGCCATTCTTCTCTGCATGGCGCAGGCTCAGTCTCTCCTCCTCAGAAAAGCCAGGATGGCCACCATTTCCACAGGTCATCTAGAGAGGTGTAAAGCATCCTGATGGACACCTGCAGGCCATCTAAGACTGTGATGCCATTTTATACAGGAGACTCAATACTCTTAGGGGGACCCTGAAGCCTTCCCCCACCATGCCAAGGGTCAGCTACAAGCTTGAGACCAATGATGTGTGCGTGCGTGCATGAGAGAGAGAGAAAGAGACAGAGAGAGAGAGAGAGAGAGAGAGAGAGAGAGAGAGAGACAGAGACAGAGACAGAGACAGAGACAGAGACATAGAGAGAGACATAGAGACACAGAGACAGAGAGAGAGAGAGAGACAGAGAAAAGAAGACTGCCTGGCTGTCAGGTCAGTCTCTCACCTCCACACTCTTCTCGCTTCTTTCTCGAATTAATTCATTCTGTTCTCTTAGCTGCTGCTGTTCTTCTTGTAGGGAACAAATTCGGTCTGTTGCAGCTGAAAGCTGATTAAGAAAGATTTCTTATATTTTTTTTAACATCAAAACTAATGTTGCTGCCCATATTAAGAGCTGACACTTACTTCTACACAATTTATGACACACCTTAACGCCTGGTATTTTATTTCCTTTAAATAGGAAATGTATGGTTCAAACTTCCAGAGAACATAGTAAAAACTCTGTTGCACCTGCCCCATCCTGGCTTTCTGTACCCTCTCCAAATTTTTTCCCACATTGCAAGATCAGTTACTTCATGCTTCATGCGAGTGATAATTTGTATATACACACACATTATCTATGGCTACAGAAGGCCAAACAGAAATTTGCCATCACTCAAACATTTAGAATAGCTTTTAATGATGAGAAAAGATATGCCAACAGGGGGACATGTATGGTACAGTCTCATCAGTAATTTTAAAAACTCAAGTAGGCCTCAGTGGAGGGATCTCAGCATGTTTTCTTGTTTCTTGGGATGGGGTCTCACTGTGTAGCTACTGGCTGGCCTGGAACTCACAGAAACGTGCTTGCCTCTCTCTGCCTTCCAAGTACTGAGATCAGCACAGCATGCTACCACTCTCAGCCCCATTTTTTGTTGCATGTGTGTGCACACCCTTGCCTGTGCATGCACATGTGAATGCCAGAGGTTGGCAGAGGGGTCTTCTCCATTCTTCCAGTTTAGTTTTTGAGGCAGGGTCTCTCACTGAACCTGGACTGTGCTGTTCTGGCTGGGCTTGCCTGGCAAGCGCAGAGATCTGCCTGTCTCTGCTTCCCAGCACTGGGGTTCCAGGCATGTGACTGGGGGCTGGAGAAGCCCCCTCAGTTCCTCACACTTATGGAGCAAGCACTTTACCACCGACCCATCTCCCTAGTTCTCATGTTCAGGTTCTTGATAAACAGAAATATATTTTATTGTCAAGGGAGATTAAAGATTTTGGAGGAAAGAATCAAACATAAGTCATCAGAAGTGGGCCCAGAGGAGTCCTTCGTCTCCTGAGATGCATCATCATGGCTTAAGGGAGGAAGAGTTGGAGTCATTCATGCATGTGTCTAGTAAGCAGATTATCTGGGAAGCAGAGGAGATGGGACAACACAGATGCTAGACCCTCTTTAGTCTAGCTCCAGGTCCCTGCTTGCGGAAGAGGAGGAGCGAGGAACAAGCCTCTTTCATTTTTCCCCAGTGGAGGGATCTTGAGACACTGAACTTCCCTCTAAAACCCTTCAGAGTTCTCCTAAGACCCCAGACTGAAGTTTCTCAACAACTGCTGTGCCTAAGAAAGACAGCCTAAGGCCCTGGAGGCATAAGTTGTCAAAGGGGAAGAAGCAGGTGACAGCCATTAGCTACTTCCCATTCCTCTGTGAGGGGTTCTCTAAAGCAAGTCTTCCCCTGCAGTCCGCTGTGGAAAACACCCAACCACTAAGTTTCTCAGGCTGAAGCATGCCACCTGCCTGGGGGCAGTGCCTTGTTCTGAAGTCAGCCAAGCCTTCAGCTCCTCCCCCAGTGCTGCTTCATGAGTACCACAATAAACTGACTAATTTCCACAACAAAATGGTAAGTTCTATGTATCACCCAACTTAGAGACATTAGAACAAGGCTTAAGGACCTACTTATCTCCAGGAGGCTCCAAGGCCTGCCTACCCAGCCAGGTATGAGGGCTAACTGCAGTGGCACCTCACCCCTGGGAATACTGTCTTTGTGTATCCTTCAACTCACTCAGTCCTGAGCCCCTCCCTCGAGAGCCCCTAAGGAGAGCAGCTACAGTGAGCCTTGGTGGGTCCTTCACTTACAGACCCTCCCGGCCTGCTGCATCCTGCCTCCACACTTCCAGACGCTCCTTAATCCCTTCTCAAAGCTCTCCTCCTTCCTACTACCTGTGGAAAGTCTCAAGGCTGAGCAAGCCCCCTCCTGCTAACAGGAGACAAGATGTATCCAGCAGGGAGATTGCGGGGCAGCGGGCAGCAAGCCTTCTTCCTCAGCCTCAGCCCTCCTTCTTCCTGTCTTTCATTCTCTCTCTTCCTAGTGAGAAAGCAGAGAAAGACCACACTGTGGGGAGACTGGATCTGTGCTCCTGAGAGGCCAAAACAGAAGGGGTGGGCTGGGGTGCCTCTGGGGTAGTCTGTGTTCTCTGGGGCAGCAGGGAAGCATGTAACACTACAGCGAAGGTGGGTAGAAAAAAAAACTTCCATTTTGCATCCACCCGACCGTGCATTGCCCAGAGGTGATAAAGACTTGCTCTATGACAAGATGAGCCTCAGTGTTTCATAGGCAAACGCTACGCAGGTGGAACACGGATGCTCCATCTCCTGTACAGTCCTCGGGAGGACTCTGCCCTTCCTCCCAGTGAGAGGCCATGGTCAGATGCACCAACTATCCCACCTCCTCCTCTCTCTTTTCTTCTTGTACAGTGTATTCTCAGCGAGCACTCTGTCATGGAGCACTCTTTACTTATGAGACGGGGTCCGTAAGTTGTTTAGGCTGGTTTTGAACTCATTCTCTAGCCCAGGCAGCTTTGAACTTAGAATCTTCTTGGCTCAGCTGCCCAAGAAGCTGGGGTGGCAGGTTAACCGTGGGTCTCTCTTTTGTCAGAGCTAAGTTACAAACCTCTTCTTGAAGCTTTGAGTTCGTCTTTTCCAAGCCATCTATCTTGGTTTGAAGGTCCCCAACTGTGCAGCTGTAGTGAATAAACGCACGGGGTCAGCATAAACTTAAAACTGTGGACTGTTTTCCCAAGTGGTGAACAAGAAGGGATAGCCCTGACTTCCTGCACAAAAGGGAAGGCTCAGGGCTGCTCAGAACTCAGAGGTAGGAACTCTCAATGTGTGTGAATATTAAAACATTGTCTGCCTGATATGGTGGTGCACACCTTTAATTCCAGCACTCAGGAGACAGAGGCAGGGTCCCTGTGCATTCCAGACCAGCCTGGTCTACACGGTGAGTGCCAGGACAGCCAGGACTATGTAGAGAGACCCTGACATAAAAACCCCAAAGTAACATCAACAAAAAACTATTATCAATAAATCTTATCCTCCAAATAATCTACTAATATAGCTATTCAGCTATAAAGAAAATATTCCCTCCACTATAATAGAAGAGAATAAAAAATATATTGGCATTCATATTAGACCTTTTAAAATAGAAAAATTAAATTACATTTATTTATTTATTTGGCAGGGGTCATTTGCCACCATGCAGCTGTAGAGCTCGGAGGACAACTCATGGGTGTATTTCTCTCCTTCTACCAAGTGCGGCCCAGAGGTCAGGCTCAGTTTATTTTATTTTATTTGAGATAGGGTCTCTCTCTATGTAGACTGGCTGAGCTGGAGCTCACTATGTAGACTAGACCAGTCTAGGCTGGCCTCGAACTCAGAGACCTGTCTATCTCTGCCTCCCAAGTGTTTGTGATTAAAGGTGTGTGCCTCCATGCCCTGCCAAGACCCATCAGGCTTGGCGGCAGAACCTTTTACCTGCTGAGCAATCTTGCCAGTTGTGTGTCTACATGCATGTGCATGTGCGTGTGTATACGTGTGTAGACCAGAAGTTGACACTGGGTGTCTAAGTTGTTCTTTACTTCTTTAAAAAGACTTACTTGTATGTGTATGGGTGTTTTGCTTGCATGTATCTGTGTGCCTAGCAGCTAAGGAGGCCAGTAGAAAGAGTATCAGAGTTTCTGGTACTGGAGTTACAGATGGTTGTGATCTGCCATGTAGGTGCTGAGAACCAAACCCAACTGCTCCTAACCACTGAGTGACCTCTCCAGCCCCATCCTCCTAACCTTCGAGATAAAGTTTCTCACTGAACGTGTAGCTCACTAGTTGGCTAGAATGGTTAGCTAGTAAGTTCCAGGGACTTGCCTGTCTCTATGTCTCAAGGCTGAGGGTGCATATGTACACGACATGTTCAGCTTTTTATGTGGGTACTGGAGCTCAGAACTCAGGTCCTTGAGCAGCAAGGTCCTCACACTGAGGAACTCAGTGAGGACTGAGCCATCTCCCCAGCTGCAAGGCGGATGCTTAATTTTTATTTATTTATTTTATTGCATACACGTTTGTTTCCTGTATGGATATTCGCACTACATGTATGCACAGTGCCTGCAGAACTCAGAAGAGGGTGTCAGATCCCCTAGAACTAGAGGTGTAGATGGCTGTGAGCCAGCATATAGATGCTGGGAATTGAACATGTTGGGAAGTGTAGTCAATGCTCTTAACTGCTGGACCATCTCATCTGCCCAGTTCTGCAAAGTTAACCTTCGAATCCTATTTACACTTTTCTACATTTTTGAAAAATTCTTTTTGAAAACTAATTTATTAATTTTTCCCTTTCTTTTCTTTTCTTTTTTTTTTTAAAAGACAGGGACTCTTTGTTATGGATTTCTGTCTGCCCTGGAACCTGCTATGTAGACCAGGTTGGTCCTCAACTCAGAGAGATCCACCTGCTTCTTCCTCCCAAGTGCTGGGATTAATGGCTTACACCAATACACTCAGCCTAGATTTATGTTTTAATGTATATGAATGTTTAGTCTGCATGAATATATGTGCTCCACATATCTGCAGTGTCCACAGAGGTCAGAAGAGGGTGTTAGACCCCTGGAACTGGGGTTATGAGCTACCATGTGGGTGCTTTGCAAGAGCAACAAGTGCTCTCAACCACTTAGCCATTCCACCATTCCTGTAACATCTTGAACTACTTTTATACTGAAAAAATATAAAAAAGGAAAGATTCTGTAAACAGGGAATAACAGGTTTGATGACAGCAACAAGCCCTTTGACAAGAGCAGGAACTTAAGTTTCTGGACTAGATGTCAAGCCACCTTTGCTGAAAGCATTTTAAATCCCTTGAGTATCAACTCAGCCTCCCCATAATTGGAAGAGGTTGCTCGCTTCACTGTTAATCTACTTTGGCCATGGTCAAGCATAAGCACTTATGTTAAGGAACTCCAGTATAGGGGTTGGGGATTTAGCTCAGTGGTAGAGTGCTTGCCTACAAGGCCCTAGGTTGGTCCCCAGCTCCGAAAAAAAAAAAAAAAAAAAAAAAAAAAAGAACTCCAGTACATATGCCACACCTCAACCTTTCTTTTTGGTGATGGGGCTAAAATCTAGGACATCTCTGAATCACAACCCTAGATTTCCTCCCCTACCCCTAAATTTAAGACTTCATTTTAGGCCAGGCTTGTGGCTTACACCTTTAACCTCAGCACTGGAGAAGCAAAGGCTAGTGGATCTCTGGGAAGTCCAGGCTCCATGCCAGCCTAGAACTACATATTCAGACCCTGTTTAATACATACACACATACACACACACACACACACACACACACACACACACACACACACACACATACACACGCACGCATGCACCAGGTGAATAGGGAGGGGGTGTGTGTGTGTGTGTGTGTGTGTGTGTGTGTGTGTGTGTGTGTGTGTGCAGGTGCCCATGAAGGCCAGAGATGATAGCTCCCTCTGGAGCTGGAGTTGCAAGCAGTTGAGAGCTGCCTGAGGTGGGTACAGAATTCTGGGAACAGAATTCTGGAAGCACAGTATGCCTTAACTGCTGAGCTGGCTCTCTAGCTAGCTCAGTGGTTCTCAACCTGTGGGTTATCACCTCTTTGGCAAACCTCTATCTCCAAAAACATTTATATTATAATTAATAACAGTATCAAAATTATAGTTATCAAGTAGCAATGAAAATATCTTATGGTTGGGGGTCAGCACAGCATGAGGAACTGTATTAAAGTTAGGAAGGTTGAGAAGCACTGCTGGCCTCTTCCTTCATTTCTCATAGGATTTCATTTGTTCCTTTCCCAAGGCGTAGGGCAGAACTCCAGGCTCTGTGTATTTATCTCTCTGCTGTACGACAGCACAAAGCAAAGCCCAAGGTGTCCCCAATGCTGTTCATCAGGGAGGGGTCCTCTCTACACAAATGTGGCTTGAATGGTTACAACTTGTCTCTCTGCTTAGACAAAACGCACTCATAACAGTTGAAACAGTAGACAGAGCAACTGGCATTGACCAGGAGGGAGCCCTACCTTAAGTGCCGGTTAAGTTCCTCCACGTAATTTTTCTGATCAAGGACATCGGTAATTCTTTCATGCCTTGTGAGAAGAGCACACAAAGAGAAACCTTAGAGTCATGTCAAACATTTTACAGCCTGTGCACAGCCATCTTCAACCTCCAGAGACCGAGAGACCGTCAGAGCTGTAGGATGTCATACAGGTGAAGGCAGGTATAAGATAGACAAGGCCTGCTATTGGACGGGAAGGAAGGATGGGCGGGAGAAAAGTCTGAGGGAAAAGGAGGAAACTGGAACAGAAGGAGATGGGAAGAGGAAGCCTCGGAGAGAACATGGAGGCTGACATTAAGGTTCCACTGTGTATTTGCAGGTTGTTATGAATATTCTTAAGGGATGGATGTGTATAGGGCTTTGTATGCTTAGATGGGCAATTATATCTTATCAGTTGGACCAGAGGTTATTAAAAAGTGTTGTGTATGGGTTCGGTCCCCAGCTCGAAAAAAGAACCAAAAAAAAAAAAAAAAAAAAAAGTGTTGTGTTTCTTTCTTGTGGCGAATTAAGTTTAAGAGAGTGTGTGGCGGCTGGGACACTAAACAGAACTGAGATGTGTATTTCTGGCAGGGGGTAAAAGACAGCATTATATTTTTTATAATTTTACAACAACACAGAGCCACCATGGAGTAAACAGCAAGGCTTGCCTGACACAGCAGCAAGGCTTGAGGACAAGCCACCCTGACTGCCTGGGCCTCTCTAGGGAGGACAGAAAGCCATGGGCATCTGTGCATGGTGAACACACCTGCCTGCCACACACGTGGCCCTGGGTCTCACTGTGCTGAAAGAAAGGGGATACGCTCTCGAGGAAACAAAGACGTTTCAGAACACAGTAGAATAATCTACAGGTCAGGGATGTTGGAGTGTAAAAGCCCTCAACATTTTACAGTTGAGCTTTCCCTCTGATTGACTGATTTCTTTTTTAAAAAATTTAAAAAGTAATTTAAAAATTTTGTATATATGTGTTTTCCTGTTTGTCAGTAAGTACACCATATGCAAATAACTGTGAAGAGAGTGTCAGATTTCGTGGGGCTGGAGTTACAGACAGCTGTGAGCCACTGATGTGGGCTCTCTACGAGAGCAGCAACTTAACCACTGAATCATCCTTCCAGCTCTTTCTTTCTGTAAATTGTGCCTGTGTGTGTGTGTGTGTGTGTGTGTGTATGTGTGCGTGTGTAACTTGTCAGTTCACTCACCATGTAGGTCCCAGGAATTGAACCCAGGTTGCCAGGCTTGTCAGAAGGCACCGTTCCTCACAGAGCCATCTCACTGTCCTGCTGTAACTTCTCCACGCACCTTTACATATAGCTCACATAAGTGGGGTCACCCCACACTGTTTCAGGCCACAGGTGCTGGGTTGGAGTTTGTTTTTCAGTTGCTACCTTTTTGCTTCTTTTACCTTTTGTTTTTTTCTTTACTTGATATTGCTCCTTGAGGTAACCCATAGTAATGGCTTATTGACTGTCTGTCTTCCTTTGTGCACATAACCACCATATCTACTAACATATATCATGTACTATATATTGAACTTTTTGGCTTATAAAATAAGAAAAAAATCTATCTATCTATCTATCTATCTATCTATCTATATATATATATATATTTCTTGATTCCTTGGTATCATACTTTTCTTATTTCATCCTCCTTTGGGAAACTTTCTCTTACTCTACAATACAAGGAGCTCAGATTTAGTCCTGCATGTCTGTATAACACATAACCACTACATGTGTTTCTACCCCTTACTGGTAGAAAATCTCAAGATGTTTTGGAGAGTCGATAAATAAAATAAATAAAATTGGAGTCTGATGCGATGGTTCAGTGGGTAAGTACTGGCCATGCGAGCCGGATGACCTGAGTATAATTCTGGGAACCCACATAAAGGTGGTCAGAGAACCAGCTCCACACAGTTGTCCTGACCTCCATGTGTGCTGTGGGATATGCATCCACCCATGTGCTGCACCATGCATGCACACAACACGGCTTAGAAGGAAGTGACCATAGTGGCTTCCCATGGTAAGGGAGGTGGGCTGCGATGGGCAAAGGAGACAGTATAAAAGGGGAACTTGCACGCGCATGCTCTATTCTGAGCTCAACTCCTGAAACAGAGAGGCTGCCACCAGACTCACCTCTGTAATTAAACTTACTCGACAAAGCTAAAATTGCAAAGCAAAACCAACCCCTGTCACCAGCTGGTGAGGAGCTACAAGCAGCACACTACTTACTCTCTGCCGCTGTCAAGATCCTGCACGTCCTTCAGATAGAGGGAAAAGTCAATCACTCCGACCTGATTGAAATAAAGGTCACAGGCTTAGGTCAAACATGGCAGTGCTCATCCCCCCAAACCCTGTAAGCCTTGAAATTTCAGGATGGTCACTCCACAACTGTGTGTGCATCTAAAGGAGGACCATGGTATCCATAAAGAGCATCAAAGGTTTGGGTGTACTAAGTAATTTTAAAACAGAGGACAGGGAGAGGGAGAGGGAGAGGGAGAGGACACTTCTAAGTCCTTTGCACACCTGTCTTGTTCATTCGTTTGTTTGTTAATGTGACACAAGCTAGAATCTGAGAAGAGGGAACAACTGGGAAATGCTTCTGTAGGGAAGCCCCTAGGGTATTTTCTTGACTAATGATTGATGTGGGAAGGCCCAGCCCCTTGTAGGCGGTACCTTGGGGCATGTGCTCCTGGATGCTCTATGAAAAGCTAAGATGAACCAAACAATGACCAGCATGGCACCACAGACCTAAGGATCCAGGAGTGGCACAGATACCTTGACAGTAAGCAACCACTCTCTAACTGAACTGAAGACCCGATTAATAAGAGGGAAACCGGGTTGGGATTTAGCTCAGCGGTAGGCGCTTGCCTAGCAAGTGCAAGGCCCTGGTTCGGTCCCCAGCTCCAAAAAAAAAAAAAAAAAAAAAAAAAAAAAAAAAAGAGGGAAACCATGTCTAGTGAGGTCATGGATCTTGGAGAGGAACCTACAACTACCACTTTATTAAACCAGCATAATCTATAACTGCATTCTAAATATTTATACATATATTAACAGATAAGTGTAGTCCTTACCCCTATCAAGAAGAGCTTCTCTTTGCAACAGATGGAGATCATTACAGAAAATTACATCCACTCAAAATGTAGACATGTGGGGCCCTGTCCCAATGACACATTTACAATACAACTTGGCTTGGGGATCATTGCAGAAGACGGGTTGGAAAGATTAAGAGTCAGAGACACAGGGACATGATTCCATCTGTGAGATTGCCTCCTGGGACTGTCTGAAGCTACACCCATGAGGTCTCATCAACATGACTGCCTAAACACGAGCTGAACAAGGGCAACACCAACAGACAAGCTGGTGTGCATGGAGGTGAAAGCCCAAGAGCCTCAACCTACAGGAAGGCAACTAAGGGATGCTGAGAGCTGGAGACAGTCTTCCTCAGGGAAAAGCATACCAATTGGTTACCTAATACTAATGGTCAGCTCTCAAAATACGCACTCAAGTAACATTATGTAGACTGAGCAGGTTGTACTTACGTATTAAGAGTACACATACACTATGCATTTTTTTAAGGAATGCAAACCTTTAAAGAAAGAACAAAACAAACAAGCAAAGATCCAACTTCATGTTCTACTAAGCTGTGGTACAAAACAGGAGAATGACTATTTCCTGGTTCAATCTATGAGGGAATACAGTCCCAGAAGGAGTCAAAGGCCCACTGGAGACTCAGAACATAAGCAGAGACACGGAATTCAGGAGTATAGGAAAAGAATACAACACAATGACCAAGTGGGGCTTATTTGGGGAACACTGTTATGGGAAAGCCACATACTAACTACTCTGAATTAGAAATGGATGTTACCCAAACAAGAAATCAACAGCATTCAACATTCACTAGAAGTTTTTTACTAGAAGTAAAAAACAAAGTAAACTAGATAACTAGAATAAAAGTTTTTTTTTTTTTTTCTTTTTTTTGGAGCTGGGGACCGAACCCAGGGCCTTGCGCTTGTTAGGGAAGCGCTCTACCACTGAGCTAAATCCCCAACCCTGAATAAAAGTTTTAAATATATATTTGATTATATATTTCCTAGATATCTCTCTCTCTCTCTCTCTCTCTCTCTCTCTCTCTCTCTATATATATATATATATATATTTTTTTTTTTTTTCCTTGAGTTCTGCAGACATGAACTGAAGTCCTCCTGCCCTGGTCTCCCACGGACGTGGCTTACAATACCCATCTTAGAATGGTTCTTTGATTTTTTTGTGGATGTGTGTATGCTGCTGTGTGTGGTGTGTGCCCCTTAGTGTGTGTGCATTCGGAGGCCCAGGTTGATGCTGGGGGCTTGTTTTCTGCTTGTTTCTCTCAGCAGAGTTGAGAATTTTATCAAAGATTTGTTGATACAGGCTTCAGCATACGGATTAGGAGAAAGAGAGGTGATAAGCAGTCAGTCGGTAAGGCACCGCTGTGGGCTCGCTTTTATGTGAGAGAAGTCTCACTATGAACCCTTGCTGGCCTGAAACTCACTAGATCAGGCTTGCCTGGAACTTACAGAAACCTGCCTTTCCTCTGCTTCTCCTGCTGGAACTAAAGGTGTACACTACCACTCTCAGCCGGCCTTCCTTCTATTCTTTCTTCCTTTCTTTTAAAATTGAGACATTGTCTTGTTTCGTTTCTTCTCTCCTTTTTAAAAATTACGTGTATCTGTGTACCTGCAGTGCCTATGGGAGCCGGAAGAGGGCGCTGGCTCCTCTGAAACTGGAGTTAGATGGCTGTCGGCTGCCATGTGGGTGCTGGGGAACTAAGCCTGGCTTCGCTGAAAGAGCGACTAGTGCTTTTTATGTAAACAATTTATTTTCCAGATAGGGGTTCTCTGTACAGTCCTGGCTGTCCTGGAACTCACTCTGTAGACCAGGCTGGCCTCAAGTTCACAGAGATCCTCCTGCCTCTGTCTTCCAAAGCGCTGGTATTAAAAGCAGGGATGAACATGCTCAGCTTGCAACCAGTGCTCTTAACCAATGAACCACCTCTCTTGTCCCATCTCTTTTTTTGAGACATGGTTTCATGTATCCCAGACTGGCCTTGATATTGCTGTGTCCTGAGGATGACTTTGAACTTCTGATCCTCCTGGCTCTACCTGCAGAGTGCTGGAATTACAGGCACGGCTGGTTTATGTGGTGTTAGGAACCAAACCTAAAGCCTTGTGTATGCTACGAAAGCACTCTACCAAAGGAGCCTCATCTCTGAGTCCCTCTACCCATCTTCCTTCTTTCATCTTCCCTGAGACATCCTCCCCAGAACAGCAGTCTGTCCTAACCCCTACCTAAGGGCTCTTGCCCTTTGTCCCTTTCTCAGGTTCAGTACATGTCTGCAGAGTTCAAGCAAACAATTGCTGACCTGGTCCATTCCACTAAAGCCTAAATTCCACGGTACCTGAGAATCCAGGTCTTCTCCCTTTAAGCAGAGATTGGCGTCCAGAACGTTGAGCCCCACCAGCAGACCGACAATCACCATTCCTTCCTCCTCCATCATTAAGGCCTCAGGCTCATAGAACTCACTGCAAGAGAGTGGCGTGTCAGGGAGCTGCCCAGAAATCCCTCACTACTCACCCACCCCGGCTCTCCTGCCTTTCCATTGCTAGGCTGCCACCTGGCTTCCAGCCTTAGCCTGGAGCAGGGGCCCTCAGGGAGCTTCCTTTCTCCTACCATGCCAAACCCCTCTCTTGGCCTAAATGTCTCCCAAAGGTCCATGTGGTCAACTTGCCTCCCAGCTTGGTGCTGTTAAAGCAGGTGGGACCAGTTGAGAGCTGATTAGGTCACTGGAGGTGTGCTCTGAAGGTGACCTTTGCCTTTTCCTCTTTCTCACTTGCTGGAAGTCAGCAGTTTTTATTCTACCTACCCCATGGTTCCTACACGATATGCTGCCTTGCTCCAGGCACACGGGAAAGGACCAATTATGGACTGAAACCACGTGTGTTTGTGTGGGACCGTGTGGGTGCACACATATGTGTGTGTACACGACAGAGGTCAACTTCAGGTGCTGGTCCTCAGATGTCTGTCTGCTTTTGAATTTTATTTTTTATCATTTTATTCTATGTGTATGTCTGCACAAGCTACAGCTTTTAAATCCAGTCTTTCTTGTGTGTGCTGGGGACTGAACCTCATGCTTGCACAACAAGCCATATACACCGAGCCACTACTTTACCTCTTTCCCTTTAAAATCTGATTCTCTCAGGTGTTTTGGGACAGCAACAGAAATCCACAAAGCTGCCTATCAGGCTCCTCTATTGGGATCTTCGTCTCAGTCCTTCTCCCCTACTCCTGGCCACTGACTTCCTGTCATTTTTCCTTGGGTCCCTGTGTCTTCACTGGCTTCTCTCTGTCACAGAACCTGGCTATCTGAAACATTAGGCCACCAGGACTGGCTGGTGTGGTGACAATGACAAAGGTCCCTGCCACCAGCCTGACAACCTGAGTTGATCTCTGGAAACCACTGGATTGACCAGTGTATGGTAGTGTTCATCTTTAACCCCAGCACTTGGGATGCAGAGGCAGGTGGATGTCTGTGAGTTCAAGGCCAGAATGGTCTATAGAGAGAGAGCTCCAGGACAGCTAGGGCTACACAGAGAAATCCTGTCTTGGGGGGCGGGGGAGAATATGAACGAGAACTGACTTCCTCATTTTTTTCTGATCCACATATGTATGCTGTGGTATCCACAACCCCTCAAATAAGTAAATTAATTTAAAAGGAAAGAAAAACCAAAAATTAAAACAAGCTATATTCAACAGTAAGAAAAATTTGGGTTTTGGCTATGACGTAAAGGATATTTTTATCTGAACTAGACGAGAGAATCAACTCTAGAGATTTCTGTTATATAAACTTCAGTCTAGAGAAAATCTCTTTTACAGTGACTACTTGTTTATAAACCATACCTATAGAGAGCCAGTCAGTCATAAATCTCAGTGATAGCCACTATTTAAGTTTTCACTAATCACAGCTTTCACTATGACGCCTTAGGGGACGCTTGTTGTCTATACCTTAGGAGATGCTTGTTGTCTATGAGGACTTTCAGATAATCTGCCAGTTTCTTTTGCATGAGAGCAAGATAAAGCCACGCTCTGCCTCTTCCCACGGCTGTCCTAGAATTCAAACAGAGAATCACACCACTACCGCATAAGAACAGCAACAAACACAGAATGAACTAATCACCTGTGGGAGGGGTGCACACGTGCGCGCGCGCGCACACACACACACACACACACACACACACGCATGCATGCGCGAGAGTCACACTGTAGTTCAGGAGTTCTAGAGGTTCTGTCTGGGCACTGAGAACAGTCGCTGTACAACTTAGGTACTTTTTGAGTTTCGTACCACAGACACTTCAAGTGTTAAGAGTGTCAGGACATTTCTGAGACACAGGCTCATATATGCAATTCATGTTTGTGGTGAAATACCGTGTCACTGGGCTGGAGACACGTCTGCAGTTTCCCTGATCCCCACACCCCACCTACTGTGGGTGCTGGAAACAAAACTCCAGTGTTGTGCAGAGTCCGCACTCTTCACTGCTGAGCCCTGTCTGCGTCCCAACACAAACATAAATGACGTGAACCATGTGGCAAACACTGCCTTCACATTAAAGAACAGAAGTGTGAGGCCCAGAAAGATTCACGTCCCACTCAAGGTCATGTGACCAGTGAGCAGCACAGGTGGGATTAGAAGCCACATCAAAATGTTACAGAGTATTCCAAATCAGGAAGGACTTCGGAGGAGGCAAACATCAGAGTGAAAAGCATTACTCTGCATTTTCTTACTCACTTTAGTTCTGGAAGATTCCTGACACTGGTAGCTATATCTGATGCTTCAGGGCAAAGTTTTTCCACCAGCTCCAAAGGACCAAAGAAAGATTTATTTTGGCCAATGAAACTCTTCTTGACTGAAAGAGAAAACATCAGTGTGAGTCTGGGCTGCAGGTTCTCCCGAGGCCCACTGTCTTCCTTTCAAAAGGCAAATAAGGCCACAAAGTTCCATACTCCACGCTATGACCCCAGGCTTTTGGCTGGCAGAGGCCACTGGACAGACCAGCTCTGCCCTCCTTCAGCAGTGAACTGTCTCTGATCCCATGCGCTTTCTTCAGGTTACTGCTTATGAGCTGAGATCTGCGAAATCCTGCCACCTCCGTCCCAGTGGTAGCATTAATGCTGGACTCCTTGTTACAGCTACTTCCATCCTGAGCTGCCACAGTGACTTAATTGCTTTCCCAATGTCTTCATTTCCTTACCCTTATAATGTGTTCTCTATTTGGATATAAGGGGTTATTTGTTTAAGATGCAAACTAAGTCACATTGCTCCTGTAAACTCCAAGTTTACTTAGAAGAAACTACAGCTTCCTGCCATGACCTCTAAGGGCCTGCATGGTCCAGCCTCTCCCCACTTCCTCGCTCCCATCTCCCATTCCACACTCCCTGGTTACCAAGTATCTGTCTGGAGCCACGGTTGGTCCCACTCAGGCCACTTGCACCTTTGCATCTGTTTTGTCCCCCCCGCCCCCCACTTTGTGCTCGGAATGCTGGGGGCCCAAATCTCTATTCTCTCCTCCTCAAGTCTCAGACCACATGTCAACCCCTCATTCTCTACCATCTCACCTTTTTTTTTTTCTTTCCTGAATTGGTAGCATTTTATAATTCTATGTTTCTGTATTCACCATCGTGGCCTTTAACTGTGCTCCCCAAGGCCACCAAGAGCCACCCGAGTTGCTAATGGTGCACCCGCAGTGTGGCTAGTTCATAAAAGGTCTGAAGTGACATGTGCTGGCAATGTAAACCAGGGTGGATTTTAAGCCTTACTATTAACAAGTGTCCTATCAGAGAACTAAGGATGGCCTCTGTGGCTTGCAGTATCATTTCTACTGGACAATGCTGCTCTAGAACACAGGGAACTTGTCTGTTCTGTGGGCTACTCTCCTCTCTGCAACCACAGCAATGCTTGGAGCTAGTGAGGCCAAAGACTTAGCCCAAATCCCTGTGCTCCCACACCCCCCAGGCTCACCTTTTAGCCCATGCTTGAGGCAATGCTCCATCACTACAAAGAACTGCTGTAAGGGAGCATGGTCTGCATCCAGGCTGCGTCCCAGGCTCAGGGCGGACTGGAGTAAGACCTTAATGCTGAGTTTCATCATGTGCATTAGGTTGGCACGCTCCTCCATCATCTGGCCTTTGGAAGCTGTGGGCACACGCAAGGAAAGCTTCGTTAGTGGGCTGAGTGGGGTTTGGAGGTGACAGGGGTCAGAGTGATACGGTAGAGGGTCAGGGGCTTGCTCAGGGTGAGGACGCACTGGCGGACGGATATCCGGGGTTCATAGTCAAGTCGCTGTCCATTTCTGCAGGCCACAGCTCCTATGAATCCGAGGTGCTTGTGTAGCAGCAGAGACTGACTGCCACAAACTCAGCCTTCTAAGCCGCTCCTTGCGTTGCTAGGGGGCTGGTTCTAACAAACTTCACCGCGATTGGTCTCTCCCCTGACCAATGATAGGACGCAAAGTCTAGGCAGCCTTGCTCCACCCCAACCCCGCCCCTGACCATTCCTATTGGACGAAGCCAGCTCAGAGCCACCCCCATGGAGGAAAGTGGCCATTTTGAGCTACCTGCCCTGGACCTAGTTGGAGCTACCTGAGGCTCACAGGGTTTCAGATGTTTTTCTGTCCCATTATCTGTGCCTTCAGGAAAGCATCCTTCCTTCCTTCCTTTCCAGACTCCGAGCTTTCATCCACGACTTGTTGCTATTCTATGTTTTGCAAACCCTTAAAAAAGTTTGTTAGAAATAACTACATTTCCATTTCCACTCTATTCATCTTGTCGCTTTGGAGAGTGAGCGTCTGTCTACAGTTAGTATAGGATTATCTAGGACAAGTGCTTACCAAATGTCCGCTTAAGTCCAGGAAATGGCACCCTAGAGTTTAAAAAAAAATTAGACTCCACCACTGGAGAGATTATACGGTTATGAACATTTACTGCTATTTCAGAGGACCCAGCCCTACCACCCAGGCTCACAACCACCTGTAAGTCCAGTTCCAGGGCATCCTATGAGGTTTTCTAGATTCTGCAGGCACCTGCACATACCTTCCTCCCCCATACACATATTAACCCCCTGCAAAAAAACCCCAAATACCTTAAATCCCACCCACCCACCCTAAGACTTCAAACTAAAAGCTCCGGCAGGTGCACTAGCTGCGCGGTGAAGGGGTCTCCCTGTGGTATGCCCCTGCCTCTTGGCATGTGCCAGCCTTCTCACTTGCCCTTTGGTGCAGGAAGTTCCAGTGTTTTTGGAGCCGTCTTGACTACTGCTAAGGTCAAGCAACTTTTCATCATCTATTGCCTCCTAGGTTTTTTGTTTTGTTTATTTTTGCAACCCACTTGCTCAATCTTAATTTTTGTGTGGGAGGTTTTGCCCTTCTTGTTGATAATGTACATTCTGGATGTGAACACTTCTGAGGACACAGAATTAAAAGGGAACATGTAGGTGTCATTTGAATGAAAACGAGGACACGACTGCTCCCGGATATGGTTGAGGAGGTTTTTATTGTAGATATGAGGGAGAGCACAGGCAGAAGCATCTGGAAGAGTCCGGACTGAATATGGGCAGCAGAATAGAGGGCTATGAGAAGAGTGTTGGCAGAGGGGGGAGACAGGAGGAGTGAAGAGAGAGGGAAGGAGAGAGAGTGTGCAAACGGATGAAGAGAGATGCAGAGGACCAAGAGTGGAGCTAAGAGGAAAGCCAACAGAGTTCGTAACCAAAATGGCTGAGTTATACAGGAAGGAGAAGCTGGGGGAAGGGAAGAGAAGCCGAGGGATGGAAGCTGAGTTGGAGTGGGAACAGGAGGTGTCGTGGGCACTAGGTAGCAGACACTTCTGAATGGGGAATGAAGGAGCTTAGGGGCTAGCATAGACCTCGATATGCTAATAGGCAACAGAGGCATAGGTTAATGGAGGAGCCATAAGTCCTTTCTGCCAGAGATAAGGAGAATGACTCCTTTTAGTAAGTATGAACTATCTTAAGTCCTTGAGGGAATGTCTTTTGTCTAAATGCCCGACTTTGGGGAAAGGAATTTCTAGGTATCTAACACACACACACACACACACACACACACACACACACACACACCCCAATAGTTAAATCTAAAAGACAGGTTTACAACTCTTACTTTACAATAAAGGTTATTAAGACTGCAATGGAACTAATGTTTCTTTCTTTCTTTCTTTTTTCTTTTTCTTTTTTTCCGGAGCTGGGGACCGAACCCAGGGTCTTGCGCTTGCTAGGCAAGCGCTCTACCACTGAGCTAAATCCCCAACCCCGGGACTAATGTTTCTAAATTCTCTCGATCTGGGGAGAGGTGCTGGGCCTGATGTTCTCAACATTTCCTCTAGGCTGCGTGGAGGAAAAAGTGGGTTAAATGCTGCATTTGAATAGGAATTGTAAAGTTATTTTTATCTGTTGGGAAAACCTATTAATTAAATATTTACATTTTAAGAAAATAGACTGGAAAAGTTGTAAAAGGGGAAAAATAATAGAAAGGAGGACTTCTACAAGGGCAAAGCATGAATATATCGTAATCAGAAAATTTATGAAAAAGTATTTATTTAGTTTTTTGAGACAGGGTTTCTCTGTGTAGCTTTGGCTGTCCTGGAATTCACTCTGTAGACCAGGCTGGCCTCAAACTCAGAGATCCACCTGCCTCTGCCTCCTGTGTGCTGGGATTAAACGCTTGCAGCAGCACACCGGGCCCCTGAGATCTGTCAGTGCACTCATTGTGAGAACCCAGGTTTCCCATGCATTCTTCCTTTGCTTTATAAAGGCAGGTGATCCCTGAGCCCATAGCTTGTCTCAGTGCAATGACATCAAGGGAAAAAATACTGCATTGGCAAAAGGGTATTGAAATAAGCAGCATTTAGATCATTTTAAGTTTTCTGAATCAAACAAGGTGTGTGTGTGTGTGTGTGTGTGTGTGTGTGTGTGTGTAAATGGATGACTAACAGGTATAGTTACCATTTGGTAAGTCTTGGTGAAATATTTTTGGTATTTCTCAGAAGTAGAGACATTTCTTCCTTTCTTTTTTTTCTTTTTCCTTTTTTTTTTTCAAAGAAAAGCATTTTAAAGGTTTATTTTTATGCTATGTGTGTATGGGAATTTTACCTGCGTGTCTGCATGTGTACCACATGCGAGCCTGCTGCCCGTGGAGGCCAAAAGAGGGTGTCTCATACCCTTGGACCAGAGTTACAGATGGTTGTAAGCCTCCTTGTGGATGTGAGAATCAAACTCGAATCCTCTGAAAGACCAGCCAGTATTCTTAGCCACCGAGCCATCTCCCTAGTCCACATTTAGGTTTAAAGTCAGTATCTGGCCCAGCATTTTAAAGTGGCTCGGCTTGTGAAAGGGTCTGCTGCCAAGCTCGAAGACCTAGGTTCCATCCCCAGGATCCACATGTTGGAAGGAGAAAACCAACTCCTGCAAGTTATCCTCTGTCATACAAGCAGTGTTGGCACCGCACACACATGAACAGCAATGCATGAAAACAGGAAACATATAAAAGACAACATGACCTTGAACTTCTGACCT